>NW_026562450.1:0-600000 GCF_027474105.1 Poeciliopsis prolifica
AGTCAATCTTGCCGTTTTGCTCGACCCGTGGGGAATTTAGATTATTGAGCTTTAATAACATTTACCTGAACATGAGCATTGCCTCAGAGTTGACTAACCTTAATTCAAAGTCTGCGCAGGTAGCGGACATGCACACCCAACACACGTATACAGATAAATAAAACAGACACTGAAAGACCCCAGGGGGGATGCAGCCCCAATCTGTTGACGATTAACACTCCCCTGGTATCAGCACCTTGTCTGGAATACCAGTAATCTCCTTCCCTTCCCCATATGTCTTTGTGTTACAGACTGCTCAAAAGAGGTTTGTCACAAAAGAGGATTCCCTGTACAAGCCTCCCCTGTCTGCCTACATGTTCATAAATCCTCCTCATATGGAGCAAGAGACACAACGGAGGTAGGAAGACCTAAGTAAAACGCAAGGCTTTTAAATCTGAAAACGGGTCTTTTGTTTCTCCCCACATTACTTTGTTGGTTTTACAATCGCATAAAACACAGCTCCTTTTTCCCACCCAACAAGTGAATATTTGAAAGACTGTCCTAATTCAGAAGCCATCCATCTCAAACCGAGGTGCTGACAAGTGAAACAAAGCCTCTCCTATGGCTTTCGGGACTCTGTCGGATTCAATTCTCTCTGCAAGCGCTCCCTTTTCAGCCAATCGCACGGCAGATGTAACATTGATCTCTATTTGTGTTTATGGTGTCAGACAATAGAATTGGGATTGACTGACCGCCTCTGTGCACACTGGGCTCTCCTCAGATTTCATCTCTGCCCAGAGAAATATAAAGACGATGACTCTGCAGCGTCCAAGACGATATTAAACCGACTCACTCAACAGTAACTACCTCCCACTACACGTAATGGTGTAATGCAAGCTCAATTGGTAACCATTTTAAGCTCAAGTATTATAGCTCTTCATAATAATTGCCTTGATAGAAAAGCCGAGCCGCATTGATGTGGAGCAGTTTTATCAGTGTGAAATGCTAAAGTTCAAAAAGTCAAGATGCAAATGATACTTTGCATGATATTTTTGCTTCAGTATTATTAAGAAAATGTTCCCTGTAGGTGATGCAATTTGTATATCTTCCTCTATGATGAAATCAGAACATAGCCGCAGGTTTTATTTACGAGAGTATTGCTAAATTACAATCCTACAGTAAAGGTTGAAACCCTGTTCTAGTAGTAGAGGATCATTATTGTAATGTTTTCAGATAATATGGTTAGTAAATAAAGGTATGAAAAGAGAGGGGACCACAGCAGCCGAGAATAACTAAAATCCAGAAATATTTAAGACTCCCTCTAAAATGTTTATAACCAAATATACCTTCATATGCATTGATGTGCACTTTGGAAAATACCAACAATTTTCACAGCACTAAGAATACTTCCTGCTTTTCTAAATGAATGGAAATGGTAATCATCGCCATTTCATACACCGTGGATTATCATACTTTCACAATCTCTGTTTCTTCGTCTGTCTTGCATTGGACTTGTCCATTTCTGTTGTGAATCAAAACATGTTTTTTAAAGCGACTCCAGACGACATGCAGAAAGAGTCCTGCCACAACCGTTTAAGTCAGAAATACTGCAGAAGTGCTGAGGTGAAAGAGAAGATCCAAACACGTTTCAGAACGGGATAAACTGCTAAGGCAAGTACAAGTTGGTCTATTAGACTACATCTGGTTCTATAGATTTATTTCCCTCTCTGATTAAATTTTAGGACTACCCTTGAAAGCCCCGTTTGAGATCCTCATTCTTATTTCCTTGTCAAGGAGAGATAGAAAGTGAAAGAGACACTCCCCGTCTTCTTCTATCCAACTGTTTTTCATGCAGGAGAATTTGGGAAATCACGTCAAGGGAATAGGATTTAAGTCTGTGCATGTCTGTCTTAGTGTCTCAGCTCTAACTTCTTGGGGGAACATGTAGCAGTCTGACAGAACAAAAAAAAAAAAAAAGTGGGAGTGATAATGGCAGGCAGCTGAACATGCAAGCAGGTAAGAGACGGAAAGAAAAATAAGCCGCTGAACCCAGCCCAAGGGCTCCTGAGAGAGAGAGCGCGGCTAAAAATAACCAGACATCAGAACAGGACGGGAACAGAGGCACTGAATGTTCCCAAACACACGCACATACTCCGGCAGACAAATCTCAGTTCAATCCGTGAGCCGTCGTCACCCGAAACAGGAGGTCAAATGAGTATTTAGAGTTCTCTTCTGAGAACTACTTCAGAGGGGTGAAGTAGAGGGACCCGCCCTGAGAACGACGCTCAACATAACCAGGTCCAGTGGAGTTTCCCAGGAAAATTAACGTTCATCACAGGGTTTCTGCAAGTTGGATCCAGTTAAAGCCAAGACACACAAGAATGACATGACTTTTGTATTAAAGGATATTTGGAAAATATCTGGTCTTCTCACCATTACACTATAGGCTTTATAATAGTAACTGATGACATATTTTACTGACATTACAAAGCATCTGAAATCTAAACTCTCTTACTGTGAAAGAGTAAAGGACAATCAAATCATGATGTTGGTGGAGGTAGTGGTTAGAGGGATTGTCATAGTCCAAAAACTAAAAGCCAAACTTTACAAAGTTCTTGAAAAACAAAAAAAAGATGCTTTGTTAGTCAGTTTAATCAAGTTAAACTTTCAAACTGTAACCTTTGTTCTCAGCCGCACCGAGAAAAAAAAACCGCCACTTAAGCTCAGGTTCAGAGCGGCGCCAACTATTCCAACCTGTGGTCATCTTTAGTTCAGTTCTGTGCTGGAAGAAAAACACCATGATGCAGAAATGCTTCGAACGGAAATAAGGTGCTGCATGCTACGAAAGGCTCCGCCTACAGGGCCGACGTAGAGCGGCTCCTCATGACCGGAAACGTTGTGGCAAGGGCTATAACGTTTGACACCATCACCACAACAAATTTCCTGCGACCCGACAACCATGACAGTAGGACTGGGCGATATGCTATAAAATCAATATCACGATAACAGAGAAGTTCACCTCAAATGATGAATGGATGATATAAAAAGTGCCTCTCTAATGACAAGGTATAAGAAAAAAAGTAGAATTAGCATAAAGGCAAATGATTACAGTGAACTCTGTGTGTTTTTTAAAGGCAAACTGCGCTAGCGTTGCTGAATGGCTGAAGATGCAGGATATTAACTAATCACTTACTCGGTGCTATTGACTCGTCAGGGGCATTTTGAAACCTGGCCGCTGTGTGCATGAACTGGTGAGGCCTGCAGAGACACTCACTGACCCCCTCTCCGCCTGTGCAGCTCGTTACGAGAGCCACAGCCTCAGCAGCATCCATAAGGGATTTCTATTAATAATGAAAATCTATATTCCATAGATTTTTCAGAAGTTTAAACAAGTGTAGGGGCGGTTCGCTGTGCAGTGCAGAGGGTTTCTATATTCCCCAGAACTTGAATGAACTGAAGAACATTGAACGTTTCCATCTAACATTTCCTCGATGTCTGTCTGGTTCCTTCCTCCTCTTCTGAAAATATTGTAACATGCTCATCTGAAAATGCAATCAGAAATGAGCCTCAATGGACAAATTACCCGACACGCTAAGCTGTTCAAAACACCAAATTATATTTACTAGCTTTACTACTGTCTTTCAGATGCAACACATGTTAACATTAGGCTTGTTTTCAGAGGCTAGAATTAAAAATGCATTCTTCTTCAGGTTCCTTTGTTTCGTTTTTTTCTCTCCCTCTACTTCAAACCGTTGTCTCTAGTTTTCCTTCACTCCTAAAACCAGCGCAGCGCACAGTAGTCAGCTTTGACAAACGTTTGACAGTTTTAAAGATTCAAACTCTGATAATGCTTCACATTGTTTTACCACATTCTATCTGGATATATAGAAATATCCTCCTTCTGAAGGTGTGTCAGTCGTTATTTTGCACACTTAGCGGTGTGCGCCCCGATCGATTACATGTAGAGGAAACACTGTAATTAACGGCACTTTTAGGCAGCATGACAAAGAGAAATGACACAGAAATATACCAAGGCTGCTTCTGTTTAATTTAATGACCTGAGTGATCATGCAGTCTCTCACTGAGACCCCCCTGCAGTGATATTTGTTCACTCAATCACAACCTGTGTGTTGTGGTGTATAATTACATGTTCCCAGGCTGTGGAGCTGCTTTGCAACCTATTCAATACGCACTAAAACAGACTAAAGCTCTCCCCCGAGACTCAGAAACTGTTGCAATTTCAACCCCCCCCCCTCACTTACACCCTCTTGCTTGTCACACAGTCACATACTTAGGGTCTCACACTAAACACTCCGCATCACGTGCACTCCCTTGGGCTCGACTTGAAACAGACGCATCCAGACGGGCGACGAGCAGTAAGCCATAATTTTTTTATTTTTTTTTCCCTGCCTCGTAGTCCAAAACCCAAGCCTTCCTCCTTTCTGCAGAGGCAGAGAGGGGCTTTCCCCCCCCCCACGTTCTGTTTAGATAGCTTTAGGCTCACCTACAATTACTTAAGACGCAGGCGTTTCAGCTGGGCTCTGCTAACCAGCTCCACCCAGCAGCGGCTCTATCAGGGGCTGGAATCGAAGCTAAATCAAGTGGCAGGAAATGAGTTGGCCAGCCTCTTTTTTTTTTCTCCTCTCTCTTTCTCTTTTCCGATCCCTTCATGTTCTGAAACGACACTGAGCTCTTTCAATTCATTAAAAAACTTTCAATACTGCCCACTCTCTGGACTACAGCAGACCTGGCCATGTGTGTACACTGCGTAATGTGAAATGAAAAGGGCAAAGAACAGACGGGGAGTATGTGACGGCACTGCAGAGCCAGAGACGGCTTGAAACGTAAATATTAAGCTTCAGAGTCAAACTGTAAATCCTCTTCTGATATTGTGTGGTGGGAAAATGAACACTAACGACGACTCAATGTTGGGAGTTTTGAAATGAATAAAACAACGAGGCGTATTTGTGGAGACAGGAGTCGAAGCCTGAGGCCAGATGTGAAGCTTCTCTTCGGCTCCAGCGCACTCTGCGGTCTGGAATCTCTTCCTCCTTCCTGTAACCAGAAATCAAAGCGCTGCCTATCAACAGAAAGCGTATACGCACAACATCTGTCTCTCTGTGAGATTCAACATTTATGAAGGCACATGATAAAGCAGAGGCTTGCCAGGAAAAGTGAAAAATGGATGCAGCTCAGCCTCGCTGGTTAGCCTTGGCCCTAATTATGTTCTACCGCTTTTTGACCGAGGCATTTCCAACGCTTCCCAGGCTGGTTCAAAGGATTTGTCCCCCTCCGGTTCTCTCTTTCTCTCTCTGCTGCCCTGACAGCAAAGAACTTGCTTACAGCGAGGAAAACTGGTTTGTGACTGGCACCGGCTCTTTTTTGTTCCTGTTTTTAGAACCTAAAAAGATTCACACAGGTGTTCGTAGGCACAGTTAAACAAACAAACAAAAAAATTAAGGTTATCCGGAAGCTTTGTCGCCAGCAACGGGAAAGTCTGAGTGGGCACTACCTAGACGCAAGATGAAACTGAAACCACATGAACTCGAGCTCTTGTAACTTCCTGCCCTAAGAGCAACCCGCAGACGCTGTAAGCCAGACAAGGCTGGTACTGATGTGCAGCACAGCTAGCTCTGCGCTTTCTTGGGGAAACAAAACATGCTTCGAAGTCTTCACGGACGACATGAGCTTTAGTATTATTTCAGCTCGACTCTTCTTTTGGTAGAAAGTACTCCTGGATAAGGCCTTCTGAGATTAGCGGAATTTCATTTCTGGAGGGACAAATCAGTAGAGCTACTGTGAGCTACTTTTTTTTGTCTTTCCACTGAAGATGTTTCAGCAAATTTAGGACTTTTAGACCTTTTTAATGCCTCTTGGAATAAAATTTAAGACTGAAAAAACTATAAATATTCTGGAGGGTTGGAAGAATCCTGCTGTATTACAAGAAAAAATAGCAAAAGCTAACCTTTCTGAGCTCTCTGTGGCTCTTCCCAGCGGTTTTGTGTTTCTGACAGTGGATATAGCTCTCTACAACCTTAACCCAGTGCTTCTCAATTATTTTCCGTTACGCCCCCCCTAGCAAGAAGAAAACTATTTGCGCCCCCCATTCCCCACCGTGACTATCCATCTCTGCATAACATTTTTTCCTTATTAACATTTTTTTCGCTGAAAAAACTCTAGCGGCTTATCGGCGTGATTGGGATGTAACGTATTTAAGTGACGCGCTAATTTATTTGGCTTCATGCTGTCCGCTGCGAGCATTTTTAGACACATTAAACACAGCGGTCTTTCCTCTTCTCCAACTGTAGTCACAGTGAAGCCAAGCGCTAAATACGCTTCGTCGTATTTCCTCTTCTTAGCTTTCGGTTGACTTTCTGTTGTCTCATTATCTTTGTCTCTCTCCGCTTTTCTTTTCATCACTGTGAAAAACTTTTTCATGTTGGGGGTTGTTGAATAACGGAGGCCATAGACAGAACGCAGTCGGAGCTTTTTGTTGACTTAACACTGCTAACCAAGGCAAACCTGTTGTCTTGTAAGTCGTAAAATGTTGCACTGTCGCAAACGTGACAGAAGTAACAATGAGAGCGCCACTGCCGCCTACTGTGCGCAATTACACTTTATACTAGTACGGCCAAAAAAAAGCCTGTTCCCCAGGATCACGCGCCCCCCCAGGTATCGCACCGCGCCCCCAAAGGGGGCCCGCCCCACTATTTGAGAAGCACTGCCTTAACCCCACGTAGTGCCAAAATGAAAGGTTTTGGCTTTTTGCACAGAATGTGCATACCATTATACGAGTTGGCAAGAGAAGTGGCCCAATGGCAAAGAACTAAAGTCCTCTAGCCAACTGCACTTATACATAATAGATGCAAAAAAGCTAGCTAGCTAGCCACCAAGCGTATTTTAGAAGCTAGTAACAGAAAGTTGTCTGCGTGTTACCCAAAACTTGCCTGACAGAAAAGTGCAGCAAGGAAAAAGCAACAACTACATAAGAGATTTAATAGTCCTGCCACAACAAATTTTAAGATCACTGATTAATGTATTTAAGGCCGACTTGCATTTAAAAAAAAAAAGAAGTTAAGCATTTTAAAGCCTTATTTGTAGATACAAAAATGTACGCCTTTTTCTGACATTTTACACTGATATCCTGTAAATGTTTCTTTCCACTGTCACCTCATGCTTGCTCAGGTGAGAGGTCGCTGAAAGGTCAACAATGCAATACGTTGACCTTTCTCCATAGATGGAGAACTTCCTACCCATTGGTGTTAAATGATCTACTAAATTAAACTACTCTATTTGAATCTGACAGCATGGTCCGATTGGACGCTTAATCTTCAACTCCATGAAAGGGTAACAATAAAAAGTGTTAATATGGAGAAGTGAATACTTCCTCTAGTAATGGTGATGTTAAAAACAATAATATTGCACGCAGAGTCATACATGTAGATTCTACTGCTGTTTTAGCCTGTAGCTAAAACAGCAGTAGCTAAACCTCTTCAAATGTCAAAAATCAGGGGCTGAGATAATTTATAGTATTAATTGTGATAAATCGATTATTGGAATAATCCCCAACTAATTTAGTAATTGATTAATCATTTACTGAAGTATAGAGAATGCTGAAATAACAGTAACTATAGTAAGAGTAATTAAGCCAAATAGAAATATCTTGCTACCCAATTATCAATTAGCAAATAAAAAGAAAAAAAAATTATTTGAATGCATAAATGTTTTTCTAGTATTGCATTAAAGTGCTTAAATAAAAAGTCAACAAGGACTTACCAATTTTTTAATCCTATTAATTGTCAGAATAATAGATGATAGAATGATGAATAACTAAAATAGTCATTAGTTGCAGCTATTAAAAGCAGGCAGCTCTACAGAACAGAGGCTACAGTATATCACATTATCCAGTATGAGTATGAACAGCAAAAATGTTTTTTATTATGCTATTGATCAACTTGTACCTAACTACAAGGCAACAGTAATGAACTTGCTTAGCAACGACCAGAAAGAGCCAGTCAGCCAAAAACATTAACTCATTATTAAGCAGTGACATTTCACACTTTTTCTTAAAACATCTTCAAGGAGCACCATTAAAACATGTTAGTGGAAACTAAGCTCTCACGTCTTTCTATTAAAAATCCACCATCAATTCATCCACTGGATTTTTATCCTAAATAAGCCAAGCTTGGTTGATTTAAAGACTCGCCTTTCTCTCATTCAGCCCTTTGCCAAAAGAAAAAGAAAGCTAAGAGTCGGGTCAGACGGGCATAATTGCTAGCGCATTATCAAGGAGCTGGAAAAAGCCAGCACTTACCTGCCATTTATCAGTTCATTCACACGTCCATTTATATAACTCTAATGACTCTCACATGACTATCAAGTACCTCTCATGCGACTTCGGGGTGTGAATTGTTCTCGAGAGTCAGAGCGCCGGAGAAAGTCGACCCCCCCCCACCAGCCTCTAGGCGCTCAGCATAGTCGATAAATACCAGCAGCACAAAAGCAGCTCCAGAAGTTTCCATTCAGCTCAGATTAATAAATGTTCCATTACCTGACCTGCTGAGGACCCTCCAAAGGGAGGTCGCGTGGGTCAACAATAGGCTAAGCAAACACCCAGTCAGTTACTGTTACAAAGATTTAAGAAAGAAAGAAATAAAACACTTCAACGGCTTCTTGTACAGCAAACCTTAGCCCATTCAAGCACACCCAGCTGGCTTAGCCGCTGCTATGACAACTGCAGGGCACTGAGGAGGAAACTAAATTTGAGTTCAAATGTCACAACTTCACTCCGACGGTTGGAAGATGGTGAAACGGCTCCTGCGCCGATGCGGGCCGCAGCGTGTTGACAAAGGCTGGATTCAACGCTCAATGACCCTCATCTTGGCGACGGGAAAACCTAAAGCAGGTGTGCAAGAAGAACCGCATCCCAACGACACAGCATCCGCCGACGTTTACGACAATAATCACCATAAAACAGGAGGATGGGGAGGAAGAGGGTTCTCTCGTGCTATGATGGGAAAGAATTGGCGGTTGTTGCTACGCGACTCAGACGCTGGGGGTTAATTGAGGTGGACAGTCCAAATCATAACACTAAATGGCTTTAAAGCGACACTTATTTCCACCGGCGGAGCGTGAAGGTCACGACTGCTCCGGCGAGCGGACTCACCCTAGCCTCCCCCTGCCCTCCTCTCTCCCTCCGGGTCCCATGCAGGCTCTCTGCTGGCAGCGCTGAGAGGCTCCTGCCAGGGCTATTCGGTTATTAGGTCTAGGTACAAATACGCCGTTGAGATCAACTCGCAGCCGGCTGCACGGCGGCAACAGTTGCTGGTGGCGAATCCATGCCAAGATAATTACGATGAGCAATTACAATGTCTTACGATGGTATATTTGTAGTTAAACTTTAGCGCAATTTCTGCCACTAAAGCCACAAATGAATACCCATGGATTTTATGACACACAAAAAGAAGCTTTCCTTTTGAGTTCAGCCTCCAAAGTCTTTTATTGTGCGTTTTACCAACCATGGAGAGTGATTGTTGCCCGTTGGTCTTGGCAAAGAGGGTCAAGGTTTCATGGAGAGAGTCTGAACAAGAGTTTGTCCAGCCAGTATTTTTCTGTCTGGTTGGGAATCTTTAATCATCTCACGAATCGATTCAGAATTTGATTCACAAAGATTACTCATGATTTCTGCTTTAATCTACAGGTGTGGAATCTGCTACAATGCCTAAATGCCAACTATTAAGTCCTAAAGAAGACAAACATTAAAAAAATTTAAATAAATAATAGTTAGCCTGGTAGGGGTGCAAGAAAAGCCTGGTGGCCCGCCAGGCTTATGACACACTGGGCAAAACCCTGACTATTGTCTTGCTTCATCACATACAATTTCCAAAAAAATACATTGAACTTGAGGCTTTAATGTCAAAATGTAATAAAGGAAAATGGATCTAAATTTTTTTTAAAAATATACAGAAAAACAACAAAAAGACACAATCCAGCTCAAGTTCTGCGTCTATAAGTTGTCAGTACTGTGTGTTTCTCTCTAGCAACTCGTAGACGGCTAAGCAAATGCGAAGCTGTGAGCATGATAGCTGGATGGATGGTAGAGCTGCCAAGCGCCTGCATTTGTTGAAAGAGCCCGATGCTGTGACTACGCCCGGATCCGACCGAGCAACTGCAGTTCAGCTGTGGCTTCAAACAGCATCTCTAATGCATCTTTTCTGACATCTTACTGTTGGCAGGCTGCTTTCAGAACATGACAGCTTTTTACCAGCTCACACTCAGACCCTGATAGGGAATCTCTAATAAGAATCTAACAACCGGCAAACTGGCTGGGTTTGTTGTTTTGTTTTTTTTTCCTTTTTGCTCCCAAAAAATAAGCAATTAAAAGGCGAGGTACAGACTGAGTTTGCGTGCACAGACGCACTGCTTAACAGATGTGCCTCTTGACAAATATTATGAAAGGCATATTAGAGAGGTTTGACTACATTTCACCAACAGATGGGCATTTATTCCAGGTTGCACTTTGCAGAATTTGTGGAAGTTATTTTTTGCCATATGGAGGTAGAGTGACTCTATAACTATCCTGACACAGTAAAGAAGTTGGTTCACTCAGAGAGACAACTAGTCTCGTTAAAAACAACTTCCACACTACTTTGTTAGTGGATCGTCTCATGGTTTTTAGGCAGGTCTCTGAAGTAGTGATCTGGAGGCTTTTGTTTTGCTTTCAGCAATAGAATAAAGGGAAATACAGATTCTAAAATGGGCTGTAATAATCTTCACAATGGTACATTTGAAGTTTTCAGTCAAATATTTCACTTTTTTGAACTGCAAATGACCAAATACTGCCCAGATTCAAACACAACCTGCCTCACAACCGTCGAGCAGCCTCACAACCGTCCAGCAGCCTCACTCAGCTTTGAACATTTTCACGTTCAAAGCTAGAGTGGTGTCAACAGACCATTAAACTAGGAAACAAAAACACTGAAAACTAAAGTTTTTGGTGATTTCCAGTTATAAAGTTAAGGTTTGCTCAACCAAAAAGTGCTTTGTAGAGTAGTTAGGAGTACAAGATAATTCAATATAGCTACAATAATTATTTCAGAGAGGGAAAAGAGAGGGAGTGCTGCAAACTGGATGCCAACGTTAGCATCTTTGAGCCAGTTGCAATGAGCAGCTTCATTATTTCATTTCCCTAGATGAAGTCTCGTCAACTGCAACTGGAGAGTGCAACACTTATGAGAATTTTGCCGTACACAATAAATATGGTTCAACTTTATAAATAACACTCAATTTTTCAAAAATTGAATGATAATGCAATGCATTCATTCGACCAAAGTCGGTAACATAGCTGGTCTTCTTGCTTATTTAATGCAGAAGATATGTTCTTGAAGAAAGCCAAAATGTCTGGGTAAAAAGACATCAAGAAACATCAATCAAGTTGTTTTACTACCAAAAGTAGCAACTCTAGCAAGACTAATGTTTTTTCTTTAAAAAAAAAAAAATAGGTCTTGTTTGGATGAAAACATAGTTTCTTTTTATAAGAAACTATGTTTACAAGGAACCAAAAGCAGGAAGACAAGAGTCATATCATCAGCACAGCATTGCCTTACTTGGTAAATACCTACAGGAGACCATAAAATGCTGAGATTAGATACAGGAAGTCCTGTTTGCACCATCATAAGGTGGTGCTATTCAAATGTGGATCCAGACCCAGAAACACAGCAAATCGCACTCCCCGTTTCAGTTCTCAGCGTGCGTTTCATCTCAAAGGAGCACATTGATGCAATGTTTAGTAAGCTGCGATATTTTGTTCTGAAACTGTGCGTGTTAGTATCTGCTCAGCTGGATGGACTTTCATTGGAGAATAAAGCTAACAGAAAGAAGGGAGAAGTTTGAGTTCATGCAAAACAGTGATTGTAATTGGTACCGTCAACAATAATATTGCAATGAAATGTAGGACAGTAACTAATGATTATTTGATAAACATTATCCAGATGATTAATTGATTAATCGAATAAAAGAAAGGTCTTTTTTATTTAACCAGTTTTTTTTTTTTTACACATTAGAAATGCATTTAAAAAATAAAATGAGAAAATATTTCAACTATATTTTTTGAAAACTAATCTGTTTATTTTGGATTAATAATTTTAATAGCAAATGTTTTTTTTGTTTTATTTCCATAATCGATTAATCACAATCGAGTCGATTAATCGCTTCAGCTCTGATCAAATGTTTTTCTATCATGCAGAGCAAATTTGAATTGAAATTCAATAAGTATTTTATTGAACCCAAAAGAAAATTAAATGTTGTAATTCATGTTAATTCAAAGAGCAATGGACGCTGATAGAAAGTGTGTAGCCTGCATCAGCAGTCTGATATTACAACTTTGTAGATTCCTACTTCGGGGAAAATGTAAGCCAACTATGAAAGAAAAAAAAATTAACTCAATGAGTTAAAAATGTGTGAAACGCCATTTGTGAAGGTCTTCTTGGACTTCCAAAGCAACATTCTCATACCTGTTAGAGGTGTAATGAGATAACTCGCAGTGGGATTAGTTACCAAATCCTGCCTTCAGCCCTCCACGATCGACTCCACGTCAACACAAGTGCTGAAAAAACCTTTGACCTGCCTCCTGCGTGCCTTCTGACCCCGCACATCTACAGCTCTATGAAGATGACAAATCTGGCAGGGCGGCAGCATTTACGGCAAAAAAATAATGACACGGACGAATAAAAGGACAAACAGGCCGTTCCATCCCTACGGCACCGAGGTTGTTGCTCTCTCGGAGAAATCAATAAGCTCCAATGATTAAACTTGAAATGGTGCATCGGTTGGAAGGGTCTGGCCCGGGTTCACACAGCGGCGGGGAGACAATGCCCCGACTCTTTTTTTTTTTTCTTTTTCCTTTTTTTTTTTTTTTTTTTTTTTTGTGGAACGTCAGCAGCTGAGTCTTGCGAGTGAAGAGGCGTTGACGGATGCGAGGCAGCCGAGCCAAAGCATCGATCAGACGTGCCGACCCAGGCAGTTCCCAGAAACAGAACTTCAGCACATTTGGTCCGTTTAATGTCAAAGACGAGCAGCGGTCCCGCTGTGCAGAAATCCCCGGCTTGTGATCCCATTTTCACCTTTGATGCATCTCTTTGTTCTGCTGTGCTTAGCTGACAGCTGAAATTACTAAAAAAAAAAAAAAAATTGGCAAACATGTTATTGCTGCCACATTGGGCAATGTGAGTTTTCTAACGTAACCAGGGACGGTGTGGGGTCAACAACTCTGCTTGTCCCTCTGTGGAAACACGGCGAGCACACTTTGTCCTTCCTGGGCTGAACGTCTGGCGAAAGACCGGCCTTTTGTTGTTTCTGTCAGTTGCGCCGTCATCGCCGTCCGCAACTCGCCTTGAAGTCTTTACAACAGGAACCTGCAGCCAGGGTTTTGGCCCGAGTCCGAACCATAAGAGGGCTTATTATTAAAGGAAGTGTAGTTTACGGCTCCAGCATCAAAGCCGCCAGACAAACTGCTGACACTTTCGAACGTTCCATAAACAGCACTTACTGTAAGTCTATGGCATTTAATAACAATAAAAAATGTCGAAATGGTTTGTTTACAGGAATGCAACTGAAGGAGGAGGGTGCAAAGTGTTGGTGAACTGGCCAAAGTCGCTCGAGTTGAATGATACATGTTTACCGAACATGTTAAATGTGTAATGTAGTGACATTTTATGGCATTTTTATGAATAATTTGGAGCCAAAGTGAATCAAGAATAATCAAAGTTTAACACATTTTCATAGGACAATTTATTCTTCTTATAGAAAATTAAGCTTAGGTTATAGGATTATATCCTATTATTAAAATTCATATTTCAGTTTATCCTGGTTTTTGAGGCATTTTATTTGCACACAGAGTTCTGAGTCTGACATAGCAGGTTCAAGTTCGCCTAAAACTCAAAATGAATACTGTGCAAGAAATATTACTTTTGTAGCACAATTTTGACAACTAAGAGTGTACACTAATTGTATCATCTATCATCTTTTGTGAAATTTTTGTATCCTGGTTGTCTCAATAAATTTTAAATAATTTTGCTTTGACTATCAAAAGCATGATTTTTTTTTTTTTCACCATTTTCTTCACTATTCATTCAACAAGAACATCAATAACTAATAGCAGCTAGTTTGAAAATATGATTTTTCAGGAGTGGTGTTTGCGCGCCATGATTGAAAGACAATACAGTTTCACCATTTTTATTTTTAATCACAATAGTACCCGGAAAAATTATAACATTCTAATTCCGTATTGTCCACCCTCATTGCTAACAAATGTTTGCGCATATTTAGCATAAACTGCTTTTTTTTTTTCCTATAAATTCTTGATGCAAATCTTGATAACAAATAAGAGGTAATCAAGAAACGCCAAGGGATTACTGTTGAACATAAAAGGGACAGTCCTCAATTTTTTTTTTTATGTGGACAACTGGCTCAACTATTCAAATCGAGTTCACTGAATCAATAGCATCAATAAGCTAGTGTACTTAAAAAGCTAAAATTCCAATTTTGACCTTTTGACCTCAGCGTGTCAACCAGTTCAGTTCTTTTTAATGCTTTGTCATCAAATCCTAGCTGAAGGCAAAAATGTACAGTCACTTTAATTAAAACTATAGATTCCTCAGTATCCATTTACATGGATGCTCCTCTCTTCTCAACAAATAATGTACTTTTTTCCCCTGCCTTTCTTATCACTAGAGAGTCAGTTCGTCTTGCGCGCGTTGGGATATCGTCTCCAAGGGCTCAGGTTGTGATTTCTGCTAAAATCGAAGCAAGCCAAAACCCTCCCTCCTCAGGGGAGGCTTTTATTGCCAGTGTATCTGAACATCAGTTTAGTGGGGGGAAAGCCTTAATTATTGGAGACAGACGATAGATACCGACTACATAAAGAGCACTTGATTAAACTGGACAAATGTGGGCCGAAACAGCCATTTAAGAGCTCTTCTTTCAGTGTCAGAACCAAACACACACCACCATTCAAGGAGCTGATCTAATTAGATTCGCCATTATTTCCATCTAAAAGTCGCTAAACATCACTTCATTCCAGGGATACACGGAGCAAGAGTCACACAGTACTACCCTTCCACCGACTTGTCGCTGCACATGGCCCACCAGCTGACTGAAACCTGGCTCTTACGCCATTTCCCTAGCCAAAACAAAAATGGACGCCGTTTGTTAATCTAAACAGCATCAAATCAAAGTGTAGATTTACCATCCTCATTCAAATAAATCAACCAGCCTGAAGCTGGTAAAGTTTTCCCAATTCAAGCTGAAGTCGAAGGCAAGTGTAAATAATTCGCTTCCAAGCCACGACTTAAAATAAACAGTGGGAGCTTCTCAAACTGGTAAAGGAAGGCTGGGAATGTTCAACAGTAACTGGTTTATGGAGTAATAGATGAAGTGTAAAAACAGCAACAAAACTTTTACAGAGAGACTGGTAGCAATCGAAACACTGGTTTACTGTCCCTATTTGCTAAAGTGGTAAATAAACTTTAACCTTCCTGAAAAACCTTTAAAAACCACCTTCAGCAAATAAATGTTTTGATGTCAACAAAATAGAAGCACTGATTAAAAAAACAGGGAACACAAGTCATAGTAAGTAGAGACTTGTAAGAAGGGTGTTTTTTTTTTTTCTTCCTTCTTCTCACTGTCAACATGCATGCTCAGTATGAGGACTTCCTGCAAATAACTCAGTGATCCATGAGCTGTATTGTATCTCATTGTAATTAGGAATGGAACAAATGCAAATGAATTTTAACCCGTCTATGTGATTGGACTGAACTGCTTATACGTTTCTATATGTAAACTGGATCTGTTAGCTACAGGAAGCATAATTAGAAGGGATAAGTATTTAATTTTGTTTTATTTTTCTAATATAGGGAATACTTTTAAAAAAATCTATTAGGGTCTCTTGGTTGAGACCTTGGATTTGTTGTATTTCCAATCGAAAGGTGGCGCTAAAGGGGGGTATGCACTATGTGCTAGGCATAGGGGTGGCACGCTAAAGGGGGCGCTTGGATAAATGGGGCGCCAAACAAATCTCTTGATGTGTCCTCATACACCTCATCCCTAATCAAACCAAGAGTAAAAACAGTAACAACAGTAAACCCAAACATGGCTCGTCAGTCAAACAGGTGACCACTCTCTCTACTGCTACGGATAACCCTCCAGGAACAAACTGAAACACTGTTGGTGCCTTCCCACTAAGCAGATCACCTTAACTAGAAGGGTGGGGGTGTGGGGGGTCAGTGGAGGAGATTTCTGCATGCATCCAGTGAGCTCAATGATGCTGTCCAGACAGCAAGACAGAAACCAAAGTGCGCGCAACACATCTGGGAGAGAGACTCGACAGTCGACGCGTTCAAAGAGGCTGGGCATACTCACAGTCCAGGTGCTTCTTCTTCGGTCCGCTCACTTCGTGCGTGGTGGCTTTGCACACCGCCTTGCTGATGGCAGAGCCCGTCATGCTGTGCTGCGCCGCAGCGATCCGATCCGTGATAGACTGGCCCGACATCGCTGCTGCTGCTGTTATTCCTCCCCTCTCAGCTCAATCAGACAGAACAACGACCCCAATCAATGGATCGGCTCCAAATCCGGGACAGAACTTTTTAAACTTCAGGGACAAAAGCTCCGGATCGCTGCGAAACCGATTTGACTTAAACCAGCAGTTTGTCTTTGGAGATAAAAGTTTTCTGGGTGGCAGAGAGAGAGAGAGAAAAAAAGCGGAGAAGAAGGGGGAAAAAAAGTTTATTCCTTGTATTTGTGAAGTAAATAAAGCAGAAGGACTCTGTCGCTGGCTAGTGTGTGTTAGCTAATGTTTCCGCTGCAGTACTCGAACCAGGAAAGAGTCCCACAGTGGAATCTGGAAACGCTTGAAATCACTTCTTTCTGGCCACAAATAAACATAGCTAACAGGCTGCTTCACGACCTGAACTCTTTGTTTGAAGTCCCCAAAAGCCACAAGTCCGGGTCCGGTTCGGCAGAAAAAAGAAATAATCCGTGTAAAGAGAAAGAAAAACACACAAAACTCAAAGCTTTGAAGAAAAAAATGGAAAAATATATATAAGAAAGAGAAAAACTTGAGTTCCTCCTCCACGTCAACTTGTTAGCTCGGCGGTTAAAGCTACCACTGCTTCCCCGGTAAAGTGCCTGTTTGGAGCCCGCTCCGGTGGGGAAACGAAGAAGGAATTAAAGAGAGCATTATTCAAAGTTTGTCAGAGGTCACTGCAACACTGACAGCCAGGAAAAGAGCAGTTTCTCTCTCCCCCCACGACTCTCCCTCCTCCTACTCCTCAAGGTGCGAGCAGCTAGCCGAAGAGCTAAAGAGATTAGCCGAGCAGAGAGTGAACCGAGTCGAGCGCAGCCGAGCCCAGCCGGCGGACCCGGTAAGTTGAAAATGACAGCTCCTTTGGCTCGGTCCTTTTCCTTCGGAGCTCCCCCCCCCCCGGTTCGGCTGGTGCTGTTTTCCGGATGCTACCACCGCATTACCGGGTGTTTCCCCGCTCCTCCAACAGTCCGGTGACGCTGTCTGGGAAGTCTCCTCACAGCTTCCTCCGCACGGACTGACTGACTGCTGCTCTGCCGGACAAAATGGCAGCGTGGAATCAGCTGATATCACAACCGAGCTGAGCCGAGCTGCGTTCAATGAAGCTCGGAATTGACCATTCTATTTTAAAAAGGCTACTTTCGGCAGTCATATTAAAACACGACAACATATAAATGCTGCACTGAACTTGCATGAATATAAATGGTATGCAAATTGAACTTAACTAAATAAACAAACGGCACGCGTAAAAAAAAATAGAGAAATTAATTAAATGAGCATACTGTAACTGATAAATTGATCATTTCCCTCCATATTTTCTTTTCTGCCGCACTAACTAGCTGCATTAATTCCTCCTATACATACAGGGGCGTTGCTAGATTTAAAAATAAATAAATACTGATGCAAACAAATAAAGCTAAATTTCAATATATGTTGAGCATAAAATGCAGTATAGACATTAAATCTAGGAATCTATCTTTAGAAATAATGCCATCTAAACACCTAAAAAAAAGAGAGAGACAAGTTTGCACATGGAAGTAGACAACAATGTCAATCAGTGTCAGCTTTCCTCCTATATCAATGGACTAAACTACATGGTTCGATTGTTCTTCAGTACAACACAGCGTTTTTGTAAAATTATTTACACCTTGTTGACATGCATCTATTTAATTTCTTTACAGTTCTGAGCATTTATAGGCTATTTTTAAATAAAGCTTTGTTCACAATTGACTTTGCGTGCATATTTTCCAGGCTCAGACTTCTTATCGTCATTAAAATTGGATGTAAAGCATCTCTGATTACTGTAATCATGTGATGGATTTTTTAAAAATGGTTGAAGTTTCCACCATTAAAAAACATATATTGTGTTACTCAATAAATATCTAAAAGCTGGAGTTTGCTTCCTCTTGGAAATAAGTTGTAATGTAGGATATGTCTCATCAAAATCAAAATGTACCAACAAATATAGAAAATAATCTGATGGTAAATAGAACATGTATGTATATTGTGGTATTTTTGTGGCACGTCCTTCCCACTGCTAATGCCGCCCTGGGCAGTGGCCCACATCCGTTATTTACAGATCAAATATCTGTCCCTGCCCTTAAGACAATAATTCTTAAAGGGGAATAAATATTTCATTTCATAAAAATGTTTTTTGTGTGTGTGTGTTTGTTTGTTTTTTTATGAAAGATTGTTTGTCAATCTTTTACGCCCCAAAGTATCATCTTTAACGACAAAACAAAGAGGAGGAAAAGGGGGGAGACAATTTTTTTCATATGAAGCCATAATTTCCGACAGTCCTTCAACGACTCAGAAATCTATTGGCTAAAGACTGACGAGCAAACGAAGCCTTTGTAGCGGAATGCGCGAGACAACATGCATCACGTTGTGAAAGCGCACCAGCCATGACGCTCGTGAATAGGAGTCAAAACATCACTTGTGCTCAGTCGTCACGGACGCGCCGCGTCCACGTCACGCTGATCCAGATTCCTGCCCGTCTGTGATCGCTCCTCGGCTGCCTCGTTCCATGTTTGACTCCGGACTCTTTCAGCGGAACACCGTGTGCCGAAGAAATGAGCGAAAACCCGCCGCTGCTCCTGCGATTCTCGGCACAACACCTGTTGGTCCCACGCCGGATCTGAGCGGCTGAATTAGTCAAACGTCTGGCGGCGTTTGACTGCGTTTCACACACAGCAGCCTGTAGGATGTAATTAGACGCATAAAGCGGCTCATCACAGCCGCTTTCATCCGAATCAGTGGCTTTTTTTTTTCTTTCAGAACTGAACTCTTTGAATCAAGCGTTCTTCAGATGTTTTCACACCCCTTAAATCTTTCACATATTTTTTTCTGATAAAATGTTTTGTTTTGGGTTTTTTTCTAGAGGAAGCAATCAGTGTGAGTCCAGATGTTCTGTGAAGGCCTCAGAGGTTTGCTGGAGACAAAACAGCATCACAAAGATCGGACCGGGAAGTGGATGTCAAGGGTGAAGGCGTGACGAAATTAAGAACAACATCCCAAGGTCTGAACTTCTCAGATGGAGCAGAAACTGGAACTGTCGACTGGTCGAGAAGATAGCCCACGTTTAACACGACTCCTGCTCCTCGATGTACAGAAGGTACAGAAAGGCACAGAGGCACGGTCAAAAGTCACACATAAATCCAAACGAGACTCTCTGTTACGACACTTGAAATCTGCTCCTCATCCAAACCGAATGAGCTATGACCAATCGGCTGACATTTCGGTTTGTAGCCTATTTATGCAAAGCAGGTGGAGGCAAAAAGTTTGCGGCAGAAGTAAACTGGAAATAAACGCACCTCCATTTTATAAATATGACCTAATTCAAATTATTATGTCACATAAAATCTTAACCAAATACATCAAAGTGAATATTTGTAATGTGAATGAGGTCAAGAGGAATTGACACTTATGCAAGGTACTGGAACTATTGGACGGGAGACTCAAGCGGCAGCGGAGTGCGAAAATTCTCAGACGACGAGCCTCCAGACTGTGGCGGACATTGCCTGAACAGGAGTCGAACCGTTTCTTTTCGGTTTCATGGAACCGACTGCAGTTTGCAGTATTTCTCGTGCTGGTGAGAAATACTGCAAATCGACCCCCGCAGGTGAATCCATGGGAATGGGTCTACGATTATCCGTCTCTGGTGTCTGGATTATCATGGATCCTCTGAGACGTTAAAGATGAGGCAAACCTGGATGTGGATGTGCAGCCTGATCCAGCAGACGTCTGTCAAATCTGACACGGAGTCGACAAAGAAATGGGAAACGAGAAATGCAAGCGGGGCTAAAGCGATTGATCGTGACAAGCGGATTATTGAGACAATTGCCGAATTTTGGGATTTTCTCAAAATTCAGGAAATTGGTGCCAAATTCCTTAATTTTGTCTAGTTATCAGCTGATACTTACATTTGAAGCCAATATCATCGATCTCAACAAAAGTCTAAGAATGAACCACTGTCCACTTTGCTCTACCGTGAGAAGTTTGACTATTTGCCCCACTCACCAGGTCATGTCTGCACATTTGCAGTTAACAATAGTCACCCAACTTTTGACAACTCAGCGACTTTCTTGCTATATTTAGCAACATTTCAAACAAACAAACAAAAAAAGGTATTTCTCTAAAATCGGAATCGGCAGATCAGGCTTTTTAAAGATCAGTGATCGGCCAAAACACTGCAATCGGTGTACCAGCCCTAAATCCAACCATCGAAAACAGTAAAGGACTTTCATGAACCCTGCAATAATAGAAAACATGTTGCACCAGATGTGACCCATTTTACTCAGCTTCATTTCGGCACTTATGAGATTTAGCAAAGAAAACCAGATCTTCATTGTAAAACGCATGAATAACCTTTGCACATCTGGAAGTGATGCATCGCAGCGCAGTGACTGGCAGGCAGACAGCAGTCACCTCCATCCTCTCCCCAAAACGCCTGCAGGGAATCTCCACCTGACTCGCATGTAATCAAAAGCTGCTGCTGCTGCTGCAGAGCTCAGAGGAGACGCATTTAAATGTGCAAAGCCCTGACTCTGAGCGAGCGCTCTGCCACTCGCACCCCGCTTCACCTCTCTCCTCCCCGAGTAGAGCCAGAGTGGAGTGCGGGGTTGCCATCTGCAGGCAGAAGAAGGCCCGAACTCCAGATTTCCATGGCAACTACAGGCGTGGATGTGGAGGTGCCCTGTTGTAGCCCATGGCAACGGGCTCCTGGGCCGGGGATTGGGAGTCCCATCAGCAGCTGCTGGTCACGGGAAGGGGTCAGGGGATGCGATGGGATCACCTGGAAATGCCAGGGGGGGATGGGAGGCGGCAGACGGACCCGGAGGTGCTCTTCATCATTGCTGATGTGTAAAATGGACCCCAGCATGGCAGGATAGTTTACAGTGTGATTACAACTGAGATCAATAGAGCAATGAGCGCTTCTGGGCATCCTGACCTTTATGCTTCGGTTAGTAAGGCTGTGTTCAAGCAGGGACGTTTTCATTAAGCCCCCATATATGACAACATAAACTAAAGGCACCTGACATTCCATTAAAAATGACTGCCCTCTCTGACCTTCCAAACAGTGGAACAGTAGCTCGCTGTGAAGGGTCTCCCAGACTGCAGGCGGGGTCTTCTGTTCCCCCACAGGCTTATTTGCTAATCCATCTCTAATTATAATGTAAGCGCACGTCTGCGGCTCGGGGGACTTAATCTCCGTCTTTTTGTTATCGCATAATTATGTTTTCTATCTTTTGCTCCGTGAAAGAAGCTAATCATGTCGCTGAAATAAACTGCCCCCACCTCTTTAGTTTGTAATAATTCTAGCGTGGATATTTTCTATCCGCTCACCTTTGTGTTCTGAAAAATGGCTAATCAGATTGCCTTTCAGGCACATTTGTGTTTGTACCTCTCACCTACTGTGCAGGTTAGATGAAGCCAAAGAGCTTCACACAGCCAGGAAAAGGTGAGAATTAGATGCTTTGGCAAAGATTTCCATGTATCTGCTGGTTTAATATGGGGGGCTGGTTACCCCTGCTGACAGGTGGCTGGATCCCAGCTACACAGCACTGACTCAGTGAGATTGAGACACATTAATCCAGACAATCAAGATGTGTATTTCATCAAAAAACAAACAAAGCAGAAAGCTTTCTAGATGTGAGGCAATGGTATCACAGCAGTGGACTGAAACAAATTTTCTTCTAATTCTTTCAGTAATTAGTTTTCTATTATTTGGCGAGCCAGCCAGGAGGTAAACACAACAAAACAATCAAGATACAGTTGAACTGACCCAAGGTTTAAAGTTATTTTTGTACAACTGAAACATTTAATCTAAATCTGCTTTCATTTTGAACCATCCACTTCATACCCATCCATGTCACAACTTTACTAGTTTGCTTCTGTTGGTTGGGAAATAAAAAATCTCACATGCAGTCAAATGTTATTTTCTGAAGATTCAGTGTTGCAATCGTTTTCCATTGAACAGAGTTCTGAAGCCCCCAGTACTCTTCAAAAACACTTTTACTCAGTATTTTTTCTCTGGTTCCAAGCAAAAATATCCTAGTACATTGAAGTAAGAGAAAATTTACAAGTAACTTTTCAGAAAATTACATCAGCTTGTTTTACGTCAATAATGCCTGGAAAACTAATTCCACTGCCAGATTATCTCACTTATCACATGAGGAAAATGACTTATTATAAGTTACGTAATATGCCTGTGGAACTAGAAAATTTTTATGAACTAGTCAGGAATTAACTAAGAAAGTTAGGAATTATTTACTTAAACGTGCTCATTTCTTGCTAAAAAGTTACGTAGAAATTAGTTTTGTCTTATTTCAAGTGTTATGTACTGAGATACAAAAATCAAGTAAGTTTTATTCTTTTGAAAGACTACGAGTTAGAAAGAAAAGATCTATTTAAACCATCGCTTTTGAAATATTGAACTTCCTTTTTGTCTGTACAAAATGATGTATGGCTGGTTAGAAATGTATAAAACATTTGAAAAGAATGAGTCAGATTCACACAAGCTCTTGAAGTTTGACATTATCAAAATCAAAACATGTGAAATTCTTCTTTTATGTTCTTTATTCATATTACTTTGAGGCGTTCAGACATGCTAAAAGGATTTTTTTTTACCCTACAATATTTGTGCTTTTTGACAAACTAGACATAGCAGGAAGAGATACTGTTCTCTTCAAATTATAATCTCGTAACACAAGACACATGTGCTCATTACCAGTTTCTTACAACACATATATCACTTTGCCTGAGAGTGGCTGCTGCAGAGTCCAGCCGGTCTGTCAGATCAGAGCGATGTCGGAGCGAATTGAAGACTTCGACATCAGTCTGAGCTTTAAGAAAAGGCAGGACGCAAAGAACCAAGAGCATGATTTATGGAAGTTACTGCTCCAAAGATGAGCCCCTCAGAAAGCACACGTGATGGAGAAGCTGTAGATTTTGTGGATGCATGACTAATTGTGGGCTGAAATATCAAATGGGGCAGCCGTTAAGCCGGGAGGCTGCTTAAAATTCTCTCAGATCACTTATTCATTCTGCCAGTTTTCAGAAAACATGGGGCTGCTGAATGATGAGAGCGATCTGTTAAAATGTAGATTTGACAGTTGGTTTCTGACAGATACCCTCAGTCCATCATTCAGGCATCTGAAATATTATTTTCCTTTTCATCCAAAGGCAGAGGCTGCACAGACATTTCATTTATTCATGAATGAATTGTTGGACGTTGTAAAGGATGTAAACAGAGTTGGACTACAGAACACTTTACAGCACCACCTTGATCAGGTGTTTACCATATTTAAACAAAAACTTGCATTTGTTTCATGAAATTTTTGCATCATAATACAAATTTTGTTGGAGTAGACCACAATAACAATACTCTAATTTTAAAAAATATGACTGAATGGATGATAGAGTTTTCATTTATTATACTTTGACCTGTATAAATAAGTAGTTTATTCAAGCGCTATCATTAATATTTTGTTTTAAAACAAATTATTAGGTACCCTGGTTATGATTTTATCTCATTTTTAACATTGTGAACTGCTCTGGAAGCTAAACGTAAAAAAAAAAAAAAAGGTATAAAATTCAAAGGGTTTCTTTGCTGAGAGGTCAGGAGGCCAACTTGAAGTACTGAATGAAGACTGTCACATTTTATTTTATGAATCTCCATCTCTGTAACAAATACTTGGCTTAGCACACAGTGAATACAGCTATGCTGTTAATCACAGGCATATTTAGTGTCATTCAGATGACTTTGGCATCACTTGAATTTAAGGAGCCCCACACAAGCCTCTCTGTCAACTTCATAAATCTCAATTTGCACTTTTGTGTGATTTAGTAAGTACACTTTTCAACAAAAAAAAACAAACTCAGTTTCTCCAACTGCAGCCACATCCCCCTACCACCTTCACCGTTCCTCTGTTCTCTCGAACAAAGCTGATTAAAATGTACAATTAGAAAAAGAGCATGTTGACTCCCAGGACTTGATCACGACTTGACGTCTTCACACCATCACTGCCAGAGCCTCAGACTCTGGGCCGACTGTGACGGGCTGGCAGCAGCCAATGCACACGTATCTGAGGATCCACAGGTAAACGGCGCCAGACAAGGTGACAGTCAGGGCCAGGAGCAAGAGGCTGACGAGGGTCTGAGGGCTGAGCAAGATGTCGGCAGAGGAGTCCTCAGAGGGATTCTGGGCTGCAGATAGAAAAAGACAGAGAGAAAAAGGATAGAAAACAACTTGACTTATAAGGGGGTGGGGAGAAACCATGGAAGAATCAGAAACCTGTGTAAAGGAAGGTGTGAGATGATAGTAGAAGCTGCCTGTGCTAGGACAGACACAGAAACATGGTGAAAGAGAGGCTTCACGTTTGAACCAGAAGAGGAAAAGAAAAAACGCAAACGCCTCCCTCTAGTGTCCATGAGATGCCATTGCTACCTCAGAGCCACACTATTAAAACAAAGAGCAGACTTTATTTTGACATGTTCAAAAAAGAAACAGGCATACAACCTTCTCCATTTATGCCTAACTCTATTTGTTTCTGTGAGCAGATGAACAGTAAAGGTCTCAAAGAATCTCTGAAATCCTTTGACAACCTTACTTGATGGACATATTTTGTCAAGAGACAATAGATCTGAAAAGCTCCCCAAAAATGGTATCAAATTTTGAAAATGAAATCAATTTTTTTTTTTCCCTAAAATTACTCAAATTTGTTCAAGCAATAAATTCTGTTCATGTTCTGAAATGTATTATTGTCCAGCTTAAATCAGTGGGGCCACATTTAATTAACACCCTTGTCCCTAGGGGTATACGGAGGGCTGCTGGTGCCAATCTCCAGCAAATGTTTCGGGCGAGAGGCAGGGTTCACCCTGGACAGGCCGCCAGTCTGTTGCAGATCTTAAATATTTCAAAATACTTTTCACAATAAAATCTATCTTTACTAGTTTATACTGACAGTGTATTTTCGTAGGACTTTGCAAAGATGTTCCTGGAGGGAATCTTTTACAACAAAACATCTAATTACTTTACTCTGATAGTCCTAAATACGTTTCAAAAACTGGGCTTTTATAGAAGAATGACAAAACCCTCAGATCTGCGGGACATTATATGGACTATAAGCTAGCACTGCGTCTCATCATCTCCATGGTGATGGCACTTTCATACTTGACAAACTGTAAAACATTAAAGAGATATTAATATTATTGTGATTACTCTTGTCTTTGTTTACCTGTAGATATGTGACTCTCCCCACTCAGCTCCTTCAGACTAGCCAGCAGCAATTAGCAAACACCTGGTGGAAGTGCGCATCTGCTGAGCTCATTGTACGAACAACTCTTCAGTGAAATGCTCTTCAGAACGATGTTAAAGGCTTAATGGAGAGACGCTGTTGTGGTGGCGACGAAGGTGGAGCGTCGGAAAGAGCAGGAGCTTCTTAAAGAGGCAGAGTCCCAATTTCAAAGCTTTAAATTGTGAAGTCAAATTTCTTTTATGCAATGTTTGATGTATACAGCAATTTTAGAACAGCTGAAGGTAATGTAGTTACTTGATTGTTCTATAAAACGGTGCTCCATGCTTGGAAAATACATATCAACTTTTTAAAGCAACTGATTGCTTTAAAGCGTTTCTGTTTTCTGAGCTCCTGCAGGGAAACAATGAAAGGTGTCACAGTAATTAGGAAAAGAGGGATGGGGTGGAGAGGAGGAATAGGGATTTGTTTATGTAAAGGCTTCAAACATGCCACCATCTAATCAACGCTAATTAAAATTCTTGGTCAGGCCGCTTAGTCTCTGAAGGATACCAAGATGACAGAAGGAATGACTAATTAACAGCAATGTTATACTTGCTGCATATCAGGCAAACATATAAAACAAACCAAAAAAAAGTTTCATTTCAGTTTTAGTTTGTGTCATTGTGTGTGTGTTGTTTGACTTGTGGGGATGGGCATAACCCCAGCTGCTGACGGTCCTGACCCAGGACCGGGTTGTTAACGTTCTCCGTCCATCTCAGGTCTGTGACCGCTTACCCTTGGTAACTTTTTTCTTCCGGCACTTTCCATTCACAGCTCAAGGCTGCTGAAAGGACTTCCATGCTGATGATTCACAATCCCAAAAGGCACATCTCCTCTTTCGCTCTTTCAAGGCTCAGTGTTGGAGAGGCAGGGGGGAAGAAGAGGCATTCAAACGGTACAAAAAGCCCTGACAAGCATCGCGGTATGAAACATGTGGAGTATAGAAGCACAACTTTTCTCAGCCACTTATTACTTTCACGGTTCGTTAACCGTCCGGCAACACAGGAAGATGTTTGAAACGAAACCGAGGGACTCAGAGTCAGGTTGTTCTATAGAGAGACAAACCGAACACTGACCTCTAGTTGAGTGTAGCATCAGCAGCAAACAGATGGTAAACCTTCCAGATGCAGCCAACCTCATGCTGTTCTGGGTCTGTTGGGAATTCACGGCACAATTGAGAGAAATGAGATGAACCGACGAAACAGTTATGCACGGTATGAAAGTCAGTTTAAAGTGCCAGATGTACAATATGATCAACTATATTGTTATATGTGAAATGATCCGTCAGTGGCCGTAGTATTTTAGCATCCAGCATTGCAGCTTCGTTCAGCTTGTAATGTCAGTTTCTTTATTTTGAAGGAGAACACAGACCATACATTCATAACCATACAAACAATCCAGGTTCAGCAATCCAGCACATAAATAAAACAAGACAACCTCAGTCACACTGACTTAACATCAGGAGCAGTAGAAACACATATGTCTTTGAGATGTAATGAAGCTGCTGCTTGAATTTATCAAGTCCCAAAAAATCGATGGTGACCTAACTTAGCTGAAGATAAACTGTGTTATAGTAACTGATTTGTCCAAAACTTACCAACAGCTGCGTATTTTCATATGCAACAGAAACTCAAGCCAGGTATGCAAGACTGTGAGAGGAAAGGCTCCTATTAGGGGAGCCAGTTAGGGGTGTTGGATTTAAGAATATGGATGAATTTAAGTTTTATTGCAATATTTTATTACTGATTTTTTGGGGTGGGTAACTGTATGGCAGTGACAGCGAGATGAAATAATACTGCTCTTGAAAAATACTCCTATTTAGCACACCGGTCACTCACGTAAAGAAGGGTGACTGGTGACTTGTAACACTAAGCTGCACACAGTGACTGCATTTACATATTTTCTGGACTATAGAGCGCACCTTACGATAAGCCCCACCTACATTTTTTTTAAAAAGAAGAACAACGGGCAACGTGCATGTACTTGTTCTGAATGAAAATTAGCACTTTCTTTGTTTATTTCCAATTTTGACTTGCAATGATTCACTTCCAGCAGGTTGAAGAAAAATCTACAGAAAAGCGCACGTGGATATAAGCCGCGTGGTTCGAAGCTGGAGTGGGGATGGGTGGGGGGGCATCGAGGGATCTTAAATATCATCACCAATTGGAATTTATCGTGAGAAAAATGACTCAAAAATTCTGATCAGGATAAGAAACGTATCACGATAAATAAACGATAGGAAACATGCCCAATGAGATTTTCGTTAAATTAAAGATACACTTTTCTAAAAAAAAAAAAAGATTTGTATTCAATAATTGATGCCTGATTGTGATTTACAATTAAGAGTTTAATAGCAACTGTCAGCACTAAAATTTGTTAAAATCCCTCTTTGGACAAAGTAAAGTCTCCTCGTGCAATTCAAACCAAATAAATGTTATAGATTGCAAACCAACCAAACAAAGAAGGAATTTCAGTTGTGTTTTTAACTCACAGCAGAACAGGTGAAGGCTCTGTCCTCTGAAGCAGTCATCCCTCCGAGACGCAACGGGATTTCCATCACAAATGAGCAAAATGCGCTTCTCCTCCTGCGAGAGGCGAAGGAAACCTGCAGCCCACCAGCGGCTCTGACAGCAACGATCTCCCTCCAGCTGGTGAATCAGCGGTTGTCTCCGGTTCTAGGACATCGGCTCTCCCGCCGTCACTCTGCCCGCGTCCGCATCGCACCGACGCTGCTCGGCGGCCCCCCGCAGCGAGGCGACGACTCGATGGCACATGGAATCAAAGTGGGACGTGCATGTGAAGCGAGAAGTGACTGCACGTCTGTACACACACACACACACACACACACACACACACACACACACACACACACACACACACACACACACACACACACACAAAAGCTGTTAGATTATTTTTATTTATTTGTTACCCTCCCACTGGAGGAAGCAGGGAAAGATGGAAGCATATGGAGGCTGCTTCAAAAAGTCAAGCATCGTCCTCGTATCCGGCAAGCGAGTCAAATCAAGCACCGCGTGGCGCCCTCTGGTGGCCCAAAGCACAAACGCTTTGATAATTTGCGTTAATTACAGTAATGATGTGCATCTCTCGTCCTTAAATAACCAACATCCGCAGCCATCACTGCAATGTTCCCGGTGGCAAATGACGAGTCCGTTTTAGCAGCTTTCTTAGAGCCAGAAACTTTGCAGAGATGGACAGAGCGTCAAGATTTATGCGAGCGCGTCCCCCTTTCACTGGCATCCAGGAGACGAGTGGTCTTCACAGAGAAGGCCAGACATCCACACCTGAAGGAAGAGCGACGTTTGCTGAGCATCACCTGGAGGGACGATGACTGATGACAACAGAAGAAAACAAAAAACACTCTCCTACCTCCCACCCCCAAACACACGCAACTTCATTTTGACAGGATGTCACCTGATTGCGGCACACAGCAAACACCCAAGATGGACTTTCAAAGAGCAACGTTCAAAGATCGGAACGGGTTCTAATGTTAGGTTTAGGAATTGGTCATTGTATCGCACGGATGCGCTTTGAGCCAGGAGTCTGCAACCTTTAGAACCAAAGAGCTGTTTTTGGCCTCAGTCCAACCAAATGAAATTTCTCTAGAGCTGCAAATGTTATGAAAGCTTTTGTGAAAAGGCAACTTGAACATCCACAAAAAGAGGATTGATACTTTTTTAATGGGATGCAAACAAACAAACATACAAACAAAAAAACACTTAGTTTCCAATGTAATGATGGGAAAAAAAATAAATACTACTAGATTCAAGAATGATACTTGTATCATTCTTTGGTGGAAGTTTAAAGCAATGTTTATTCCAAAACTGCTGGAATCGGCATTTGCTATGTCTGTATTTTATTTTATTTTTTTAAAGTTGTTGATTCTGCTCTTTTGTCGCCAAATGAAGAGCCGCTGTGGAAAACGATGCTCGATTTCCTGCGAGCATCGTTCAGGTCTCGCTGCGTCCAAACACGTGTGTTCTGGGAGGCAGTTACTTCATGCATCATAAAGGGAAAAGGCTTTTCTGTTGCAGGACAAAAACAACGGGCATCATCAAAACAGAGACTTTGTTCTGTTCTGCAGACAGGACAGAGTGAAACATGACAGAGTTTTGTCTAATAATTAACTGATGTAAAATATAAATAAATAAATCACTCTGAAATACACAAGAGACATGTGCTTTCAGATACAGACATTTAGGACAATGAAAATATGCTCTGTGAGAAAAGAAGAGAGAAAAGTCTCACAACTGCTGACGTGCTTTTAACGGTCGCCTTTCTGAGAAGAATGCTGCCCTGGTGCCTCGACGCAGCAGCCACGGGAAAATGCTTTTGAGGTTGCTGAAGTCAATCTTAAATTGGTTGTAAAAAAAAAAACATACAATGCCCCAGTTTGTTAAAAAAAAAAAAAATTTAAAAAAAGCTTGGAGACTTGGAGGAAAAGCAAAAATGTCAGAAAACATCTCCAATAGAGTTTTTCCAGAGAGTTAGGGAAACTTCTGGATGTTATAAAGGGGAAGACTTGAAGTCGTCGCTCCATGACGCTGGTGGATCTGCATCAGTCACCGGTTCTGGCTCTGGGTTTGGCCGAGGAGCACCCGGCGCAGCCGCCGAGTCCCTTCTCCTTGGCGCTGTGGTCGAAACGAGGCAGAACGACGATCCCGCTGTCGGCCTCGCTGCGAGCGCCGTTGCTCGACGCTCTCTCCTCTTCCCCAGACATGATCGCTTTCACCAAACACGTGATGGCGCTGTCGATGTTGGTGTCATCCTGGGGACAGAGGTCAAAGGTCGGGGAAAGGACAGTGAAAGAAATGATGATTTTCTTTGTTAAATTGTTAGCTGCAGACAGGCTGAAACGTGACGTTGTGAGCGCAAGATCCTGCAAGAAAGTTCCTCACAGACAAAGAGTGCCGTTGGTTTTAGCTGCTAAGCTGTTGACATCTTAAATCTTAAATGTATGCTTATGTATGAAAAGGTGAGCAGAGTTTTGCTGTTTATTGTCCACTACTCGAAAACAAGTTGATCACATTTCATCAGCATGCAGATGTGCTGCAGAATTTGGGCTCAGTTTAAAAAAAGTAACTTATTTAAGAATCGCTCTGCTCCTTGGTGACTTATGGAAATGGATCGGGAAGTTGTAAACCTGCTAGCGACAGAGAGGTGCCACCGAATCGTCAACAGAGGTGAGGCAAGTCAATGCCGAGTTGTTTTTGAGACTTTTAGTGCTGCTTTGTGGTCAGAAACCAGCTGGTTTTAGTCGAAATGTAGTTTGCCTAATTTCCCTATTTCCCTAAGCGTTCTGTTTTTTCAAAATCCGATGGCAGCCTCTTTGAAATCCAGCAGTGTGAATTTCAAACGATGCCTTTCACTGCCACCAGTGTTTTCTAGCCCAGAAAAAAATAGCTGATATTGAATGACATACATCTATGTTTTTTACAATGAGCTTCTTAAGCATGCAAAAGGAAACTCATTCACAGTTCCTCCTCAGAGACATGAAGCAGTGTAAACATTGTGTCAGTACGATTCGCGGAGGAAAACAACAGCCCACCTTAGCAGATGTTTCAAACCAGCCAACAAAGCTGTGGTCTTGGGAGAAGTTCTCCAGCTTTGGGAGTTTGGGACACAGACCGAGTTGACGTTGGTCACACTTGTTGGCCAGCAGAACGGCTGGAACTGGCTTCCCGTTGCTCAGAGTGACCTGAATCGGAAAGGAGGAGACATGAAGAGAAAATGATTTTGAAAATCTAAACCATACCCTTACACTTTAAAGGCTATGAGTCAGTGAAGGTAAGAGGACCATGGATATGGTCCTGCTATCAAGCAGGCTTTAAAAAGTCAGCAGTTAAAAGAAAATAAAAAAATATTGTTTCTGCTGCCCACAAGTGGAAAGGAAAGCATATGACAGGTTTAAGGCAGACTAGTTCTCATTTGTTTCTTAACACCATAAAGACGTGGTTGTTTTAAAGCTCGTCATTTACGATCAGCTATAACTGTAAAAATGTTTGACTTTCTGTGAAGTTTTTTTTTTCCTGACCAACTGAATTGAAGTGAACAGTAAACAGAGTTTTTCACCTTACAGTTATTTGGTCAGCTTCAGCAGCTCTTTGTAAAACTTACTTTTGAGTCCAGGTCTCGTTTCCACTTCAGGACAGCCTGGAACGTGGCCAGCCTGGTCATGTCGAAGACAACAAGGGCCCCCAGTGCTTCTCTGTAGTAGACGCGGGTCATATTCCCATAGCGTTCTTGTCCTGTCAGGGAGACAAGATGTTTTACCAAACCAACGACTGATATCAATGTAATCAAAATCTATTAGCCTTTTTTTTTTTTTTTTTTAGATTTTAGCCTTTCTTTTTCCTCTTCTGCTATGGCTTTGTACATTGGTGTAAAGTTTGGACACTTTGCTCCAACATCGACATCCAGCTCACTGTTGCTTCCTGTTTGTCTGAACCTTCTGAATTTGAAAGGTCAAGTTTTTAAGAAGCAAAAGCTCATACAGGTAAGTCAAAGAATCAGTTTATGTACATTTAACTCTCCCCTCCTCTTGAATGTTCAAGTTTTCTCCAGAAATATCTGCATTGTGGCTGCTTGGTGGATGCAGTTGGCAGTGCTGTTGCGTCAAGGCCAGAAAGCCAGGGATCCCCATCCCAGTCTGCCATTCTACTGGGGTGATCCCAGCCAATGCGTATCTTCGGTTTAATGGGAAACCAAAGATACGCATCAACCTTAACAGTCCTACAATGTCCAGAGTCTTTGACATCTCACTTCCCTACATTGAACATCCTTACAGTTTCCAACAGGATGTGTAATAAATGCTGTATACAGATCATCTCTGGCTTTTCAATGTCAAAAGCAAGACCATTGTGGGTGGTTTATTTAGAAACAAACTTGGTCTGTAGCCCTAAAACAGAGGGGTAGCAGAGGGGACATTTTCATTGTGTTTCCTCTCACAGATTTTTCTAACAAGACAAACAAGAGAAACTGTCTTCATACTTTACTAATGTACCAGAAATGTCAAAGACACAGATATCATTACTATCTTGGAAGACATCTTTCTGAAGTCTAAAGTAGGTCTTTGTAATGCTGCATAACACATAAAAACTCCTGAATGCAGCATTTTGCAATACAGGATGGAGCTCTGGCTCCTGGATCCCCTTGTTGCCAAAGCGACGCAACATCAACAGAATTTGTGTTTTGACATCTTTTTTTTTAAATCTCTGTGTTGAACCTCAATCAGACGATCAGCTATAACTGTAAAAATGTTTGACTTTCTGTGAAGATTTTTTTTCCTGACCAACTGAATTGAAGTTGGTCAGGAAACGGATATTTTTTGTAGACCTGGTCCATCTCTGCTACCCACTTCAGGATGTGAAATGAGGCCCATTGCTATTTCCCATTTCCTGTTTCTTGTTAATTCATAACCAAATTCACAATATGAATTTCTGAAACAGTTTACTAGAAACTTCTTCAGGCCAGCATTTTCTGCATTGCTGAAATTCTCTGAGCCAAGCTCTGTTATCTTATCTAGAGATAATGAGATTTTTTTCTTTTTTTTTTTTTTGCCCCGTTCATGAACGTCACTTTTGAATTACTGCCCCTTTCGGCTTTGGTGAAGCTTTTGTAAGTGTGGCTAAAGTTTCCTCAGGAACAGGAACTGCTTCTACTGTTTTTCACACCACCGACTTACCAAGAACACAAACAGTGACAAAAACCCATCAGACCGACTTATAGAACGATGCATGTGTCACTGTTGAATGTTACACACACACACACACACACGCACGCACGCACGCACACACACACACACACACACACACTCGCACGATGTATAAATAAGTCTTTGTGCGAGTCACTAACTTCCTCCACATGATCTTAATACAGAAGTGAATCAGCAAGAGATACACATCCACACACACACACACACACACACAAACACACACACACACACACACATACACTTGGCAATTATACACACATGACAAGATTGTGTCTGACAGCTAAACAGAGCCAGTTTAACTGGTTTAAACTGTTTTCAGTCTTTATGCTAAGCTAACATGCTAGTAGTAACAAATCCATCAATAATTTGAATGAATAAACTTCAGTGAGAGCATTGAACAGAACAATGATGGGTTGTTGTGTATTATTTTTGTATTTTTTCTTTTACCTAAAAACTCAAACAAATAGCTGCTAAGTATCTGACGGGGATGAACCAAAATGAAAATTTGACCCAGTGTCGACGTACGATGCATTAATTTCACCGTTATGGTCAACAACCCATATTCATATAAAAATATCGCATTGCTGACAACAGCTGCCTTTCCATTGATCACATAAACGCACAATATAAATTTGCTTGCTGGAAACAACGTAACTTTGAAAAAAAATTCAAATAAAAGCTTCTGGCGCTAAGATAAAGTCGTTTTCGCGAACATGCAGAAATTGGTTGATTTCTCTAAAGTGCGACGGAAACACGGCTCACATGATCAATAACCGGATGTTGCAACTGGACCAAGCGACAAAGAAGAAGATGACAGGAAGTAGTTGGAGGATGGCAACACGGAATGTTTTATGATGTAAACAAACTTATTTGCGAGATGCAACAATCCAAACGCACTGGCTCGTCCCTGCCGATGCAAAGTCTTCTTGTGTCACCTCGACTGCACCTCTTCATGCAAATTGCAGCTCCTATCTGCTAGGACCTGACTCAGCAGCCAAGCCAACAGGACATACATGTAACATGTCAATGAAGTGAGGGACGACAGTTGTGAAGACAGCAGTGACACAGTTCCCAACATTGCAATTGGCTGCAGGAGGAGGAGACATGCTGGATTCGTTATCTGAACACGGGAGGCTTTTAACTTGTACATTAGCAGAAATGGTGGCTCACCGCATGTTCTTGGTGCTAAGTGTGACATGACGCCCCGTCACTGTTGGATGTGTCAGCGAGATTTGGTCAGAACTCTCAGAGGACCGCATGGTTCATAAAAAGCTGAATATTTTTGAATCCACAGCTCTTTAGCAAAATGGCCGACGAGTAGCCGCTCTGAAAGGGCTTTTGCTCCAACGCCTGTAATTATAATTCAGTCATTACATCCATGTCTGAATCACGAATACAATCATGCAGCTGTTTACATTCCTACACGCCACTTTCCTAAATAACTTATGGAGTGATTGTGTGAAGAAATTTCGATTGAATTCCTTCTTGAACGGAAATACCGCGATTACGCAATTATTATCAGAACATCGAGTGAAAGAATCTGCAGACCTTTGTCCTGAAACGATCTGTTGGCGATCCATCCCTTATTCTGACATGTGAATCATATTGGTAAACAAAGATCCAATATGCTCTCCTCTCAGTTTCCTCTCTCAAAGTTATTTTCTGCTCATGCAGCGTCTGCTGTATCCGTCCTGATAATCTCATCACCATTGAGCGTTCAACGACCAGGAGGAGCTGATCCTGGAGGTATAATACACTTTTTTTTGTGGGGTGGGGACTCACCAGCGATGTCCCACAGCTGCAGCCGCACCACCGTCTTGTGATCCCAGTTGAGCACTTTGAGGGCAAAGTCCACGCCGATGGTGGCCCTGTAGTGCTGGGAGAACACATGGTGGACGTACCGCTTTATGATGGACGTCTTACCCACGCCCAGGTCGCCGATGACCAGCACCTTCAGCAGGCGCTCCTGCTGCATGGCGGGACGGGACGGGACTGGACGGGACGGGCCGATGGGTCCAATTCGAGATCCTGACGATCCGAAGTCACGCGTTCACTGATTATCCACTAACGTTCGGGCTTTTGAAAATGGAAATAAAGTGTGAATACTTAGAGCTGTGTAGAGGCGTTCCTTGTTCCTGTGGACGCAGGAACAGTTTGTTGTTGTTTTTGTCCCGTTCAGTTTCCTTTGGAGGAGGTTAAAAAGACTGACGCAGCCCAGAGGCAAGAAACGACCGGGAGAGAGGAGACGCCGTGCGGTCAGTGAAGCGCTCGGTCCGCCCTGCAGCCCGGTCCGCCGTTCTGCAGGGCGCTGTGCGGTGACAGGCCGGGCTGTCAGCACTCTGTGCGGGGGGACAGCCGCGCCACGCCCCCCGCCCTCCCTCTCGGCCCCGCGCTCTCAGATGCAGCTGCAGATATTTACATACACTTCACAAAATGACACGTAGCCATTTTTTGTTGTTGTTTTTTCTAATTGAAATTTTGAATGTGCGTCTTTAAGCAGTTTGGGACAATAAGAACTTGACTTAACAAAGTTCTAATAGCTTGAATAGCAGTTAACTTTTATAATAGTCATGTCTTTTACATACTTGCTCAAATTACCTTGACAAGGTCTGTCATGTCAAATGATTTTTCTGGATGATAAATTGTCCCCAGAAGTTATTGCGATAAGCGATAATATTGTTGTTTTTGAGACCGTTTTCAGGTAGCATTATGGTATCGGCGTCACGATGGTGCAGCAAGACATTCTCAAAGATCAATGAAAAAAACAACAATTTTCAACAAATTTGAAAAACCAAAGACAAAAGCAAAACAACGCAAGTAGAAAATAAAATCAATTATGAAGTCTCTGAGCAAAATTTCTCTTCAAAATGGTTGAGACCAGTAAGACTTGTCATCGAGTTTTTAGCGAGACGAGGTCGGTGCACTTCAGAAACGAGCTGGGATCATCAGAAGAGAACATTAACTGGAAATGTTGAGGCCATGTCTCAAGAAATCAGCCAGGAGGTCAAAGGTGGGAAACCTGAGATCTTCCAGATGGACGGCGAATCTGTGCATATCACAAAAAAAACAAACAAAAAAAACACACACAAAAAAAACAGTTACATGACTTGAGAGCAACAAAGTCAAAGTTTCAGAGCAGCCATTGCAAAGTCAACGTTTCAGGCTCAGAGAAAATTTGTGGGCAGAGTTTTAAAATGATTCCTAAAGCAAACTGGACCCAGTCACACCAATTCTGGAAAGAAGAAATGGGCCCAAATACCAACAAGCTATTGTGAGAAGCTTGTGGAAAAAGACCCAAAACATGAGTGGTGAGACATTTCTCTTTATCCTGGCACTGTGCACATGGAGATGATTTTGTTAAGCTCGGTTTGGTTTAGTCTGTTTCATACAGTGTATGCGGATAACAGGTTTCAACTGCACACGTGTGAAATCGTTTTGTCAAAAAGTGTGAAGCCTATATCCTGTGTAACAGCACAATCACACATAGGATGATGTAAAGTGACAACATGAGGGCCTTCGAGGCTGCAGCTGAAGCTCTTCCTGTTTTTCACACCAACAAGGCAAGGCAATCTGTCCGTAGCGCACCATTCGTGAACAAGCTAAGTGCTATAGTGTTTTAAGTAACTTATATATATAAGTGTCCACTAAAATGGACAAAGGTCAAAATTCAAATTTAAAATACATGGGAAGATGGACTGAAAATTGTTGGGTTATATTTAAAGTTAAAGGTCACAGTTATGTCTTCATTTATGATTTGATGGTGTCAAAAGTTTCTGCACTTCAGGTCGTTAACTTCCTTTTGCGCCCCCACATGTTCAGTTTTGGTACCGCAAGTATTTTGGACAAATTGCTTTTAAAAATGCAATAATTAGTTTGCAGAATCCAAACTAATTAGTATCTTAAAGAGACCTGCATAGAAACTGTTACAATGATTTAAACTCCAAATAAATACAAATAAATGCACAAATTCTGGTTATGTCTTTAAGATGTTAGTAGGTTGATTTAGTGATAAACACATGACTGGACATACTGATTCCCAACCTGTTTAGGGCCATGACTTTGTCTTTTCTGTTTTAAATTGTGACAAAACATATCACGTTGTACCACTGTTGTTATTAACACAGTCAATTTGTTCACATAGAGGTTGTGATCATTTAATTACAGCATTTAAAAGTGTGTCATTAGGACCAGGCACAGCAAGAAAAGTTCTAGTTTTCTACTGTCTAAAGCAGGGGAGCATAAACACACTAGATATAGCTGGCCCGTTAACAGAGCCTTGAGGAACCTCACATGCAATCAAATCTAAAGTATCCTAACTGAAGTAAAGATAAATAGAAGAGCGCTCTATTATCTTGATTAAATTAAAACAGCTAAATTGTCTCTTGAAAACAGAAGAGGTGATTAAAGTCAGACAGTCCCACAAAATGTCATGTATTGTTTTCCTTAATCAGACTGTCTTATGTTCCTTCTATATTCTTTCATTTTCTTTGTCCTCTCAGTGCTGTCTTTTCCTTTCTGAACCACAATGGCATAGTCTGTTAACAAATTACATTAAAAGCATAAATGTGAACAATGTCCTGTCTGTTAGCACCAATCTACTGTTTTTCTGTTTGTACAAATTGTTTTCAGAAAAGCATTCACTGCCTTGCAAATGTCAAAAATGACTCAAGAACCGCGTCGAGGCGACTGGGTAAAAACTGGAATGTTGTTATTCCTTTGTAAAAAGAAATGAATGATGAATGGATTTTAAACAAACAAAATAAAAGAAACTTCAACAAACCCATAATAATAATAATAATAATAATAATAATAATAATAATAATAATAATAATAATAATAATAATAATAAAAACGTTTCAAATGTGAAATCCAGTCAACGATGAAACAAGAATGACACTTTTAATCAAGCAGCCAAGGTCCTGGATATGAAGCTGAATCCATAAATACTGGAAAAGGCTTCCACAATGTGTGATTAGTTTATTATTGTACTTCAATTTGTTATCAGTCAGCCTAGCTAGCTATGTAGCCAGCTACCTACTTACTTAGCTACATTGCTAACTATCTACTTAGTTAGCAATGTAGCTAGCTACCTATTTATTTGGCTACATAGCTGGCTGTGTAGCCAGCTATCTACTTACTTAGCTACATTGCTAGCTAGGTAGATAAATCAGGCACTTTGATGCGGGAGGAGAAGAAGAAACTACAATTCCCAGACGGTAGTGAGTGCGCAAGACCGGTAAACCTTTCCGGAAGTGCGCATGAAGGAGTGAGCGTAAAGACTGTAGTGAGTGCGCAGCTCAATTCTTCAGTACGGCCGAGATGTTTAGAAACAAATGAAAGACAGATTTCAGTTGATGGAAAACTGCCACAGAAACTTCTCTTTTTTTCTTTTTTGTTTTTAAACCGAATTTTTTTTAATCCTTTGGCCACATTGTCTTCTGATAGTGCGTCAACCTTTGTTTAGTATAAAAGTACAAAACACGTGTAATTTTCTAACGTGCTTAGAAAGGAAACGTACAGAAGCTGTGCGTTACTAGGAGTAAAATACACAACTTTATAATTCCAGGTCTCCTTGGACATAAGATGGGGAACCTTCCGCGAAAACGGGGAAACTTTCCTACCCTCTCTCCATCTCCGCTCCGTTCTCGTTGCGCCCCTACGCGCTTCTTTACGGTAGTGGTACTGATGCGGGATGAGTCAGGCTGTATGATGCTACTGCTGCTGCTGCCGCCGCTGCTGCCGTCGGTCTCTGCTGCCATTTCATCTGCTGTCGATTAGCTCTAAACACCAGAAGGAATTTTTCGGGACCCCCCATCACAACCACCACCTCCCGCCCTCACAGCCTGGTTCCCCCACCCCACCACCCCTCCAGCCCAGCCGCCCCTCTCCCTCAGAGGCTGTTGACAACGAGGGGGGCTCAGTTTGACCCGGACTTCCGCAGGATCCGTGTGTGTGTTTTTTTTTTTTTTTTCAAAAAAAAAAACAAAACACAATAATAGCTCTGGATGCGCTTCTGTCTGAGCTGTCCGAGGCAGACAGGGGGGCCCTGACCGTAAGAGACGGAACCGCTCCGGACTCCGGCGTACCAGTGTGTGTTTGTACCTACTGATAGAAACTGATAGACGGAGTCCCCAGATTTTTTTTTTTTTTTTTTTTTTTTTTTGCGGCCTGAGCGTCGAACCAGTCCGACTTGTTGGTGCCATGGAGCTCTCATCGGCCTGGTCCTGAACGGCAACACCGGCCTAAAGCGGACCCACTCCTGCTGCAAGTAGGCACAGTTCTTCTTTTTTCATAAACAATATACGTTTGTATTGATGAACTTAACTTAGTAGCCATATAGCACTTAGTCACTTTAAAGTGACTGAAATCAACAAAACACATTTGTGATTTGTTGGGCAGCTCATTAAATAAGCCCTTAAAAATCATTTAGAGATCATTCTGGCAGGTTTCACTAGAGCAGGCTGGTCAGCTGTCCTTTATCTGCTCCTGTTGGACATTCTGGACAGGCGTTTCTGGACCTCATCAGGAACAAGAGCTCGGAGGCCGCTCTATTCACCAGGGACTCCAGCTGCTAATGTTTGCACACTGACTGGGCCGTGCAACCCGACTCTGCCGGAGAGCAGGGCTGATGGGAGGCTTCATAGAGCTGGCCCTCTGCCCGCCTGGCGGCCTGATACCGATCAGATAGATTGTGAGTCGACATTAAAGGAGGTTCGCTTTGAAAATTGAGGAAACTCACTCGATTTCAAACAGAAAACACACGTTTGTCGCTGCAGTGTTATAATAATTTCCTTTAAAAGGGACGGTGTTGTGCAAAAGCTACTCTTCTGAGCTTTACCTCATGTCGCAATGCTATTCCCACATCTAAAACATAACTGGAGTGTTGCTCCTGACTTCATGAATCCTGTAATCTCCCCCGCTCAGCTCCTTCAGACTAGCCAGTAGCAATTAGCAAACACGTGCTGCAACTGCGCATCTGCTGAGCTCCTCATAGGAGCTACTTCTGACGTACTTTTAATGTTGTTAATAGGATTAATAAAGGAGCGTTGTGATGACTTCCTGAAGGAAAAGCAGGCATTTCTTAGAGGCAGAGGCCCAATTTCATGGTAATTTACAGAGTAAAATTTCATGAGCCCTCCCATGGTCTTAAGAGCTGAAACAATATGGACCCCAAAAGCTTTTTACTCTATGCGTAGTCCGGCGGAGACCGAGTGGGCTTTTACAAGGTTTTTATTTTGTGTGTGTGTGTGGTTTTGGGAACTGACGGTCTGACGGTACAACTCCTCACAACCCCTGAAAAATCACCACAGCATTTTTAGAACAGGTAACGCAGTTACTTGATTGTGCTATAAAATAGCAAATGCTTGGAAAGCACACTGCACTGCCCCTTTAAATAATAGCCCTTTCTTCCATAAACTTCAACCTATTTAATTACAATTTTACGCAGCAGACTGAGACAAATTGTCACACAACTACACAACTTGGGAGTAGAATGAAAACAATGCGTGGTTTTCAGTGCTTTTTTATTTTTACTTAGAAAGCAGTTTGTGAACTCATTTGACTTTACAGTTATTGCCCACTTTCTGTTGGTGTTGTGCATAAAACCCAATAAAATGCAGTGACATTTGCCCAAGAGTTATAAATACTTTTGGAACGCCCTGTAGATTTTGTTACTTATAGATACCCTGGGTGGTCATTTTGCCCTTCAAACAACCTCCTACTTTACAAGAGCAATTCTAAACTAAAAATAAAGTTCATAACAGCTATGAAAAGAAGAAAGAAATTTCACTACACATCATGTTTCTTTCTGCTTTCCTATGTCAGGACAGAGAGAACACATTTCTTTCCCCCAAAGCAGATCATTGATCACAAAGTTCAGTTTGTCAGCAGCTCACATGAGGGTGAAAGTCTTCAGTTATTGATCGACTACATCAGAGATCATAACTCGTGACCAGTAAGTGGCAGAAAAAGCCAAGAAACAACACAACATGTCACCCGTTTGCCGCAAAAGTCGATACGTGGCAAAATCGAGCATCCAAACTCCCGCCGTCTCTGGCTTTGTCCCTTCAGAGCCGCCGTAGCTCCCGACGTGAGGCGTCAAAAACACAACGGACTCTGTTCTCATGGGTTCCTGCCGCCACAATATTCAGTCGTTACCTCCGGGCTGTAATGAAATCATGCAGAAAAGACGACGCAAGCTACTGATGAGATCACAGGGGAGGTGTGACGACATGGGCAAGCATCCATTTGATGAACAAATCAATCAGATAATCAATGGAAAAGATACGCTGTGGTTGTGCCTGGTGTCTGCCGTGACTCTTATCTGCACTCCGGTCCCAGCGGCTGCCGCCGATTTGCAAAACAGCATCGGAAGTCTCCAAAAAAGCAGTGAGAACAGCGAAGCGCTGTGGTCTGTTGACAGCAACGAGACGAGAAAAACAACAGAGTTCATCTGAAAGCTGTAAAGTTGCTGCTACTGACATGTAATCTGTATAGATTACTCTGTCTTAAAACTCCAGCAGCCTACAAATGTGTTTAGTAGATTTTCTTTCTACTAAATAATTTTTTTTTTTTTTACACATCACAACTCAACTCAGCAACACAGCAAACTTGTGCGCAATTGTCACATTAAGATTTTACATGAAAATAACATATATACAACTTTCGATTGTATATATTTCGATTTTGTCGTGAATGCTAAGGCGAGTCAGCACGGCCAACTGTGACATATATATATATATATATACAGTATATGATGCTGGACTGTCTCAGGGGCCTCCTTGCACAACCTACACCTTGGGTCTTGTCCGGTGTGGTAGATCTGGGCCTCTATTGTTCTGGTGTTTAGGGCCTGTTCCTGGGCGGCCAGGATGAGGGCCTCTGTGCTGTCCTTGAGTCCAGCCTTTTCCAGCCATTGGTAGGATTTACTGATATCAGCCACTTGGGTTATTTGCTGGTGGTATATATATATATATATATATATATATATATATATATATATATATATATATATATATATATATATATATATATATATATGTATATATATATATATATATATATATATATATATATATATATATATATATATATATATATATATATATATGATCCGCACAGAAGGAGTCTCACTCCCACAAGGAACAATAGCAGACATAGAGGACAGTTACAAGTACCTAGTACATGGAAAGACATAACCAAGTGGCAGGCATAGTGTACAGAAACATCTGTGCAGAATATGGACTGGAAACCCCGAGATCAAAGTGGGAAACACCCCCAAAGGTGGTGGAGAACGCCAGAGCTAAGATCCTGTGGGACTTCCAGATCCAGACAGACAAAATGGTAATGGCGAACCAACCAGACATTGTCGTAGTGGATAAAAATCAGAGGAAAGCCGTTGTGGTAGATGTAGCAAGTAATTGCAACATCAGGAAAAAGGAGCACGAGAAACTGGAGAAATACCAGGGCCTCAGGGAAGAACTGGAGAGGGCCTGGAAGGTGAAGACCACAGTGGTGCCTGTGGTCATCGGGGCCCTCGGGGCAGTAACCCCCAAACTGGAGCAGTGGCTACAACAGATCCCAGGAACAACATCAGACATCTCAGTCCAGAAATGTGCAGTCCTTGGCACAGCCAAGATACTGCGCAGGACCCTCAAGCTCCCAGGCCTCTGGTAGAGGACCCGAGCTCAGAGGATAAGAACCACCTGCGGTGGGTGAGAAGGGAATTATTTTTATATATATATATATATATATATATATATATATATATATATATATATATATATATATATATATATATATATATATATATATTATAGCTGTTGTTGTTGTTTTTTTTTAATGAACAAAAATGGGCACATTTGCAAATTTAGCTGGAGTGGGTGCCCACATCTGTGTTCCTGCCCTGGGCCCACACATAGCTAGGACCACCTCTGCTCTCCAGGTGTTGCAAGAACAAACTGCGGAGTCAAGCTGACGTAATAAACGATATCATTGAAACTTTAGTGTTTTCTACTCTACAAATAAATTCGAGGATTCCTGTCAGCTGAAGCAATAAACAGGATGTACTATAAGATTTGCTTCCGCCTTGCTGCAGCCGAACAGCTGACGGTCTAACCGGTGGGGGGGGGGGTATACTCTCTTTTGTCTCTCGCTCAAGCTCGCGCCGACGCGCGCGCACCTCGGCCGCTCCACGCCTCGGCAGCAGCAGCGCGCGGAGCGCCGCAGTCGTCATGGAGGCCATCTGGCTCTACCAGTTCCGCCTCATCGTCATCGGGGACTCCACGGTGGGCAAGTCGTGTCTCATCCGGCGGTTCACGGAGGGTCGCTTCGCCCAGGTGTCCGACCCCACCGTGGGCGTGGACTTCTTCTCCCGCCTGGTGGAGATCGAGCCCGGGAAGCGGATCAAGCTGCAGATCTGGGACACCGCGGGGCAGGAGCGCTTCAGGTGAGGGGAGGAGACCGACCGGCTGGCAGGCAGGCGGGCAGGCAGGCAGGCGGCTGGACACGCTGAGCAGATGATGTGAGCTCGTGCTGTGTCTTTGTAATCCTCCGGTGTGGACTGGAGTCACGTGAGGGCTTATTTGCCAGCTGATGCATCACTGTGATTCCAGCTTTAAGGCATCTAACATGAAAATACTCTTATGAACACAAGTTACAGAATAAGCTCCTTCACACGCAAAAAAAAACAAACAAAACAAATAATTGCCCTAAAAATGTTGAAGTGACTTTGCCAAGTCTATATGAAATTGCACTTCATTGTGATTATGAGCTTCTGGTTTCTCTGGAAACTCACAGAAAGCAAAACTGAACGTTTCCCAAGTAAGTGAGGCTAAATAGATGCTTGTTTTCCTTCTCGAGATTGTTCTGTTCACGAATCTGCAGATGTGTGTTCGGTGAAGGGCGGCAGGACGCCTCATCGCTCAGGTTTTTCTGGATGAAGCGAGCAAAGTGCGTCCAGACGGCCCGACCAGACCAGACCGAGCCCAGACGTCCAGGGAAAGATTCGTGGGAAAAGTAGAGTCACAATGAACGAGCACATGACTTTCTCACTTTGGAGGAGAAAAGAGGAACCCGAGGCCCAATTTAAACCCCGATTTATCCAGAAACTGAAACTGCCATCTGTTGTGCAACGTTTCGTCACGGCGGTTTGGATTTAAGAGGAATGCAGAGCAGCAGTCTGGACAGGCGAACATCCTTTCACGGACAAATCTTTAATTGACCTTTGACCTGTCTGTACAGTGGAATTTGGTTTAATTGATAATGAGACATTTGAAAAAAAAAAACCCAACAGAATTCATGTTCCACAGAGTTACAAGCATTAAGATATACATATATATATATTTATATAAGCACAGCTGGAGTTATGGCTGTCAGATTTGTTACAGTAAGCAGCAAATCAGTTAATCGCACAATCAATTCAAACGTTTCCTTGATTTATCGTTTTCTCTTTTCTCTCTCCTAACAAAAACTGGTTAACGAAAGTCTTCAGTCTGGTGCTTTGGTCTCAACTAGCCCCTTTTTCGAAGGTCAATTTTGCTCACAGAGTTCATAATCCATCAATTGTTTTGCTGTTGCCATTATGCTATCTGAAAATGGTTTCAAGTCAGCAATATTATCGTTTATCGCTATAACTTCCAGAGCAATGTATCATACAGGAAAGTTAATGTTTAAAGATCATGTTACTAGCATGAAAAAATAGTTTTGATACTCGATGGCAACAAAAATCCATGCATATATCTAATATATTGAAATTATTCAGTACAAGTGCAATAGAAGACCAAAGTGTTGGCACAGTGTTTTCTACCTTCCTGTATGAGCGAGCTGCGCCACATTTCAAATGCTATCCTAGACAGGAAGAACAGCTACACCTTTTGTTTTATATTAATTTGTTTGGTTTTATTTTCTGAAATGCTGCCCCCATCAAAACGGCAACAAATTTTGAAAACCGTAAAAAAAAAAAAAAAAAAAAAACGGAACTTAATATTCTTTTCTCTGTTTTGTTTCCTCTGTGATTATTTTTTTTTAATTTCCAAGGTCAATTTTTAAACCTGTTTGCTTTCATTGATCCATATTTCCTCATTTCTGTCATCGTCGACAGCACAGGACAGAGTCTGCAGACTATAAATGGCCGCTCAGTCGCGGCCGCATGTCAGAGCGGCTGAAACGCGTCTTCACCCTCATCGCCGAGTGACGAAGAGGATGACTGCCACCTGCCTTTATCCTGAGCGTTTCCATGTCGACAGCCCCGAGAGACCAAACGAGCGTTTTCCCATAATGTCTTTCAACTGCTACTTAAAATTGGACGCGTCCTCGCGCCGTAACACATGAACAGAGCCGCGCTTTAATCTGACTCTGTGTGGCCGTCGACTGACGCATCCTGTAACCATGGATATGATTCACAACTATATTAAGAATCCGACTGTTCTCCTAAATCTGACTTCCTAAGTCAGTGTCAGTGGTTTACGTGAAATTTCGGACAGTTTGTGATCTTTGTGTCGGTTTACGTTGGACCTGGTGAAATTCTGGCTCAGTTCTATAAAGCTACAGCAAAATGGCGTCAGGCTGTCAATCGTAGGTGATGTGATTTTATTGCACAGCTGAATTTGCCCATTTTCCCGTCACGTTGCCCTCTTCTTTCCTCGGTGACGCAGATATTTTAGTCAGAGTTGTTTCTTCTGCATCTTTCCTGCTTCCATATATATACCTGTATAAATTAAGCACACGTGTCAAATCAAGTGACTCACTTCTTTACAGGTCGGGCTTTTTCCGCCTCCCCCACACACCCGTTCTTTCCTACCGCGTTCTCCCAATCGACTAATCCTCACCTCTTGCTTTTTTTTTTTTCTCCTCTCAATCTCAAGCCTATAAATGGCCTTCCTCAGATAGCTGTTATAAAGTATGACGGGAAATAAAAAAGGAATCAGGAGAAGTTCGTGTCCCTGGAGGCCTGTTAGATTCTGCTGAAAGTGAGCAGCTTCGCCCCAACAATCCAACTCGCTCTGCAGTTGCTGAAGACGTTCACACGGCCCAACTGGGGATTCAAACTTGCAAAATTTGTTGCATCGTCAGCCGCTGCGGTTCGCGTCCACAGTGCACCGCATCCAAACCATCCAGACTAAATGAGAAACCTGTTCACCTCCTCGCCTGTGGTGGCGCTGCACCAAGAATTATTGAAGGAAACAACAGGAAATCGTCTGAAATGTGTAAACTACACAACTTTGTCGAAGTGTATACCATGACATCAATGAAACATGGGATTTAAAAAAAACAAAAAAACTTTTCTTTACTGAAGTTATTACGGAGTGAGAATTCAATAAAAGTACTTAAGTGCAAAAGCAATAAACCCAAAAAGTCAGTCCCACATGCCAAAAATCAAAGGCAGTGAAAGCGTCTTTGTTTCGTTCCGCTGCACAGGTCCATCACCAGAGCTTATTACCGTAACTCTGTGGGCGGGCTCCTCCTCTTCGACATCACCAACCGCCGCTCCTTCCAGAACGTCCACGACTGGCTGGAGGAGGCGCGCAGCCACGTCCAGCCGCACAGCATCGTCTTCCTGCTGGTGGGCCACAAGTGCGACCTTGAGGCGCAGCGCCAGGTGAGAAAACTGGCTTCTTTTAAAGATAGGTCGAGACAAAGAAGTGTGACGGGAAATATTGTTTTTGTAAAGGTTTTCTTTGAAAAAAAAAAGAATAAAACGCCATTTGCAAAAATTATCCCCCAAAACATTGTTTTCAAAGATGTTTCGATCTCGCAGGTGACCCGGCAAGAAGCGGAGAAGCTGGCCGGGGCGTACGGCATGCGCTACATCGAGACGTCGGCGCGCGACGCCATCAACGTGGAGCACGCCTTCACCGAGCTCACCAGGGAGATCTTCGCCTTGGTGCGGTCCGGCGACATCACCATCCAGGAGGGCTGGGAGGGCGTGAAGAGCGGCTTCGTGCCCAACGTGGTTCACTCGTCGGAGGAGGTGACCAAGAGCGACCGCCGCTGCCTCTGTTGAGGTTTTTGAAAAGGGAGTGGACGCCGATGACGGACTGAACTGTCGGCCGTCCAGACGGAGGAACTGTACTTCCTTAAGACTGAATGCGGATTTGGACGGGTGGGGTTAACTCGGCGAACTCAGCTCTCGGTGTCGACGAACATCGTAACAAGTGGAGGACTTCGAGGGATGGATCCATCTCTGTACATGTTTTTCGTTCTCGGAGGGGGCAAGGGTCAGAGTTGTTTGGACTGGACTGCTTTCCCAGAACCTCTCGCAAAAGGCCTTAGAAACCGGATCTGTTCAGATGACTTTATCGTTTTGATTTCTGCCATTACCTCCTTTCCATCAAACACCTCTCAATATGCAATTTTATGATCACATAACAAGAGATCTCATCTTTCTTTACTCGTTTCGTCTAAAGCACCATATAGCGTCGTTTGGTCATGTCCTCGGCATTAAAGCTGTTTCTCCTTCGCCCACATGCTGTTTCACATTCCAGAAATCGATAGAGGAGTCCTGGAGGTCTTAGAAAAAACTCTGACCTATCGCTCTACTACCTTACAAAAGTATTTATATCACTGACACTTCTTTGTTTTTTCTTATTTTCAACCTTACCACTACTAATTGAAATTTAATTGGGAGTTTTTGTTTTGGGACAAACATGAAGTGGAAGTAAATGGTACAGTTTTCATAGGGGCTCTGCACATCCTTTAAAGTCTTAAATTCATGTATCTAAATATCTTAAAAGTCATTAAAAATGTAAGTTGGCCTCAATCAATCGAGGCAAGACTATTTGATCTGGCATACACTATCTAGTTTGAGTCACAGACATCTTCGTGGTAGCGGTTGAAGCTATCACTAATTAGCTGCTAATGTAGCCCTGCTAGCTCGCTAGGTTTTTTCGTCTTTCATGGGTGAGTGGAAATTAATTGCCAGTTTTCTGGATAATGTTCGTCTTCGCCTCTGGCTCACTTCTGTTGCTAACCAAAAAAAAAAAACCCTTGGCCTTACTTCTATATAAAATATGCGATGTTCTCGTCTAAACTTCTGTCTTAAATTTTATTCATATTATCCCTGGTTGGGTCTTAAAAAGTCTTACATTTGAGTTGCTGAAACATTCAGAAACCCTGTTTCAAATCTGATTTGCATTCAACCCTTTCCTCTCTGCTATCCCTGAATATTATCTACCTAAACTGGCTGGGCTTGTGAGAAAAGTGCTAATCCAAAACACCCAAGAGGCTTATTCTGTCTTTGGAGGAGCAGCAGAGATCCTCAACTCAGGTGGGACCTTGTGTTAACAGGTCAGACAAGTATCAGTAGTGCACTCCGCAAAGCTTTGTTAAGACACTCATAGGTAGTTTAAAGTTCGCCACAAGCCATGGAGGGAATACAACAAACGTGCGGAACAAACGTGTCAAAAGCTGCTATAGACATAGGCCCAGTCAAAGCCCAGACCTAAATAAAAAAAATAAATCAGTGACAAAATTTTAAAGATTGACGATTCAAGACTTTCTCCATCCAATCTTTCGGAACTTGAACTATTTTGCAAAGAAGAATGGACCATTTCAATTGCAAATGTCCAACGCTGGCAGAGACATGCTGCAGGAACAAAAGGTGGTTTTATAAATCAGGAAGTTGCTAATGAGAAGATTAGGAAAGAGGGCAACCAAACTCCTCTTTCCACCAAGCCACAGTTGCTCACAAGGTGTCCTCTTGGGTACTACATTGTCTTGGTCCGTCACATAAAACACACAATCTTTTTGGAGAAAAGACATAGTGGGCAATAAAATACTTTTGCAAGGTATGAGACCTCCAGCGAACTCGATGACATTGACCTGGTCACATTAGCCGTCTGTGTAAAAGTCATGCAATAACACGACACCTCCCAGTTGTTCGCAAAGGACTCTAACTGCACGAAGACAAGTGCACTCGAGGAGGTGGAGCTGTGGACACGTCAAACTGCTTCATCGGACACACCGGGTGGATTTGTTGAACTCTCTGTTTGGAGCAGGAAAGCACCTTAATAGTCGAGTCCGTCTACACAGGGAAAGCCTTATTTGGTATACTTCAGTTCCCCGAGGCCAAACCGGCAGAGACGGACTGATCACATTAACGGACACTCGACGAATGGACTCCATGGCATCACTACGTAACCAACAATGCACGCTAAAAAAGAGGGGGAAATTTTTATTATTATTTTTTTAATCGCCGCAAAGAAATCCGACCAGCCCGACGCGGTTCACGAGATTCAGTTCTGTTCAGTACAAGTTGCTTTAATCTGTGGAAATGCAGTGTCGTATGTGACTTTTATCACCGCTTCAGTTGAAACCCTGCATTTTTACCTCGCCGCCATGTTGGCGAGGTAAAAATGAAACGCTCCCAAGACTTAAACTGCTTTAAATTTGGTTTCTCAAGACACAGATTTCAAAGCACCTTATCTTTACCTAAATTTGATGATTACATTTCAAGATGCGTTCCAACCCCTGACATGAAAATTAAAGAAATAATGCTTATATATTGTGAACATCTTTTTTCTTGCCATCTCCTAGTCTTAGTTGTGCAACATGACAACATGAACGCAAAGAAAAAGGGGGGAAAAAATCCTTCAAACTGCTGTTTTAAGGTTTTATATTTGAAGACAGATGGTAGAAACTAGTTTTTAACTCTCATAATAGTGCACATGTGGGAAGCCATGGATCATTTAACACTTGGTAGTCATTTCACAAGAAAGAAAAACTGCACGATTAGACTTTCTTCATCCTTGATTAGCCGTATTTAGGGAGATCCGTTTACAAATCCAATTGCTTTCAAACTTGGAACTTGAACCCAGATTAACTGGGTTTGATGTGAACGATTTTCTCCGATGCCGAAAGTCAGTTTCAGCAAAAGTCATCCAAAACCTACAAGACCCGGGTCTAAGAAGAAAACATAATTAAAATGTTTAATCAAAGTAACCTACTTTAAGATTTCAGAATCAACATTTTTGTTTTACGTCAGACATAAAAATGTTGCTTTAAAAAAGCAACTAGAACCAAACTTTTCTATTGTCTTTATCGATTCTTTTGTTCCTGGTGATTAGTTTGTGTTTGCCTAGAAAAGAGTAGCAAAGTCATCCAAAATAACGTACCAACGCTGGCGAGTTTGAAAAGCGTGTCTTCAACGTTACCAAGTCTTATAAGTGCTGAAGTCCGTTTCTACTTTTCACGTGAAAAATATTTTGAAACTCGGCTGGAATGCCATCCACCGTCTGAAAAGATAAGCACAATAAGAGCAGTCACTCCCAGGGAAATGCAAATCCGCGTGTGAACCAAGCAACCACACAACGGTCGAAGCCGTCATCCAGGAAGTAGCTTCTTTTCAGGAAGTGCTCTCAGCAGCTGACTGGAAACCATTCATGGTGATGAACCTCAGCATCAGAAGACCATGTGTGTCACGCTGCTATTATAAAACCACCAGTAAGTTTCCTTCTTCAAATCGTTTCCCTTACAGCCGTTTTCATGACATTTGCATAAATCAAAAATGACACACAAAGCATCAAATGAAGGGCTCACCTCTTGTCCTAAATGATCGTTTTCTTTTTACTTCATTCGTTGTTTAAGGAATACAGTGGAAGACAAATAAATACAGAGAGAACAGTGGCACGGAGAGGAGGGAAACGGGACAGGAGGGAATATGGAGAGGAAGGTCAGAGGACGGAGAACTGCGGCAGGTCTGGCGCGGGAATCCTGCTGATCTCTGTGAAACCCTGCGAGTCTCGGGAAGCGGGAACCAAAGTTTACAAGGCAAAACCAGTTCGTCCCAGAGTCGTACTGGCCAGGCCCCCTGGGAGGAGCCGCGCAACGACGTACGATGCTGGCTGAGAGAAAGGTTTCAGTGGAAGATACCGGAGGAAAATCCATAGAGGACAGGGTGGTGTAAGTAAACCCTGATTTTCTGACCTGCCAGAAGAAAAGAATACATAAAAAAAGAACGAAGCACAGTCAAATCAATGAAAAGAATACAAAACTGCCTTGTTGATGTTGTTTTTGGTTAGTTTTTACTTGAAAAAATACTTTAAAAATAAAAAAAATGAAAAAAAAAAAAAAATCAACAGAAAACAGTAGTGGTGGAAATATGAGCTGGGCTTGATAGAGGAGACGCCGAAGAGCAAAAACTGAACTATGACAAAACGCTTGACCCGAGCAGCGCCAAACTTCCAGTAAACGTTTCAGACGAGGCCTCCGTGAGCCGAGCTCCGGGGGTCAGACAGGGGTCAACGTACGCGTGGCTTCGGCTCGGGGCTTATTTTTCTTTTAATGACTCAGGAGGAAGTTAGCAGAGGGGGAACATAGACACTGTTCTGTTTAATTAAGACTTGGCTGCTGATTTCAGGAGGTTTTCTTTGCTCCTCCTCTTTACGTCCCAGTTGTAGACTCGCGCCATGTCTGAGGGGAGCGACGAGTCAAGGTGAAACAGCGAAATCCAGAGGGCTGCTGAGAGGCAGCTCAGCTCAGGTGCAACACTAATAACTAGATTATCACCATCATCATAAAAAAAAGTAATTTCAAGACAAAAAGAAATGCAATTCATTCAAAAGGAGAACATCTGCCTTCTGGGAAATCATTTGACTATCAACACCATGCATGTGGTTATTCTCCCCTGTAAAGCCATAACTCTGATAATCCCAGACTTGTGCAATAAACTAGCTGCTTTTACTCAATTACATTTACTTGCGGAGTATTTTTGAGAAAATGTACTTTTAGGAGTATTTGTGCTACGCTGAGTTTTACTCGAACGACGTTATTACAAAGTATCGCTACTCTTCAGTGAACGTTCTGGATTCTCTCCCCACTGAATGACCAACCAAACATGTTTTAACCAACAATTCACCCGACACAGACCTGCAGGTTTTTGTTAATGTTCCAGAAGTTTTCCAATTGAAAGAATCTGATTGGGACAAATTTTCCTAGATATTTCTTTGTTACTTCTATGAATCATAGTTATTTTGGTCTTTAAAATACCAAAATTTTCGCTCAACTTTACATTTTAGTCCCTCTGATTGCGCAATTTTGAAATATTAAATGACTGATAATTTAATCAATTACTCAGTACTTCAGTTGACTTTTTACCAACTCTTACTTGAGTCATTTCTTGGAAAGCTACTTTTTACTTTTACTTGAGTAAAAATGTGTTTTGTTCTTTCTTGTTGTCGTTTTTAAAGGATACTGACTTCGGTGGTGGTGCCCTGGTCTCTCAGGTAGTCCAGGTCTTCCTCCAGCGTCTCCAGGTTGCGAGACGCTGTGGACAGATTCTTCTCTAGGAGAGCCTGGGCTTCGTCGATGTCGTATTCTAACATGACGTTGGCCTTTTGGGGAGAAGCGTGGGCGAAACCATTGTAAGACACAATCGGTGTAACGCAAATCCAGATAAGGGAGTTTCAAAGGGAGTAAAAATGTCATTCAAATCAAACCGAAAGCCTGTGCTTACCCCTAACCATAGGCAAACTTTGTCAGTGGGCGGCACAGAGGCCTTGCAGTAAACGTTGTCAGCCAGTAGGAAGTGTGTTTCCATGGGCTCTGTGGTTTCCTGAAGAAAAACAAGTTTGGCAGCCATTAAACTCAACAGGCCTGTAATAGAGGTGGAACGATTAAATCAGATTAAGCACGATGAATCGAATATACATGCATTTTCAAACACAGTTTTATTAGTTTTGTATTTCCACCAACCCAAAAACACAGAATTGTACATCATGCGGCTGTACAAGTAGAGAATAAGAAAAAGGAAACATAAAAAAAAATAGGAAAAAACCGAGGGTGTAGTGTCACATTCGCTATGAACCATGACTTCATTGGCCTTATTGCCTCACTGACCGTCCTAATGGTCGCCAAACAGGAGATGAACTGATTATTGAAATGACTGTCAACAAACGAGCTCGATTAGTCGTTGACTGCAATATTGATTAGTCATTAACACCTTTAGTTATCCGTTTTGTACCCGTTTGATCTGGAGAAATAATCACCAAATCAGCCCTACAGTGAAAATAAGCAATAGTTGCATCTGTAGCCTCTAATATTTCAACCAAAGAAACAAGTATTGTGTTTTTTTTTTAGTTTCTCTGTGATTATCTCAGCCTCTTCTTGCCCGTGAAAGCAGAAATACAAAAGTTCCCTCCGACAATGTAGCAACATGAAAGACTAGACGGATGGACAAAAACACAGACTGATGAAGAAACGAATGTCCAGATGGACAGGAAGATGGACAAAGGTACAGACAAACGCATCCGACTTTAAGAAAATAGATCACCCAATAAAGTCTAGAGATGGAAATATTTTTTTCCACACTCCAAACTTATCCAGACGTGATCAAATTCTAGGATCTTCCAGACTTGGAAGGAACCAGAACAAGCAAGAACGCTCATGTCCTACTTGTTGCTTCTTACGTAATATAACTATACAAGAGCAAAGCAACAGGTTTCTATAAGCAGATTAAACCAGGAAAAAAAAAAAAGCAGAAGAAACGTTACCCACCTTTTTCTTCTGCATGTGTCGGAGGATTTCTAGCGTCTGGGTGATCTGTGGGATCTGGTTTTTCAACCTATGTGAGCAGAGGACGAGAAGCCGTCACATTACAGCATCAACTGTTTGGTTATGAAGTATCTGGCAAACCTCTGAAACGGGTCAAGAGATGAAGGGAAACCGTATGGCTTCTAGCAAAACATCAACCATATGAGATCATATTAATAAGAGACAAATGATGAAGTTATATAAATAAAAAGCTGCAGGCTCTGTGTTAGTGTGGTGAACTTTAGTAAACTGATTGCATTACGTTCCCACAGTTCAATAATCTTCCAAACATTTCTAAGTTTTAGTTTGTTTTTTTTTTACTTTTACAGCAACACACATTAGAGATAGAAAAATACAAATGTACTAAAGAAAACAGCTTCAGTTCACTATTATGTATTGTATTATACAATAATAATAATATATTCCATTTATAATTATTATTCTACATTCTGCAGCAGGGACAAAATACACTTAAAATATAGCAAACTTTTATGTTTTACAATGTTTCTCTTATAGACACAGACGCCTGTGAAATATTTTTTTGTAACTGAGAAAGTTACAAAAATCTCAACAAAAAAAAAAGTCCTTGCTCAGTTTTCTGGGAATTGGCAAAGAGAAATTATTTTTTGAAGTCTAAAACATGAGGAGTTTGGTCTGATTCAATGTCAGGCAGTGAGATGAACATGTGTGTGTGTCTTTATATTATTGTCAAATATCTGGTTTCAACTGTAGATGAGGCTTTTCAAATCGAAGCTTTTGAAAAGCTTAAATTAGATTAAATTGAAATCATTATCATAATCCAACGTTGGCAGTCTAATCAAGCGTCACGATTTCACTTTGATGCAGTTTTCATATCAAGCACTTTCCAAACCTGGAAAACACCTGAGCATTTTCAAGGATTTCAAGCACCTGTATGAACCCTGTGTTCAATTACGTAAACGTGTTAGAGTTTGGTTGGGTTTTGTTTTGTGTTTTTTCCATGTTACCGGAGTTTCTTCTGAGACAGGTTGAGCTCCATGTATTTATATTTCTGGTACTGCTCGTCCAGCCTCCGGAGCGCAGAGTCCGCCGTCTCGTTGCCGGGCTGCTTCATGAACGAGTCGACGTCCTCCTGTGAAACACGCAGGTGTATGTCAGCAGCTAGTTAGCAGTAGCCTCAACCACTTCTGCATGAAGACGACTGCATTTGCCTGTCAGAATACTCTGTAGAATACGTGATAAATGGTCTCCTCACAACATTTAAGACCCATGATTGACGTGTTTAAGGCCAATTTGCATAAAATCAATTTAAACACACTTGAAGGCCTTAACTTGGACTTTTTAAGGACAGACTCTTGATTCTTGCTTTTCATGCCAACAACTGGCACACATAATGGACCCCAGATCATTGGGATTGTAATGTTTCTTGCCACAATAAGACGTTTTTGATTTGTCGCAATGCTCAAAAATAAGCTTTGTGACATGTGTGGCAACCCAGTGATGTTTCTAATATTGGGGTGCAAATGATAAAACAGTAACGTCCTTCAGATGGTGTGTAAAATGTATTAATGCAAATTAAACTAAAAATAAATTTCAACATATTCTTTAAAAGCCTCACCAGCTCTGTTCCCCATCTGAAAACTTGCAATATACAGCAATTTTTTTGTGCAACATCATTTCACACTAAACAACTGACAAAGTGAATTTTGACAGATAAAAAACCCTTTTGTTAACCATTACGTAGTGGCGTATTAAACCTTTTATTAACGCATTTTGATTATGCGGAAGTCTTTCAGACACAATCATGATTTACGGTAGAAGCTAACGTGAACCAGTTCATGCTTTACGCATTAAAACCTCAAAGTGGGGAAACTGAGGCCTGCTAATGACCCTAAACCTCCATGAAGTTACAGTGACCAGCTGAGAAAAAACCCCATAAAATAAAACGGGAGTGACCGGAGACAGAAAAAGCCCACATCCTTCAGACAGAAATGACCATAGATGGAAGCAAGTAGCCGCCCATCCTGCGCACACAGCCGGATCATCAACTCTCTCAGCTCGAGTGCTGCTAGTTAGCTAGTAGCTTCAGAGCCGCTATAACGGCACCTGCACGTCCGGGACGGGCAGGGACACATCAAACTGTGCCGTACACAAGCGGCGCAGCGAAAAAAGTTGGACTGTACGCACCACAAACACCGCTTCGGGGATCCCGAGGTGCTTTTTCTTTGTCGCCTGTACGGCATTGCTGTTGTCTATGGTCGCCGCCATGTTGAAGAGAAGCTGCTTCCTCCCTTACGCCTGCGTACAAGAAGACCAGGGGACTCGAGCGCCCCTTGCGGTCACACGTCGAAACTGCGCTCGAAGATTGAACCTTTCCACTTTTTCTGGAGTTTGGCTCTTTATTTGGCTCTTTATTTGAACAGAGAACGCGTCATATTGGCCACTACAGCATTGATAAATGTTTCATTTGCTCCGTTGTAGATGCCAACTAATTCTGGTGGTCCCAAAGATTTGCACTATTGTTAGAAAACTGTACATTGACTATTTTAACTCAAATGTTTCACTGAATGTGACAATTTTAGAGTTTTGTGAATGCAAGAAATGTTTTGGAAGTTGCCGTGATTTGCACGACGTGGCGTTGTTAAGTCTGTTTTAAGAAAAAAGCACAGTAAACACTCATTTTGTAGTAATCACAAAATGAGTGTTTACAAAAACATAGTAATCGCTTGTTTTGTCCACAGGGTAGAGGTGTTTTTAAAAAGTGACCAAAATGATTACTCCACCAGACGGCTGAAACAAATGAGACAAAATAACCTGTAAATCAGACACAACTGCAATCCACTGAGGTTTTAGAAGCACTTTATTGCATAAATTATTACAATTTCCCATCCAATATTGATTCACATCCCCTATGGAACACTACAGAATCACATGCTGTTCACCACCCTTTCTAAAAATCCTAAAATACCCCAAGTCTAAAGTCTTCCATGTCCAGTCTGCTCTTCCACATGTGTGAAATAGTCAACTTCACACTTTATTTACAAACTGAGTTTGGAATTTTCTCTATTGTGTCCTACAAAATGGACATAATAGAGAAAATTTACCAGATGATTTGTATTTTTCTTGTAGAGTAATTAATGATGCCACAGTTACTGGTACTCCAGATTTTTGTATAGGAAATTATTGTATAGGAAATGCAACTAAAACCTTTTAAGCTTTCCAACGCAGAGCTTTCGAGGCCTAATCCCTGACTTTCTGTTTTCCATGGGAGTGTGTGACATGACACAAGTCTATTTCTCCTGGAACAAAAGCACAAAAGCATCATAAAGGTTAAATTTATTCTAAGACGTTTTAGTTATTTCACTGGTGGTGACTGATAATCGACAAAGGCAGTGTGCCCCTTGACGCAAAAGCGTGTATAAATGTAGAACCTTTGAGTGAAGAAAGATGATTTGTTTCAGCACATTCAAGGGTCAATGACGAAGTTGTAAAAATAAAATTTGAACATTTACCAAGGATGTCAGCGTTATTGGTTCATGTCATTCATCATTTCACTAAGTCATTGTTTAATCGGTTTTCTCTACTGGTCACTGTTTGCATCCACAGGAAGGACTGACGGAGGATGTGGATGAAGACATCAATGACATTCCGATAATCATCTTGTTTTCACTCAGTTTTGTTTGTTAGTTTGGAAGCGAAAATGTCACGCCAACCCGAGATTGGTCAGGTTTCTGTTAAACTAGCACTGAAATTGGACTCTCAACCCACATTTGTTCTGCTTCACATTCGATCCAAAATGAACACCTGCATATTCCGCACACAACCTACATTAAGTGGAATAGAAGAAAGAAAACTGCTCTGTTGTGTACAAAACACGCCACCTAACTCAATGAAAGGTTTCTTTTCAACTTTCGTGACTGACAGCTGTGATAATCAGCGGCTCTGTATTTTTCCCGTGGTCAAAAACTCCTGGGCTGAAGAAAGGGAAAATCCTCTCCGAGAACAAACACCTGGTGAAGGTGTAGATGTGCGATCTGTCATCCACGTCAAAGAACGAAACCATCCCTTCTTCGTAATCCGTGAACACTCCGATGGTCTTGGGACTCTTCTGGAGCTGAAGCAGGACGGAGGGGGAGTCCAGGGCCCGGTATTCACTGGCGTTCCTCAAACGCACCGTCCAGTAGCCGTTGTCCGGGGTGGAGGTGATCATGCCCTTCCTGTTGACGGACTCTTTGACCACACCCAGGTCCCAGAAGGTCTTATTTCCAACTGCAACCTAGTGAACGGAACAAGTGTTTGAGCATCGGTGTGTCATCACAAGGCCCGGCATTGCTACAGGGTTGATCGAACCGATCTACCTGAAAGTAGAACCTCCCAGACCGGAAGCCTTTCTTGCTCAGGACGCAGATAACCGGGTCAAAGCGTTGGGGAATGTCAGGAACAATGTGCAGCAGCTCGCCTCGGCCCGCCTGCTTCCCGTCAGGGGACAGGACGATGTTTGGATGGGCCGTGTCCGGGTCCAACACCAGATCCGCTGTGGATACACGGGTCAAAACTTATTGTCTCCAGGCACCACCTCCTTCCAGACTACAGTCGGTATGCCCAACGTTTATCATCGCAGACATCTGTGTCACAGGTTACCTGAAGGAATCTGACTCTGAATCTGAAAAAATTCCACTTTCTTCTGTTCTAATCTGTTGTTCATCTGGTCTTTAAAATCAGGTGAAAACAAGCTCAGAGGCACGAGGTGCCTTAAAACATTTAATTGGAGGCTTTCCAGAAAAAAAGAGCAATGGGTCATTCCTAGCAACGAGCAAGAGACATGCCATTATAGTGGGATATAAGGAAGAAAAGGCGAGTGTTTAATGAGATTAATATAAAAACAGTTTGTTTTTATATAATTGAAAGGTCACGTAAACGGTTTAAGGTAAGTTTAAATCGTGTTTGTACCTGCATATTTTTGCATCCTCCTCATCTCTGTGAAAAGAGAGAAATAAAAAAGAAATCTTTATTAAATACTTTTTTTTAATCACAAGAAGACAATTCAATTGTTTCTGGACCTAGAAAAAGATTGAAATGTAGCATTGCAACAATTTTTTTTGCCATTACAAAGTTTAACAAGTTAAAAAAAATAAAAAAAAATAAAACAAAAAATAAACATGATAATACATATTTTGCTTTTTTTGGGGTATTTTAACCTGTGCATTGTAAGTACAGCATTCTCAATAAGGCAGTGCCAGATGTAGAGATGCTGTACTAAAAATAAACCTCTGATATCTGCAGAGGCTGCGTGCAAAGAGCGTTGATCTGTGTTGTCAATAAGCCTAAATGTGAACCATTTAAATAGTTAGATGTATTTTTGCTGGGGGTTTCTTCTGTAGGACATGTTTTATAATTCCACATTTCAGAATAGGAAGCTATAGGGCGCTTTTTTAATTTAACACAAAACCAAAAAAAAAAATAATAATTTTCAAGATTTAATTCTTGTTTGAATTCGAATCTTTAGATTCCCACCAAGCTATTATTTGCAGGTGGAGTGTGAGGGAACAGGGGAGAGGAAGAAAGAGTTTGGAGGCGGAGCCTGTTGGTTCTTGATTGTGGTAGATTTCTTACACATCAACATTCGAAAGACATCGAACTCCTCACTCCTTCGTCAAACTCTATGATGTCACGACAACAGTCATTTGTGATGTCATCATCGTCACTGTTTCTTATATGCGACAAACTTTTTCCTTCTTGTCATTGCTTGCGACACCGTTGATGAGTTCAGAGCACTTTCAAAGTTGAACGCTGATCAAGGCTTATTTGAACGTTGTTCTGTCCAGAATGTCCTGTCAAAGGCCACTTTACACCCACAGTGCGATAAGAAGGCGTTGGGGAGTCGTACCAAATCACCAAGGCTGGCTTGAGGTCCAGAGACTGAGGTCTCTCTTGGAAATGGAGAGAGCGAGACGGATGGAGGAGACTCAAAAGACAGCTACCTTACAAAGAGAACTGGACAATACAAAATCTGAGTTGCAGAAACAGAAAAATCTCGAGGATACTTTCATCAACAAGGGCAAAGAGATGAAGAGAGAACTTCCGGAAGCAGAAACGTTTACCAATCCAGATACTCTCAGTTCTGTTGTTATGGCTTCTAATGTGCACAGAGACATGAGAGACAAGAAGAAAAAGCTGCTGCAAGAGGACTTGGAGCAACTGAGGGTAACTTGCACTTGCATTGTCAACAAGGAAGCGTTCATGTTAGAAATCAAGGCGGAAAAAGAAAGAAGTGACGCGCTCCGACAAGAGCTGGAACAAACGAAGACGCGCTACCAGGAGCTTCGATCGAAATATGAAGCCGACATTCGTGAGGGGAAGCTGCAGGTCGACGCGAAGATGTTTTATGAAGAGAAACTCAAGCAGGAACAAAAGCGCTTTGAAAATCTGAGAGCCGAGAAGGAGGACCTCCAACAACAGCTCACCGCCTACCAACAAATGTTCTCCGCCTTTGAGGTTAATCACAAAACAGAGGTGGAAAATCTGAAAATGGAGCTCCAAGACACAGCGTTACTAGGACCTCCAAGAAGGAAAGTGGCAAAGAGTCAAGAATCAAATGGGGAAAAGGGCAGTAACCCTGTAAACAACATCACCGACCCTGCATTCATGGATCTGAGCTGTCTCATAGAAGAAACTCTGTCAGAGGATTTTGAGCCACCCGATGCATCTCCTGAGGAGCTGAGTGACTTTGTCGAGGAGATGCTGAGAGATTCGGGCATTCTTGATTTCAAACCCATGAAAGTGACAGACCTCTGTGTGGAAACTCTGGCAGAGGAAAGGGAAAGCCCAGATACTAAACCCGTGGGGGCAACAGTTGGGGAAAAAAGAAATGACACACTTCTAGTCTGAAGAAACCACAAAAATGGAGGAAGCTACTAAAGCTACTAAAGTGTGCAACTAGAAAAACGTGTCCAGGGTAGTACTGAACAATTCTCAAAACCTCCACTTAGATTTTAGACAAATTTAATGCGGTGGATAGTGCTGCATCTTCACAGGAAAGTGGTCACAGTTTTTATCTGGGCACCTCTTTCTGTGAGATTTTGTTTTTCCTGGGTTAGTGACAGTTTCTCCGGGTGCTCCGGTTTCCTACACATTTCCAAAAACATAAGCTAGAGTGATTGACCAATGTAAATGTCCTATACATTGGTATAGTATAGTATACATACATTGGTATACTATATCTATCTATATCTATATCTATCTATCTATCTATCTATCTATCTATCTATCTATCTATCTATCTATCTATCTATCTATCTATCTATCTATCTATCTATCTATCTATCTATCTATCTATCTATCTATCTATCTATCTATCTATCTATCTATCTATCTATCTATCTATCTATCTATCTATCTATCTATCTATCTATCTATCTATCTATCTATCTATCTATCTCTATATCTATATATATATCTATATATATATATATATATATATATATATATAGATATTATATATATATATATAATATATATATTATAATTGGGAGGAATGGTGTGTTGCAGACCAACATATTGCAACACACCATTCCTCCCAATTATAAAAAGAACAAAGCATATATGTGTGTGTTTGTGTACATGTGTACACCAAGTGAGTGTGAAGCGTCTCTTGCGGTAGCTTAGAGATTCTACTTGGAATTGTAGAAAGTTGCTTTGTTCCAACTTTCTGAGTCCAGCGACTGCAACTGGCTGGTCCCTCGATATGGGCTGAAACGAGGAGTAGGACGTGTGATTCTCCTCCTGCCAGCACATAGCCTCTCCACCCCAACGACCCCTGCAGTGCCTCCTCGTGGCCACACACGGAAACTGGGACCATTCGCAGTCCCAGGCCAAACTGCAAGGGGTCTCGGAGCAACAGTGGGCCCCAGAGATGAGGTGCACAGACTGTGGACCCGTCGACCACTGTCCCAGCTATGGGCAAATAGCGCCAGTGTCTCATGATGACGTCTAACAAGGCGAGAGCCTAAATAATCTGAAGCTTGTGCTTCAGAGCAAATTGCCAACCTTGTATTTGTATGTGGATTGAAGTTTTTAAACTGGAGCAAATTAGATGGAATTGCCCTTTAGTCATCTGCCCCATCAGAAACCAACTTCAGCTCTGTATAAAACAAGTATTTTTAAGCTTTTGCGTAAACTGTCAAAATCTAGTCCAGTCCAACCAATTTTCTCGATAGATATGCTGATTGCCAGCTCATCCAAGCCTGGAACAAAGAATCAGAGGACAGTTCGCTACACAATAGAAAATGATCGGCTCTACAACATACACAGATGTGATTTCATCCTGAATGACGTTTCAACTCTTTTGCGTGCCGTTTACCTTCTTTCTTCCAGATATCCAGGTCTTTCCTCACAGTGTCATGCAGCCTGGAAAGCGCTCTCCTCACCGTTCCAACGCAAAGTTCAGGGTAGATCCTGGTTTCTGTCCACTCCCTCTTGGTAGGTGGAGGTGACACAAGCGAGGGCAGTCTCTGACAAGAGAGTGAAAAAATGAATGCAATTTGTACATTAATTAAAAATCATCACCAAAATGCTGTGTTTTCCTCCTGACTGTTCCTATAGTAGTAAACCTGCTTCAGATCACAATCACATCAGCCAGCATGTTTTTTTTTTGTTTTTTTTAAATATATCTCGGTTCTAAAAATCTGCTTCCCATCCCCACAACCTGAGGTTGATGCTGACCTGCAGGAGGTGCAGGTGGTCGTCCGTGTTTTCCAGCTCGTTTAGCTCAGTGCTTCTCCTCTGCAGCTCGGCGATTTCCTGCTGAAGGTCACCGATGAGCTCCTCGGCCCTCCTCTCCTCCGCTCGCCGCCTTTCCTCGATCTCTGCATCGGCTTCGGCTTGCCTCTCCTTCGTCGAGTTGATCAGCGACGTGAAGAGGCTGTCGCTCGCCTTCTTCTCCTTCTCGGCGCTCAGCTGGAAAGCACCAAACACGTTCGCACTTGATTTAAAGACATGAAGTAAGACACACATTTTGGTTCACCTTGGAAAAGTTTCCAGTGATGAAGTAAATATAGTTTCTATTAAAGGAAAATGCCAAGATGCAATGTAAAGTGTGTTTAGAGCTTGGTTAATGGTTTAATCTTGGTTAATGCATATCTTTTGTACGTACATGTTGTCATTTTGCTCCTTTATTCTTCCATATTACACCAGTAGGCAAAACTGTTTACACCCTAGTATTTGAAATTCTAAACTATGTATCTTTAATGCAAATCACGAACAGTCCCACTTTTTGCAATAGTGGACATCTCAATTTGTATTCGAAAAAGTCAGGCATGATGTGACTAAAACTACAAAAAAAAAAAAAAAAAAAAAAAGACCAGCACTTTACAAAGCCCTTTGTCATATTGCATAAAAATGTAGAGCAATGTCAATGGATCCCCGTTTCAGTTAGGGGTCCAGGTTTGCTCTCTCCATCGTCACTTACTGTGCTCAGCGTCAGGCAGTTTTTTATCTCCTCGATCTTCTTTCGCCGCTCCTGGATCATCTGCTGAAAATCTGCCTGCGTTTGCCTCATGTGGATCTAAACGGACAGAACACATTTATTTGTTTGAAACACGGGCCGGTTTGGCAGTCTGTGGGTCATTGAGTTACAAACTGAGAGCAAATGGTAAATGGCTGATACTTGAACAGCGTCTTATTAGGTCTAGAAGACCCAAAGTGCTTCACACCACATTCAGTCATTCACCCACACGTTTGCACGTTAGTGGTTACCCTAACCCTGACCTCACAACACTCCTGATACCTTCCTCTCCTTGCTCTCGTCCTCCATCGTCACCGCCCGGTGGTCTTTGTGCTCCGTCTCGGTGCAGAACTGGCAGACGCACATCTGCTCCGCCCTGCAGAACATCTCTAGCAGCCGCTCGTGCTTCTTGCACATCCTGTCCTGCAGGTCCTTCACCGGCTCCATCAGCTTGTGCATCTTCAGGGTGGCCACGGTCCGGTGCGGCTCCAGGTGGGCCTCGCAGTACGACGTCAGACACACCAGGCACGACTTGTGGGCCCTCACCTGCAAGGAGGCGGCGGTGCACACGTCACACACGACGTCGCCCGGTTCGGCTGCAGACAGAGGCGCGGCTGAGGAGCAGACGATCATTTGCCTCAGGGTGTCTGCCAGCTCTTTGAAGGCCTTGTTGATGCTTATTTCAGGCCTGGAGGCGAACATCTTGCTGCAGGCGGGGCACTGGCAGACGTCACTGCTGTCCCACACCTGCCCAATGCAGACCAGGCAGAAGTTGTGCCCACAGGGAGTGGTCACTGGGTCAGTCAACACCTGCTGACAGATGCTGCACTGGAGCTGTTTCTCTGGGAGCATTTTAGCTTGTGCGTCTCTTTACCTGTTGGACAAGAAATGAGACAGTTTGGTGAAAAAAAAAAAAAAAAAAGATGGAAGAAGCAACAGTTTAAAAAAATATAGCATTCACCTATAGTTGGTTTAGGTTAGTATGTAAATATGCCAAAGTTACATATAGACATACAGTATGTGACTTTCACACACTCAACAATAATGAGTGTCCTTTGAATGTTTGTCATTGTGGGTCGTTCTATCAGGCACACACAGTCTTTACTTAATAATTCTGACACAACACCAGTGCATCCACATGAAGAACCCATTCATTAATCTCTACTGTCACTTCACACAAAGTCTTAAAACAGACTGGCTGCATTGTTTTTGCCAGGGAATGTGACCTGGAACCACAGATCTATAAAAATCTCAGCAACGTTCTAGCAAAAGCCTTGATCTGTCCATCGTAAACTTGTGGGTTTCGGACAAGTTTCGACGCGTTGTCATGTACAGAAGGGCTCCAGTTGCTATAAAATTGAAGTTTTTGGAGACGTGAAGAAAGCTTGCTCTTATGGAGGCAAACAGACACAATTTCGATGCCGTCACCACCTTGTTTTCGCAAAACTGTTGTTCTTTGTTTGCAGGGTTCACTGTTGGTCTACATGCTGAACCCAAAAGTGGACTCTTAGTCTTTAAAAAGTTTCACTTTTGAAAATTTCAAGAGTGAGTCTTTGAAAGATTAGCTGTGTCGCTGTTCCCTTTCAACCTTTACCAGACTACTTCCTCTTTTCTCTTTGGCAGTTCTTGTTTGGATCATTGATTGATTATTGCTGTGGTGGAAGTAATGATGCTGTTTTATTTCTACTCTTCCTATCGATCTGTAGGCCATATATCCACCCATCCATCTGAGATCAGCTCAGAATGCCAGCATGTCTCGGAGGACACCTTTCCATCGACAAGTGTCAGCCAATTCTGAAGGATCCAAACACATCTCCAGAAGAGATTTACTGAGATCTTCTGCCGGTGGGACATAACCTTTAAAGAAAGGTGTCAAAGAGCCCAACGTACTGTCCTTTTGATGCAGAGAGGGACAACTGGACCTTCTCGCCCTCCCTATGGGATGTGGTCATGGTCATCCCATGACCAAAGGTGAGGTTTGAAACGTAAACCGACGGAAGCGTTTGCTATTTGGGTCAGCTCCAGCTTCTCCATGAAAAGTGTCAAAAGTGCTGCAGATTAAGGCCCCAGAACAGGGCCTTTTTTTTTTAACCCAACCGCATTGCTTGACGTTTCCAAAAACACTTTGAACTTTTAGCTCGAACGGCAGATCATCTGTACTCACCCTCCTCAGCCGCAGCAGTCGTTTCGCCTCTGACAGCGGAGCAGGTGATTCTTTTGACACAAGGGAGAGCAGTTACTCATAAACCAAAACCTTGCTCCCTCCCGACTCGCTGGACCTGCCTAATCTTAAAATCACAATCCACAGCTCAACCAACAATTAGTTGCCAACATTAGCCAGCTGGGAACCCTTTATGAGCACGTCTGTATTTATGTAATGATAGTAATGGCTAATAGTAGCTCTCACAGAGGGACAGAGTTTGTTTGTCTCCTGGGTGTGGTGGCCTGGTCAATGGTTAACATTTTCCACTTGGAACACACCTGAAGTACCTGAAGTACCTGGTCAGGTATGAGCCAGGCTCCAGAGGCTCACATGGTTACGTAACGGACACGTTCAGGTTCACATGAGAGCCATGTCGACATGCCGGAAGCGTCCACACACACACACACACACACACACACACACACACACACACACACACACACACACACACACACACACACACACACACACACACACACACACACACACACATCATGTTTGGGCTGTGTAAAAATGCAGCATCTTTTTCACAATGTGGAATATCACAGTCAGAAATTTCAATGAAATTTTATCTGGGTTTTATGTGTCAGACCAACACGAAGTAGTGCGTAATTGTGAAGTGGAAAGAAAAGAACGTATGGTGAAAAAAGGCATTTGTTTTCCAAAACATACCTGTCTACCTCAGCTGACAGGTGAGGCGAGAGAAAAGAACGTTTAGAGAGGCAGTCAATGGGCAACTTCATTGCCCATTGACAAAGGCCAGATTTGTGGTGCATTCACACCACAAATCTGGCCTTCATAAAAGACGGACAAGATGAAAGGAAGCCCCAAGAAGTAAGAAAAAAGCTTGCAGGAGAGCAAGCAAACATGTTGGACATGTGTGTCAAATCCGGCCCCTTACAGCTTTTTCTTTGGCTCTCCAGATTCCCGAGGGCCACATAAACAGAAACTTGACGATAACTCAAACTAAAGCAGGTCAGTGTCTTTATGTTGCCACATTACATTGACTAGTCCAAATGTACATGGATAAGTATAAATCTAGGACCAGATGTTTCCATCTTTAGTTCAAATCCGACTGAACTGTGAATGTATCACTGTTCTCTGCAGTGTTGTAACTTTCTCACTAGGTGGCGACAAAGCATCAAAATCTCACTTCCTGCCTATATGACAGAAATATATTTGAACTACAGCTTCTGTTTGACACCACGGCGGTCATTTGGTTAGAGCGACTTGTTGAACTAAGTGGTTCCAGGATCATATAGAAACTTTGATTAATACAAAAATAAATAAATAAATAAATAAACAAAAATAAAAATCTGCGATCATTGGGGATAAAGATTAATTAATACTTTTCTCTTTACGTGGGGCAGGTCTTTGGATTAATGCAAGGTGTGTTCATTCAAAGAGCAGAAAGAAAACAAGAAAGAAAAAAAAAGATCTCAAAGTCAGATGACGCCCCTCCCCCTCCTGAACCCCTGCTGTTTTTACAGGAAGTGAGTCCAAATTCACCCGAGCAGGAAGAAGCTGCACTTTGTTCGTCTGAAGCGTCTCCGGGCGGCTCGGAGCTCGTTTTCGTCATGGCTGGTGAGTTAAAGCAGCTTCTTTTAGCTCGATCTGAAACAAAAATGGGAGATACAAAGAGAGGCTGCTCCCTCCAGACATCCATGTTGTTTCTCCTCGCGGTGCTGTGGAAGGAAGGAAACTTTTAATGTTTGTGCACGAGGCAAAAACAAAACCAAAACTACATATATATATATGTGTGTGTATTTTTTTCAGCCATGTAAAATTACACTTTAATGTGACATGCTCTTTCAAGCAGTAGAAGTTTCAATAGAATAAAAAAAAACCAGGCAACGCATTTACAATATTTTGAAATACTTATTGTCAGCAGCAAGTATATAAAAGTGTTTCCTAAAATAAAAGACTGAACCGGAATCAATTTATTGTCGTTTTTCTCTTCTGCTGCCAGACGTGTGGAGGATTGTCCTGCTGGGGAAGACTGGATGTGGGAAGAGCAGCCTGGCCAACACCATCCTGGGGACGGACGTTTTCGAAGTCAAGAACTTCACCAGCTCAGCGGTCACTCGCTGCCGGTCAGAGACCCGGCGGGCTCACGGCCGGAGCCTCGCTCTGGTCGACACGCCCGGCTTCTTTCACTCCGGGCTGTCCGAGAAGGAGCAGAGGCGCGAGGTGGAGAGGTGTACCTCAGAGTGCGCTCCCGGGCCCCACGCTTTTCTCATCGTGCTCAAAGTGGAGAAATTTACGGAGCAGGAGAGACAGGTTGTCAGAATCATCCAGGATTGTTTCTCCGCAGAGGTTTTCAAGTATTCCGCCGTCGTTTTCACGCACGGCGACCAGCTGGCGGAAGGCACGAAGATCGAGGAGTTTGTTAGGAAAAACCAGCAACTGAAGGATCTGGTGGAGAAGTGTGGAGGGAGGTGCCACGTCGTTGACAACAAGTACTGGGTAAACACGCAGGACAAGGTCAGAAACAACCGGGTCCAGGTGGAGCAGCTGCTCAGCACCATTGACAACATGGTGGCCCAAAACCACGGCGGCTGCTACAGCACAAAAATGCTGCAAGACTGGAAGAAACAGAACCAACAACCCATAATCCACCGCTTATTTCAGAGTGTCATGAAATATGTGAGACCGAAGCCAGTGTTATTTTTAGTGTGATCATTTTTGGTATAATTATGTGGAAAAGATGGGGAGAACATGCTGCAGAGATCAATAAGGAGCAGATAATTGGGTTGGATTGATTACAGGATCTCAGTCCCACAGCAGCTCCATCATGATTTGCTGCTCTGAATGTTTCTCCAAGAGGAAAAATCAACATCTTTCGTCCCTCTGAACTTGTCGTCCCATTTATGACCTAATATCCACAAAATAACGGATCCCATAATCCGTAATATTACATAATTATAACAATGGCATGTTAGTAATGAATTCAGTTGTTTGATTCAGCTGCAGGTTGTTTTGTGGTGGAGCTTTCACTGTTTTAACTTTGTTCAAGTGTTACATTTTCTAACACATAACTGGACTCGCCGGCCCGGACGGCTGCAGCAACAGAAACACCAAATGCGCCACAACAAAGTGACGCCATATTTGAAAAACACAATTAAAACCAAAATAAACCTGTCACTTTTTTTGTAGCTGGATTTTGTTTAAATGAAGTAAATTGAATTCTGAAGTATCGCTATCCACAGATGTTCTGTTTTAGCGTTTAGCTCTTTTGCATTTCTGGCTTTTTCTTTTTCAAATATCACTTCATACGTGAAGTTCTTGCCTTATCAAATTGCATGTTTGCAGCAGCATAAATATGTTAGAATGTTGAACACAACAATAAAGACGCTGCTTTTTACACATAAATCTGTCCTCTGTGGTTCTGACACTAATTATACATCAATGACAATTCTTACTAAACATTTAGTCACAAACGGCTCCTCTTTGTCTCTGATTGGTTTAAAAACCTAAATATCTTGCAAAAAAAAAAAAAAAAACAGCCTTTGTGCTGACTTTGTGCAAGATGATGGAGTCGATAATAAACTCTGCATTATGTGGCCAAACCGATGGAGTTACTGATTTCAAACATGCAGCAGTTTAGTCTAACGCAAAATAATTCTTTATTGTAAGGATCATGTGGCTTTGTGTGTTATAGATTTTACAAAAATAAAAAAAAAATAATAATTTTGCATTATGTGTTTTAACTTACAATAAAAACACAATAAAAACAAAAGTTCAGATCAATCAAGTTTTTATTGGTTTGAAAAAAAAGAAAGCAACATTGACAATAATTGACATGCTTGTAAAGGAAAAAAAAGAATGACTTAAATTTTAATATTTTAACATACATTCACAAGTTGTGATAAACTTAACAAGAAAAGAGTCTTTATTACATATACATGTACATATATTTTTACAGTTATAAAGAAATCATTTAGGATAACATGACCTGAACAGCTCGAGTTAATTGGTTAATTTTGTATTGAGAAAAACTAAAACAATGCAATAAAAATATAATTACAGGAAACAGTAACTGTTAGGCTATGAAAAGGTTATTAAGGTTTTAATCAACAATGTTCCAAAACGAGGTTCTAAAAACACAAAGTTTCTCAGAACATATCAGTTTTCTACATTTTGTAAATGGAAAACTACTTAGATTTATTTCTGCTTTCATGTAATATATAATAGAATATTATAGCTCCTGATGTGAAGCTTCAATACAGACATTGTTTTTTTAAAAAAGATGTTAAAATTATATGTAGAACAATGTTTCACCCGCAAACCTCTTATGTCCTTCATCATCTTGTATTATTTACACAATTAATCTTCTGCCCTGCTGTTAAAATAACATTTTACAAACATTATCAACCACTTCCACTGTTGCTGATGACAGATTTATCAGTGGCTTTATCGTTTGTTTGCGTTTATGTTATTATTCCCTCCTCAATTTTAACCCTCCATGAAGACAAACGTCTAAAACATTCGACAAACTGAGGCCCCTTCCACATGGAGACGATTTTAGGTTTGTATAAAAGGTTTTCAGTTATTTAGGCTACGCAAAAATAAGGATCTGACATTTTAAGGAACCAGGAGCAATTACTTCTGAAAACTGATGAGTTTCAAAACAGTGACCTTCCTGGTTCCACGTTCTGTTGCAGAACCAGGAAGGACAAAAATGTAGATCATCAGTCTCCATGTGGTCTGAGCTTCTCGCCCTTGCAATTTTATTTCTTTACTTTATTCAGGCTTCAACTTTGACTCCTCTCCAGAACTGTTTGGACTGTTTACCAGGCATGACACTCTCAGCCGTTTCTCTCCGATCTTGAAAATGATTTTAGCTGTTTTTACAACACCATCCATTGTTGTTTCACTGCTGTAAGCTATACCTGCCCCAGCTATGCCACCAACCAATGCTCCACCAAATGCACCAAGACATGGAATTGGTGTGCATTTAAAAAAACCAAGAAATGCTCCCAGCAACATTCCTACAGTAGCTCCAGCTGATACCTTCAAAATCTGGCCCCAGGGCCATCCTTCTCTGCCTTCCAACATCCTCGCTATCTCGTTCCCCACCGCTTGAAGAAGAAGTTGGTGTAGCCACTCTGCTCGTTTTTTCATTCTCTCTATCGTGTTGAGAAGCTGACCGACCTGAATCCTGTTGCTCCTGTAGTCGTCCTGCTGATCTTTCCAGTATTTATTATCCACAACGTGACACCGGCCTCCACACTTCCTCACCAGCTCTTTCAGACAAGGATTCTCTTCTATAAAGTCTTCAATCTTCTGGCCTGTTCTCAGCTGGTCGCCGTAAGTGAACACAACCACGGCGTGTTTCAGAGCCTCGTCTGTGAAATATTCCTTTATTTTATCGATGACCTGCTTCTCCTGGAATCCGTATCGTCCCACATTCAGCACAATGAGAAACGCGTGAATCTCAGGTGCGGACATTTCAATGCACCTCAGAATTTCCCTCTTTAGCTGCTCTTCATTCGTGGTGTTTCCAAAGAAGCCTGGAGTGTCGATGACTTGGACAGACGCTCCGTTGACATCTCTAGATGCAACTTTGCATTCATGTGTCACAGAGTTTGGGGACATGTTTTCTTCAAACAGATCTGCTCCCAGTATGGCGTTTCCAAGGCTGCTCTTCCCAATGCCAGATTTTCCCAGCAGGACTAGCTTTGTTCTACTTGATGCTGGAAGACAATAAAATCGTTTTATTATTATTATTATTTAATTAAATATTAAATCCCACTAGATTTTGATCTCAGAAACGAGCAAGGCTTTCGACCACACCACACGTTTCATTGTTGGAGTTATGTTCAGATGAGTTATGTTCAGATCCATGTGACTGAAATGAATTGATTTCATGTCAACTGTGAAACTTCACAAACGCAGCATAACACTGAGCACATCAACTACAACTAGTTGCCAACGTTAAAGGTTAAAGCGTTAGATCAGTCAGGACATTTAAAGTGTTGATAATGTTACTGCAGATTCACTGAACCAGTTCTGACCTAGATGCCTCTCTCTCTCCCCGCGGAGGGATACACAGCAGCGCGTTCCGAGGCTCAACACACGGGGTCTCCACCCCAGCAGACAGAAAAGGAAGTTGGAAACTTTTTCCATTTCCTTCTTTTAGATAGTTCTGCCTCTTTATTTATCAATAAAGAGGGACCAGAAGGAAATAGTTTATTGAACAGGAGAGTCACATAAAGTGACCTGAGTTTTAATTTGTAGCTTTAGGAGCTATATTTTGTTTATATTTGACATTCAAACTCTCCTGCTTCTTGCATAGCAGTACAGATGACTTCCAAACAGATGGCGACGAAGAGAAAACGGACGCGCCCTGGTACAAACAAAAAGCAAAGCAGGAAAATACTGATGACAGTAGAAAAAAAAACTGTCACTGTTTTTTATTTTTATTCATTTTGAGTAATTAATTTAACCAACTCACCTGCCATGACAAAGAGGAGCTGAAAGTTTGGAGATGGTGTAGTCAGTTGCTGGGATTGTTTGTTGGTACTGAATGTGTGTCTCTCTCTTATCCACACTTTACTTTCACTTTAGGCTCCAGTTCCTCCAGGCAGGTACTGGGTCCGCCTCTCTCTCAGTTTAAAAGTAATTAGGTCTGAGCAGTGAAGGCCTATTGTTTTCTTGCATATGTTTTATTCTTCCACCCAAATGAATTGTTTTTGGGGACTTTATCATATTCAAAACTCACCAACCTTGGCGGACGTCAAGCCTGTTTAAAATTTTTGTATTTTAAGGTCGTTGCAAAAATCGCAAGAGAAATGGCTCAACGGCTCCACCTAGAAATTTTCAAAGGACCCTTTGCTATTCACTTGCTTCATCGTAGAGAAATGAAATTTGGTACACTTGTAGAGCTCCCCAAGACGCTCAGAATTTACAATTAATGTCATAGTGCAAGTATCACAGGAAGTCGGCTATTTTGGATTGAAGTTCTGATTTTGACCACCTTTTTGCCGTTTACATTTGATCGAACTCCTCCTAGGGATTTCGATTGATCGGCTTCAAACTCCGTCAGTCTGTTCATAAGGCATGTCCCATCTAAAGTTACCAAAACGGTGAGTTTTTGAGTAGGCTGAAGGGGAATTGCCAGGGGTCAAAGTTCACCTACTTGCCATAAAAAAATAAACTGTTATATCTCCTACACAGAAACTCAAAGAGGCACCAAGTTTCAATAGAATGAAAAACCAGGCAACGCATTTACAATATTTTGAAATACTTATTGTCAGCAGCAAGTAATAAAAGTGTTTCCTAAAATAAAAGACTGAACCGGAATCAATTTATTGTCGTTTTTCTCTTCTGCTGCCAGACGTGTGGAGGATTGTCCTGCTGGGGAAGACTGGATGTGGGAAGAGCAGCCTGGCCAACACCATCCTGGGGACGGAAGTTTTCGAAGTCAAGAACTTCACCAGCTCAGCGGTCACTCGCTGCCGGCCAGAGACCCGGCGGGCTCACGGCCGGAGCCTCGCTCTGGTTGACACGCCCGGCTTCTTTCACTCCGGGCTGTCCGAGAAGGAGCAGAGGCGCGAGGTGGAGAGGTGTACCTCAGAGTGCGCTCCCGGGCCCCACGCTTTTCTCATCGTGCTCAAAGTGGAGAAATTTACGGAGCAGGAGAGACAGGTTGTCAGAATCATCCAGGATTGTTTCTCCGCAGAGGTTTTCAAGTATTCCGCCGTCGTTTTCACGCACGGCGACCAGCTGGCGGAAGGCACGAAGATCAAGGAGTTTGTTAGGAAAAACCAGCAACTGAAGGATCTGGTGGAGAAGTGTGGAGGGAGGTGCCACGTGGTTGACAACAAGTACTGGGTAAACACGCAGGACAAGGTCAGAAACAACCGGGTCCAGGTGGAGCAGCTGCTCAGCACCATCGACAACATGGTGGCCCAAAACCACGGCGGCTGCTACAGCACAAAATGCTGCAAGACTGGAAGAAACAGAACCAACAACCCACAATCCACCGCTTATTTCAGAGTGTCATGAAATATGTGAGACCGAAGCCAGTGTTTATTTTTAGTGTGATCATTTTTGGTATAATTATGTGGAAAAGATGGGGAGAACATGCTGCAGAGATCAATAAGGAGCAGATAATTGGGTTGGATTGATTACAGGATCTCAGTCCCACAGCAGCTCCATCATGATTTGCTGCTCTGAATGTTTCTCCAAGAGAAAAAATCAACATCTTTCGTCCCTCTGAACTTGTCGTCCCATTTATGACCTAATATCCAATATAACGGATCCCATAATCCGTAATATACATAATTATAACAATGGCATGTTAGTAATGAATTCAGTTGTTTGATTCAGCTGCAGGTTGTTTTGTGGTGGAGCTTTCACTGTTTTAACTTTGTTCAAGTGTTACATTTTTTCTAACACATAACTGGACTCGCCGGCCCGGACGGCCGCAGCAACAGAAACACCGAATGCGGCGCCACAACAAAGTGACGCCATATTTGAAAAACACAATTAAAACCAAAATAAACCTGTTACTTTTTTTGTAGCTGGATTTGTTTAAATGAAGTAAATTGAATTCTGAAGTATCGCTATCCACAGATGTTTCTGTTTTAGGGTTTAGCTCTTTTTGCATTTCTGGCTTTTTCTTTTTCAAATATCACTTCATACGTGAAGTTCTTGCCTTATCAAATTGCATGTTTGCAGCAGCATAAATATGTTAGAATGTTGAACACAACAATAAAGACGCTGCTTTTTACACATAAATCTGTCCTCTGTGGTTCTGACACTGAATTATACATCAATGACAATTCTTACTAAACATTTAGTCACAAACGGCTCATCTTTGTCTGTGATAGGTTTAAAAACCTAAATATCTTGCAAAAAAAAAAAATAATAACCTGACTTTATGCTGACGTTGTGCAAGATGATGGAGTCGATAATAAAACTCTGCATTATGTGGCCAAACCGATGGAGTTACTGATTTCAAACATGCAGCAGTTTTAGTCAAACGCAAAATAATTCTTTATTGTAAGGATCATGTGGCTTTGTGTGTTATAGATTTTACAAAAATAAAAAAAAAATAATAATTTTGCATTACGTGTTTTCACTTGCAATAAAACACAAGAAAAATAAAAGTTCAGATCAATCAAGTTTTTATTGGTTTGAAAAAAAAGAAAGCAACATTGACAATAATTGACATGCTTGTAAAGGAAAAAAAAGAATGACTTAAATTTTAATATTTTAACATACATTCACAAGTTGTGATAAACTTAACAAGAAAAGAGTCTTTATTACATATACATGTACATATATTTTTACAGTTATAAAGAAATCATTTAGGATAACATGACCTGAACAGCTCGAGTTAATTGGTTAATTTTGTATTGAGAAAAACTAAAACAATGCAATAAAAATATAATTACAGGAAACAGTAACTGTTAGGCTATGAAAAGGTTATTAAGGTTTTAATCAACAATGTTCCAAAACGAGGTTCTAAAAACACAAAGTTTCTCAGAACATATCAGTTTTCTACATTTTGTAAATGGAAAACTACTTAGATTTATTTCTGCTTTCATGTAATATAGAATAGAATATTATAGTTCCTGATGTGAAGCTTCAATACAGACATTGTTTTTTTTTTAAAAAAGATGTTAAAATTATATGTAGAACAATGTTTCACCCGCAAACCTCTTATGTCCTTCATCATCTTGTTGTATTATTTACACAATTAATCTTCTGCCCTGCTGTTAAAATAACATTTTACAAACATTATCAACCACTTCCACTGTTGCTGATGACAGATTTATCAGTGGCTTTATCGTTTGTTTGCGTTTATGTTATTATTCCCTCCTCAATTTTAACCCTCCATGAAGACAAACGTCTAAAACATTCGACAAACTGAGGCCCCTTCCACATGGAGACGATTTTAGGTTTGTATAAAAGGTTTTCAGTTATTTAGGCTACGCAAACATAAGGATCTGACATTTTAAGGAACCAGGAGCAATTACTTCTGAAAACTGATGAGTTTCGAAACAGTGACCTTCCTGGTTCCACGTTCTGTTGCAGAACCAGGAAGGACAAAAATGTAGATCATCAGTCTCCATCTCGCCCTTGCAATTTTATTTCTTTGCTTCATTCAGGCTTCAACTTTGACTCCTCTCATTGCTGTTTGGACTGTTTACCAGGCATGACACTCTCACGATTTGCTCTCCGATCTGGAAAATGAATTGAGTTGTATTTACAACAACATCCATTGGTGTTTCACTGCTGTAAGCTATAGCTACCCCAACTGCGCCACCAACCAATGCTCCACCACCTGCACCAATATATGGATGTGGTTTGCATGCAAGAGCACCAAAAAATGCTCCCAGCAACATTCCTACAGTAGCTCCAGCTGATACCTTCAAAATCTGGCCCCAGGTCCATCCTTCTCCGCCTCCCCCCTGTCCTGGAAGGTTCTGCTCGCTTCTCATCCTCGCTATCTCATTCCCCACCGCTTGAAGTAAGAAGTTGGTGTAGCCACTCTGCTCGTTTTTCATTCTCTCTATCGTGTTGAGAAGCTGATCGACCTGAATCCTGTTGCTCCTGTAGTCGTCCTGCTGATCTCTCCAGTATTTATTATCCACAACGTGGCACCGGCCTCCACACTTCCTCACCAGCTCTTTCAGACAAGGATTCTCTTCTATAAAGTCTTCAATCTTCTGGCCTTTTTCAGCTGGTCGCCGTAAGTGAACACAACCACGGCGTGTTTCAGAGCCTCGTCTGTGAAATATTCCTTTATTTTATCGATGACCTGCTTCTCCTGGTCTCCGTATCGTCCCACATTCAGCACAATGAGAAACGCGTGAATCTCAGGTGCGGACATTTCAATGCACTTCAGCATTTCCCTCTTCAGCTGCTCTTCATTCGTGGTGTTTCCAAAGAAGCCTGGAGTGTCGATGACTTGGACAGACGCTCCGTTGACATCTCTAGATGCAACTTTGCATTCATGTGTCACAGAGTTTGGGGACATGTTTTCTTCAAACAGATCTGCTCCCAGTATGGCGTTTCCAAGGCTGCTCTTCCCAATGCCAGATTTTCCCAGCAGGACTATCTTTGTTCTACTTGATGCTGGAAGACAATAAAATCGTTTTATTATTATTATTATTTAATTAAATATTAAATCCCACTAGATTTTGATCTCAGAAACAAGCAAGGCTTTCGACCACACCACACGTTTCATTGCTGGAGTTATGTTCAGATGAGTTATGTTCAGATCCATGTGACTGAAATGAATTGATTTCATGTCAACTGTGAAACTTCACAAACGCAGCATAACACTGAGCACATCAACTACAACTAGTTGCCAACGTTAAAGGTTAAAGCGTTAGATCAGTCAGGACATTTAAAGTGTTGATAATGTTACTGCAGATTCACTGAACCAGTTCTGACCTAGATGCCTCTCTCTCTCCCCGCGGAGGGATACACAGCAGCGCGTTCCGAGGCTCAACACACGGGGTCTCCGCCCCAGCAGACAGAAAAGGAAGTTGGAAACTTTTTCCATTTCCTTCTTTTAGATAGTTCTGCCTCTTTATTTATCAATAAAGAGGGACCAGAAGGAAATAGTTATTGAACAGGAGAGTCACATAAAATGACCTGAGTTTTAATTTGTAGCTTTAGGAGCTATATTTGTTTATATTTGACATTCAAACTCTCCTGCTTCTTGCATAGCAGTACAGATGACTTCCAAACAGATGGTGACGAAGAGAAAACGGACGCGCCCTGGTACAAACAAAAAGCAAAGCAGGAAAATACTGATGACAGTAGAAAAAAAAAACTGTCACTGTTTTTTATTTTTATTCATTTTGAGTAATTAATTTAACCAACTCACCTGCCATGACAAAGAGGAGCTGAAAGTTTGGAGATGGTGTAGTCAGTTGCTGGGATTGTTTGTTGGTACTGAATGTGTGTCTCTCTCTTATCCACACTTTACTTTCACTTTAGGCTCCAGTTCCTCCAGGCAGGTACTGGGTCCGCCTCTCTCTCAGTTTAAAAGTAATTAGGTCTGAGCAGTGAAGGCCTATTGTTTTCTTGCATATTGTTATTATTCTTCCACCCAAATGAATTGTTTTTTGGGGACTTTATCATATTCAAAACTCACCAACCTTGGCGGACGCGTCAAGCCTGTTTAAAATTTTTGTATTTTAAGGTCGTTGCAAAAATCGCAAGAGAAATGGCTCAACGGCTCCACCTAGAAATTTTCAAAGGACCCTTTGCTATTCACTTGCTTCATCGTAGAGAAATGAAATTTGGTACACTTGTAGAGCTCCCCAAGACGCTCAGAATTTACAATTAATGTCATAGTGCAAGTATCACAGGAAGTCGGCTATTTTGGATTGAAGTTCTGATTTTGACCACCTTTTTGCCGTTTACATTTGATCGAACTCCTCCTAGGGATTTCGATTGATCGGCTTCAAACTCCGTCAGTCTGTTCATAAGGCATGTCCCATCTAAAGTTACCAAAACGGTGAGTTTTTGAGTAGGCTGAAGGGGAATTGCCAGGGGTCAAAGTTCACCTACTTGCCATAAAAAAATAAACTGTTATATCTCCTACACAGAAACTCAAAGAGGCACCAAGTTTCAATAGAATGAAAAACCAGGCAACGCATTTACAATATTTTGAAATACTTATTGTCAGCAGCAAGTATATAAAAGTGTTTCCTAAAATAAAAGACTGAACCGGAATCAATTTATTGTCGTTTTTCTCTTCTGCTGCCAGACGTGTGGAGGATTGTCCTGCTGGGGAAGACTGGATGTGGGAAGAGCAGCCTGGCCAACACCATCCTGGGGACGGACGTTTTCGAAGTCAAGAACTTCACCAGCTCAGCGGTCACTCGCTGCCGGTCAGAGACCCGGCGGGATCACGGCCGGAGCCTCGCTCTGGTCGACACGCCCGGCTTCTTTCACTCCGGGCTGTCCGAGAAGGAGCAGAGGCGCGAGGTGGAGAGGTGTACCTCAGAGTGCGCTCCCGGGCCCCACGCTTTTCTCATCGTGCTCAAAGTGGAGAAATTTACGGAGCAGGAGAGACAGGTCGTCAGAATCATCCAGGATTGTTTCTCCGCAGAGGTTTTCAAGTATTCCGCCGTCGTTTTCACGCACGGCGACCAGCTGGCGGAAGGCACGAAGATCGAGGAGTTTGTTAGGAAAAACCAGCAACTGAAGGATCTGGTGGAGAAGTGTGGAGGGAGGTGCCACGTCGTTGACAACAAGTACTGGGTAAACACGCAGGACAAGGTCAGAAACAACCGGGTCCAGGTGGAGCAGCTGCTCAGCACCATTGACAACATGGTGGCCCAAAACCACGGCGGCTGCTACAGCACAAAAATGCTGCAAGACTGGAAGAAACAGAACCAACAACCCATAATCCACCGCTTATTTCAGAGTGTCATGAAATATGTGAGACCGAAGCCAGTGTTTATTTTTAGTGTGATCATTTTTGGTATAATTATGTGGAAAAGATGGGGAGAACATGCTGCAGAGATCAATAAGGAGCAGATAATTGGGTTGGATTGATTACAGGATCTCAGTCCCACAGCAGCTCCATCATGATTTGCTGCTCTGAATGTTTCTCCAAGAGGAAAAATCAACATCTTTCGTCCCTCTGAACTTGTCGTCCCATTTATGACCTAATATCCACAAAATAACGGATCCCATAATCCGTAATATTACATAATTATAACAATGGCATGTTAGTAATGAATTCAGTTGTTTGATTCAGCTGCAGGTTGTTTTGTGGTGGAGCTTTCACTGTTTTAACTTTGTTCAAGTGTTACATTTTTTCTAACACATAACTGGACTCGCCGGCCCGGACGGCCGCAGCAACAGAAACACCGAATGCGGCGCCACAACAAAGTGACGCCATATTTGAAAAACACAATTAAAACCAAAATAAACCTGTCACTTTTTTTGTAGCTGGATTTTGTTTAAATGAAGTAAATTGAATTCTGAAGTATCGCTATCCACAGATGTTTCTGTTTTAGGGTTTAGCTCTTTTTGCATTTCTGTTTTTTTCTTTTTCAAATATCACTTCATACGTGAAGTTCTTGCCTTATCAAATCGCATGTTTGCAGCAGCATAAATATGTTAGAATGTTGAACACAACAATAAAGACGCTGCTTCCTACACATATATCTGTCCTCTGTGGTTCTGACACTGAATTATACATCAATGACAATTCTTACTAAACATTTAGTCACAAACGGCTCATCTTTGTCTGTGATAGGTTTAAAAACCTAAATATCTTGCAAAAAAAAAAAAAAAAAAAAAAACAGCCTTTGTGCTGACTTTGTGCAAGATGATGGAGTCAATAATAAAACTGCATTATGTGGCCAAACCGATGGAGTTACTGATTTCAAACATGCAGCAGTTTTAGTCTAACGCAAAATAAATCTTTATTGTAAGGATCATGTGGTGTTGTGTGTTATAGATTTTACAAAAATAAAGAATAAATAATTTTGCATTACGTGTTTTCATTTGCAAAAAACACAAGAAAAATAAAAGTTCAGATCAATCAAGTTTTTATTGGTTTGAAAAAAAAAGAGAGAAAGCAACATTGACAATAATTGACATGCTTGTAAAGGAAAAAAAAGAATGACTTAAATCTTAATATTTTAACATACATTCACAAGTTGTGATAAACTTAACAAGAAAAGAGTCTATTACATATACATGTACATATATTTTTACAGTTATAAAGAAATCATTTAGGATAACATGACCTGAACAGCTCGAGTTAATTGGTTAATTTTGTATTGAGAAAAACTAAAACAATGCAATAAAAATATAATTACAGGAAACAGTAACTGTTAGGCTATGAAAAGGTTATTAAGGTTTTAAAACAATGTTCCAAAACGAGGTTCTAAAAACACAAAGTTTCTCAGAACATATCAGTTTTCTACATTTTGTAAATGGAAAACTACTTAGATTTATTTCTGCTTTCATGTAATATAGAATAGAATATTATAGTTCCTGATGTGAAGCTTCAATACAGACATTGTTTTTTTTAAAAAAGATGTAAAATTTATATGTAGAACAATGCTTCACCCCCCAACCTCTTATGTCCTTCATCATCTTGTTGTATTATTTACATAATTAATCTTCTGCCCTGCTGTTAAAATAACATTTTACAAACATCAACCACTTCCACTGTTGCTGATGACAGATTTATCAGTGGCTTTATCGTTTGTTTGCGTTTATGTTATTATTCCCTCCTCAATTTTAACCCTCCATGAAGACAAACGTCTAAAACATTCGACAAACTGAGGCCCCTTCCACATGGAGACGATTTTAGGTTTGTATAAAAGGTTTTCAGTTATTTAGGCTACGCAAAAATAAGGATCTGACATTTTAAGGAACCAGGAGCAATTACTTCTGAAAACTGATGAGTTTCAAAACAGTGACCTTCCTGGTTCCACGTTCTGTTGCAGAACCAGGAAGGACAAAAATGTAGATCATCAGTCTCCATGTGGTCTGAGCTTCTCGCCCTTGCAATTTTATTTCTTTACTTTATTCAGGCTTCAACTTTGACTCCTCTCCAGAACTGTTTGGACTGTTTAGCAGGCATGACACTCTCAGCCGTTTCTCTCCGATCTTGAAAATGATTTTAGCTGTTTTTACAACACCATCCATTGTTGTTTCACTGCTGTAAGCTATACCTGCCCCAGCTATGCCACCAACCAATGCTCCACCAAATGCACCAAGACATGGAATTGGTGTGCATTTAAAAAAACCAAGAAATGCTCCCAGCAACATTCCTACAGTAGCTCCAGCTGATACCTTCAAAATCTGGCCCCAGGGCCATCCTTCTCTGCCTTCCCCCATCCTCGCTATCTCATTCCCCACCGCTTGAAGTAAGAAGTTGGTGTAGCCACTCTGCTCGTTTTTCATTCTCTCTATCGTGTTGAGAAGCTGACCGACCTGAATCCTGTTGCTCCTGTAGTCGTCCTGCTGATCTTTCCAGTATTTATTATCCACAACGTGACACCGGCCTCCACACTTCCTCACCAGCTCTTTCAGAGGATTCTCTTCTATAAAGTCTTCAATCTTCTGGCCTGTTCTCAGCTGGTCGCCGTAAGTGAACACAACCACGGCGTGTTTCAGAGCCTCGTCTGTGAAATATTCCTTTATTTTATCGATGACCTGCTTCTCCTGGTCTCCGTATCGTCCCACATTCAGCACAATGAGAAACGCGTGAATCTCAGGTGCGGACATTTCAATGCACTTCAGCATTTCCCTCTTCAGCTGCTCTTCATTCGTGGTGTTTCCAAAGAAGCCTGGAGTGTCGATGACTTGGACAGACGCTCCGTTGACATCTCTAGATGCAACTTTGCATTCATGTGTCACAGAGTTTGGGGACATGTTTTCTTCAAACAGATTTGCTCCCAGTATGGCGTTTCCAAGGCTGCTCTTCCCAATGCCAGATTTTCCCAGCAGGACTAGCTTTGTTCTACTTGATGCTGGAAGACAATAAAATCGTTTTATTATTATTATTATTTAATTAAATATTAAATCCCACTAGATTTTGATCTCAGAAACGAGCAAGGCTTTCGACCACACCACACGTTTCATTGCTGGAGTTATGTTCAGATGAGTTATGTTCAGATCCATGTGACTGAAATGAATTGATTTCATGTCAACTGTGAAAACTTCACAAACGCAGCATAACACTGAGCACATCAACTACAACTAGTTGCCAACGTTAAAGGTTAAAGCGTTAGATCAGTCAGGACATTTAAAGTGTTGATAATGTTACTGCAGATTCACTGAACCAGTTCTGACCTAGATGCCTCTCTCTCTCCCCGCGGAGGGATACACAGCAGCGCGTTCCGAGGCTCAACACACGGGGTCTCCGCCCCAGCACAGAAAAGGAAGTTGGAAACTTTTTCCATTTCCTTCTTTTAGATAGTTCTGCCTCTTTATTTATCAATAAAGAGGGACCAGAAGGAAATAGTTATTGAACAGGAGAGTCACATAAAATGACCTGAGTTTTAATTTGTAGCTTTAGGAGCTATATTTGTTTATATTTGACATTCAAACTCTCCTGCTTCTTGCATAGCAGTACAGATGACTTCCAAACAGATGGCGACGAAGAGAAAACGGACGCGCCCTGGTACAAACAAAAAGCAAAGCAGGAAAATACTGATGACAGTAGAAAAAAAAAACTGTCACTGTTTTTTATTTTTATTCATTTTGAGTAATTAATTTAACCAACTCACCTGCCATGACAAAGAGGAGCTGAAAGTTTGGAGATGGTGTAGTCAGTTGCTGGGATTGTTTGTTGGTACTGAATGTGTGTCTCTCTCTTATCCACACTTTACTTTCACTTTAGGCTCCAGTTCCTCCAGGCAGGTACTGGGTCCGCCTCTCTCTCAGTTTAAAAGTAATTAGGTCTGAGCAGTGAAGGCCTATTGTTTTCTTGCATATTGTTATTATTCTTCCACCCAAATGAATTGTTTTTTGGGGACTTTATCATATTCAAAACTCACCAACCTTGGCGGACGCGTCAAGCCTGTTTAAAATTTTTGTTTTAAGGTCGTTGCAAAAATCGCAAGAGAAATGGCTCAACGGCTCCACCTAGAAATTTTCAAAGGACCCTTTGCTATTCACTTGCTTCATCGTAGAGAAATGAAATTTGGTACACTTGTAGAGCTCCCCAAGACGCTCAGAATTTACAATTAATGTCATAGTGCAAGTATCACAGGAAGTCGGCTATTTTGGATTGAAGTTCTGATTTTGACCACCTTTTTGCCGTTTACATTTGATCGAACTCCTCCTAGGGATTTCGATTGATCGGCTTCAAACTCCGTCAGTCTGTTCATAAGGCATGTCCCATCTAAAGTTACCAAAACGGTGAGTTTGAGTAGGCTGAAGGGGAATTGCCAGGGGTCAAAGTTCACCTACTTGCCATAAAAAAATAAACTGTTATATCTCCTACACAGAAACTCAAAGAGGCACCAAGTTTCAATAGAATGAAAAACCAGGCAACGCATTTACAATATTTTGAAATACTTATTGTCAGCAGCAAGTATATAAAAGTGTTTCCTAAAATAAAAGACTGAACCGGAATCAATTTATTGTCGTTTTTCTCTTCTGCTGCCAGACGTGTGGAGGATTGTCCTGCTGGGGAAGACTGGATGTGGGAAGAGCAGCCTGGCCAACACCATCCTGGGGACGGACGTTTTCGAAGTCAAGAACTTCACCAGCTCAGCGGTCACTCGCTGCCGGTCAGAGACCCGGCGGGATCACGGCCGGAGCCTCGCTCTGGTCGACACGCCCGGCTTCTTTCACTCCGGGCTGTCCGAGAAGAAGCAGAGGTGCGAGGTGGAGAGGTGTACCTCAGAGTGCGCTCCGGGCCCCACGCTTTTCTCATCGTGCTCAAAGTGGAGAAATTTACGGAGCAGGAGAGACAGGTCAGAATCATCCAGGATTGTTTCTCCGCAGAGGTTTTCAAGTATTCCGCCGTCGTTTTCACGCACGGCGACCAGCTGGCGGAAGGCACGAAGATCGAGGAGTTTGTTAGGAAAAACCAGCAACTGAAGGATCTGGTGGAGAAGTGTGGAGGGAGGTGCCACGTCGTTGACAACAAGTACTGGGTAAACACGCAGGACAAGGTCAGAAACAACCGGGTCCAGGTGGAGCAGCTGCTCAGCACCATTGACAACATGGTGGCCCAAAACCACGGCGGCTGCTACAGCACAAAAATGCTGCAAGACTGGAAGAAACAGAACCAACAACCCATAATCCACCGCTTATTTCAGAGTGTCATGAAATATGTGAGACCGAAGCCAGTGTTTATTTTTAGTGTGATCATTTTTGGTATAATTATGTGGAAAAGATGGGGAGAACATGCTGCAGAGATCAATAAGGAGCAGATAATTGGGTTGGATTGATTACAGGATCTCAGTCCCACAGCAGCTCCATCATGATTTGCTGCTCTGAATGTTTCTCCAAGAGGAAAAATCAACATCTTTCGTCCCTCTGAACTTGTCGTCCCATTTATGACCTAATATCCACAAAATAACGGATCCCATAATCCGTAATATTACATAATTATAACAATGGCATGTTAGTAATGAATTCAGTTGTTTGATTCAGCTGCAGGTTGTTTTGTGGTGGAGCTTTCACTGTTTTAACTTTGTTCAAGTGTTACATTTTTTCTAACACATAACTGGACTCGCCGGCCCGGACGGCCGCAGCAACAGAAACACCGAATGCGGCGCCACAACAAAGTGACGCCATATTTGAAAAACACAATTAAAACCAAAATAAACCTGTCACTTTTTGTAGCTGGATTTTGTTTAAATGAAGTAAATTGAATTCTGAAGTATCGCTATCCACAGATGTTTCTGTTTTAGCGTTTAGCTCTTTTTGCATTTCTGGCTTTTTCTTTTTCAAATATCACTTCATACGTGAAGTTCTTGCCTATCAAATTGCATGTTTGCAGCAGCATAAATATGTTAGAATGTTGAACACAACAATAAAGACGCTGCTTTTTACACATAAATCTGTCCTCTGTGGTTCTGACACTAAATTATACATCAATGACAATTCTTACTAAACATTTAGTCACAAACGGCTCATCTTTGTCTCTGATTGGTTTAAAAACCTAAATATCTTGCAAAAAAAAAAAAAAAAAAAACAGCCTTTGTGCTGACTTTGTGCAAGATGATGGAGTCGATAATAAAACTCTGCATTATGTGGCCAAACCGATGGAGTTACTGATTTCAAACATGCAGCAGTTTTAGTCAAACGCAAAATAATTCTTTATTGTAAGGATCATGTGGTGTTGTGTGTTATAGATTTTACAAAAATAAAGAATAAATAATTTTGCATTACGTGTTTTCACTTGCAATAAAAACACAAGAAAAATAAAAGTTCAGATCAATCAAGTTTTTATTGGTTTGAAAAAAAAAGAGAGAAAGCAACATTGACAATAATTGACATGCTTGTAAAGGAAAAAAAAGAATGACTTAAATCTTAATATTTTAACATACATTCACAAGTTGTGATAAACTTAACAAGAAAATAGTCTTTATTACATATACATGTACATATATTTTTACAGTTATAAAGAAATCATTTAGAATAACATGACCTGAACAGCTCGAGTTAATTGGTTAATTTTGTATTGAGAAAAACTAAAACAATGCAATAAAAATATAATTACAGGAAACAGTAACTGTTAGGCTATTAAAAGGTTATTAAGGTTTTAATCAACAATGTTCCAAAACGAGGTTCTAAAAACACAAAGTTTCTCAGAACATATCAGTTTTCTACATTTTGTAAATGGAAAACTACTTAGATTTATTTCTGCTTTCATGTAATATATAATAGAATATTATAGCTCCTGATGTGAAGCTTCAATACAGACATTGTTTTTTTTAAAAAAGATGTTAAAATTATATGTAGAACAATGCTTCACCCCCCAACCTCTTATGTCCTTCATCATCTTGTTGTATTATTTACATAATTAATCTTCTGCCCTGCTGTTAAAATAACATTTTACAAACATTATCAACCACTTCCACTGTTGCTGATGACAGATTTATCAGTGGCTTTATCGTTTGTTTGCGTTTATGTTATTATTCCCTCCTCAATTTTAACCCTCCATGAAGACAAACGTCTAAACATTCGACAAACTGAGGCCCCGTCCACATGGAGACGATTTTAGGTTTGTATAAAAGGTTTTCAGTTATTTAGGCTACGCAAAAATAAGGATCTGACATTTCAAGGAACCAGGAGCAATTACTTCTGAAAACTGATGAGTTTCGAAACAGTGACCTTCCTGGTTCCACGTTCTGTTGCAGAACCAGGAAGGACAAAAATGTAGATCATCAGTCTCCATGTGGTCTGAGCTTCTCGCCCTTGCAATTTTATTTCTTTACTTTATTCAGGCTTCAACTTTGACTCCTCTCCAGAACTGTTTGGACTGTTTACCAGGCATGACACTCTCAGCCGTTTCTCTCCGATCTTGAAAATGATTTTAGCTGTTTTTACAACACCATCCATTGTTGTTTCACTGCTGTAAGCTATACCTGCCCCAGCTATGCCACCAACCAATGCTCCACCAAATGCACCAAGACATGGAATTGGTGTGCATTTAAAAAACCAAGAAATGCTCCCAGCAACATTCCTACAGTAGCTCCAGCTGATACCTTCAAAATCTGGCCCCAGGGCCATCCTTCTCTGCCTTCCAACATCCTCGCTATCTCATTCCCCACCGCTTGAAGTAAGAAGTTGGTGTAGCCACTCTGCTCGTTTTTCATTCTCTCTATCGTGTTGAGAAGCTGACCGACCTGAATCCTGTTGCTCCTGTAGTCGTCCTGCTGATCTTTCCAGTATTTATTATCCACAACGTGACACCGGCCTCCACACTTCCTCACCAGCTCTTTCAGACAAGGATTCTCTTCTATAAAGTCTTCAATCTTCTGGCCTGTTCTCAGCTGGTCGCCGTAAGTGAACACAACCACGGCGTGTTTCAGAGCCTCGTCTGTGAAATATTCCTTATTTTATCGATGACCTGCTTCTCCTGGTCTCCGTATCGTCCCACATTCAGCACAATGAGAAACGCGTGAATCTCAGGTGCGGACATTTCAATGCACTTCAGCATTTCCCTCTTCAGCTGCTCTTCATTCGTGGTGTTTCCAAAGAAGCCTGGAGTGTCGATGACTTGGACAGACGCTCCGTTGATATCTCTAGATGCAACTTTGCATTCATGTGTCACAGAGTTTGGGGACATGTTTTCTTCAAACAGATTTGCTCCCAGTATGGCGTTTCCAAGGCTGCTCTTCCCAATGCCAGATTTTCCCAGCAGGACTATCTTTGTTCTACTTGATGCTGGAAGACAATAAAATCGTTTTATTATTATTATTATTTAATTAAATATTAAATCCCACTAGATTTTGATCTCAGAAACAAGCAAGGCTTTCGACCACACCACACGTTTCATTGCTGGAGTTATGTTCAGATGAGTTATGTTCAGATCCATGTGACTGAAATGAGTTGATTTCATGTCAACTGTGAAACTTCACAAACGCAGCATAACACTGAGCACATCAACTACAACTAGTTGCCAATGTTAAAGGTTAAAGTGTTAGATGAGTCAGGACATTTGAAGTGTTGATAATGTTACTGCAGATTCACTGAACCAGTTCTGACCTAAAAACCTCTCTCTCTCCCCGCGGAGGGATACCACAGCAGCGCTTTACGAGGCTCAAAACACGGGGTTTCCGCCCCAGCAGACAGAAAAGGAAGTTGGAAACTTTTTTTTATCTTTAGCTGCTATACCGAGCCTGCGTGCATACATCCGCGCGCGCGAAGGCCAAGCGACCAGAACGAAAAATAGTTACCGAACCGGAGAGTGACAAAAAGTGACCCGAGTTTTAATTTCGTAGCTTTAGGAGCTATATTTGTTTATATTTGACATTCAAACTCTCCTGCTTCTTGCATAGCAGTGGAGTTGGTTTCCAAACAGATGGCGACGAAGAGAAAATGGACGGGCCCTGGTGCAAACAAAAAGCAAAGCAGGGAAATATTGGTGATAGTAGAAAAAAACAGTAAAAAAAAACAGTAACTGTTTTTTTTTTTTATTCATTTTGAGTAATTAATTTAACCAACTCACCCGCCATGACAAAGCGGAGCTGAAAGTTTGGAGATTGTTTGTAGGTACTTGAATGTGTTTCTCTCTCTAATCCACACTTGACTTTCGCTTTTGGACCCAGTTCCTGCAAGCAGGTTCTGGGTCCGCCTCTCTCTGTTTAACCTTCCTGTTATGTTCTGAGTCAAACTGACCCGTTATAAAGTTTAAAAATAGTTGGAAGTATTTTTTGAGTGTACTTTTTACATAGATACAGTTCGGGTCAATTTGACCCGCCAGTCAAGTTTAAATGCAAAAAAATATATATATAAAAAAACAAAGTCCAATTCTATATGTTTCCTTGCAGCCATGAACCATATTTCGCCACACAAACACAACACACCACACACATATCTGCACATTTGGACACACACAAACTCATTTCTCACTATTCTCTTTATTTCATTGGAAATTGCAAGAAAGCAGGTGTTCATACCACTTTCGACAGGAATCCTTTCTGTTCCTGTGGACAAACTCCACCCACACTGAGTGGACACTCAGCAGAAGTGGAGGAAACCTCCAAACATGACCTGTGATCTGCAATCTAAACTGCAAACGACCTGAAAATGTCGCGCATGCACAGGAGAGGGCGCAATAACATCACACATAGAGAGCATGCTCAGTGTTTTGCCAATCACCGTAAAAAGAAGAAGCTGAAGTCAACATGGATCCTATTAGTGGAGCATATATTTGAAGATGTTGTCTGACCGGAGCCAGCGCTTTAACAAGTGAATCCTCAGCACAGTCCGCCTTGGTTGTTGTTTGATTTGTGTATCATGACGCAGAAAAAGTGACGTTTGTATCAATGAGAATCAGATCGGATGACCTGAGTGTTCAGATTCAGGTCACGTTTGAATTGGACACGTATCGGATATCCTAGAAGCCTGGGTCACATTCGAAAACAATCCCACCTGTGTTGTTCAGACTGTCATGAAAAGATTATTTACAGCTCACACAATCTGAACTGGGTCACTTTGGCCTGCAGTGTGAATTCAGCCTTACTTTAAGCATGAATTGTACATTTAAAATTTTTACAAGGTCCCAGAATTTGGGTACATTTGGATGAAAAAACAGCGAGTTTCAATGCTCCCGATACCCCACTTTATGTAATATTCAGATTGATTTTTGTTTGTGTTACGTACAATGGCTGTCAATTTGTTTTGCATGCATTGTGTCAAAACTTACACAGTCAAACGTGGTACAATGAGTGCATTGTACAAAATAAGCTACGATTTGTAAAATCTTATTCCCCTCAGAACTTGTTTTGATTTTACTAGGCCGATCTGTGGTTTCCAGCTAAATTTATCATCCAGTATAAACACCCAGAAATCTGATCTCAAGGACTTGTTTTAAAGCTGTCAACAGCTATTTTTATGGCATTATTTTATTGCGTCCAGTTACAGTTTCCAAATATTATAAATTTAGTTTTATCTACATGTAATGACAATTTATTCATTTAGGACCTATGTTGTAGTTTTTCATGTCTGCATTGACCACCTCAAAGAATCGCTGGATGTTTTCTCTGGTACAGACGATACTAATATCATCTGTAAGTATTATGTAGTTTAGCAGGTTTTGATACTCTGAATATGTCATTTACATATAAATTGAATCATTTGGAGACCAACACTCACCCCTGCAGGACCCCACAAGTTATGCTTAATAAATCTGGTTTCTGACTACATATTTCTACAAATTGTTTCCTTTGTCCAATGTAGCTTGTAGGCCAGTGTATTGTTGCCCCCCTAACTCCACACTTCTCCAGTTTTTTGAGTAAGATGTCATGATTTATGGTATCGAAGGCTTTCTTGAGATCTGGAGATCTACATCGATTGAAAATTTCCTTCTATCCATCCTGTCTAATATTTCTTCTGCTAACGCCATCAACGCCATTGAAGTTGATCCATTTTCTCTGAAACTATGTTGATAGTCTGTCACAATGTTGAGCCACGTCACCCACTTTGGAAGACAGTATTAATATGGTTTTTTTTTTTTTTTATTTCAAAGGGGACGTTCTTTATTGTACCCGAGTACCAATGGGCATTCCTCAAGGGTTAATTTTAGACCATCCGTTTGTTTTGTGTACGCATTGTTCTCGGGTTTGTCACAAATGGCACTTGATCCGAAACATGGAATCCTCCCAAGTGATCCCATTGAGACATTCTGTTCTCTCGCCTTGTGCTGATGTCGTATCAGAAACTCACTGGGTGAGGTTTCCAGAGCTCGTGTTACATAAGTAGGCCGACGTAGTGGAATGGCACACAATGGTTTCCACAAAAGTTTCTCAACCCCTTTAACTTTTCCACGTTTTATTGTGTCACAAGAAAAAAGAAATTCAATGTGTTTGTTGGGCTTTACGTGATGGATAACCTTCATAGCTTTTCTGTGAATAACTGGAGGTCTGCTGTTCTGATTAATGAACGAACATCGTCAGGAAGACAGAGAAACACAACATACATGGAAAGTCAGAGATAGAGAGAAAGACGGTTGTAGAAAAGTTTAAAGCAGAAGCTGTGAAGAGCTTTCATGCAAACAGACTGAAATGAAATTGAAACTCTTCTCTCCGAGTTTTGATTTCAACTCAGCCTGGAGGCCCAAGGTAACCAGAGAGGCTGCAGACAGAAAAGGTGTTTGGACAGAACAATGACGAACTGTGCACCAAACAAATCTGACCCACAAAGAAATGTGACCAGAAGTAAGAAATCCAAGTGCAAAAACAAAATCCTGACAATGAAACGGCACAACAGCGATGGTATCATTAAGCCAGAGTTGATAACAGAAGGTAATATTTGAAAACCAAAGATCGCAAGTAACTTAAAGCTGCGGAGGAGATTCATCTTCTGGCAAGACCTCAGCTGTAAACATCGAATGTTTTTTTTTTATTTTTAAATGTTATCAGAGCATATTCATGACAAATTCAAGATACGGTGTAATAGAGAATCTGTTTACTCATAAATATATAACTGTACAAAATGAAGGAACGAATGACAGAATGAACAGACAAATTAACGAAGGAATGAATAACAGAACCGACCAAACAAAAGAAAAACCCCTCGAGTTCAATGCACTCATTTTATTTCTTACACTTTTTTTTACAAGTTTTCTCACAGAACATAATTTTGACTCCGTGTGTGTGTGTCTCTGTGTGTGTGTGTGTAAATAAATACCGATTTAAAAGTTTTACAAGTACAAAGAATAGAGAAAAAACCAAAACAACCTTGAGCGCTACAATGAAAGTCTACATGCAAATATATAAATATACATGTTACATATAATTACACACATATCCAAACAAGATCCGGTTGGGATGTTCACAAGGTGACAGGACACAGGAAAGTAAATGGCATATTTAAGATAAATTAAATATAATCAGTTCTTATTGCGAGTTGTTGAAGCATAACTTATGTGAGAAAAATGCAATAGTTTCCAGATCCTCTGAAACCCGACAGACTTGTGGTTAAGTTCATGAGTCGACTTCTCAAGTGGGACAAGAGCTGAAATCCACAAATAAAAAGCGACAACCAGCAGAGATTCAGAGGGTGTTAAATAAATCATCTGGACCGTGTCATGACGACAGCTTTTTAGCTTTGATCAAAGCAGCACCGATTCATGTCCGAGGGTTAAATTGACCTGTCGCTTTAAGACACCTTTTGACCCTTTTGGACGTCAGATTGATCAAGGTGTAGAAAACCGAAGTTTTCTGTGCACAAACAAACCGATGTGGAAATCGCTGAGGTATTTCTCAGCAACTGAAAACTCAGAGTAGGGAGCCGGTGAAACTGGAGAAACCGGTTGGTCGGAACGCCGCGGTGGGAGTAGCTTCCAACATAAAGAGAGCAAAGTGTCTGGTGCAAGTGAACACACCTGGTGAAAGCCGTCGACCCACACAGGTAAGACATCTTTCATAATTACACATCACATTTTCAACATTTCTTATCTGAGGCAAACAAATGTGTGCTCCTTGTTTGAACAAGCTCTCCTGAAATAATGCTTGTGGCTGCACCTGGATGTAATGATAATAATAATGTTTATTTCAATGAAATGTAAGACATGAATCATTGAAACAGTTTAGCAACGTTTTAAACTCACAATGCAAACATAATCTGAACCATGTTCAGCATTTTCACAGCGAAATTTATTTGTGCGACACCTTCAAGATGTAAAATTACTCCAAGTGCTTTGCAGGAAGAGGGATTAGGATTTCAAGAACAAAAGTGCAAAATTAGATCCCCGGCGATCACCGTGCTTTTGGAAACCCGCCGGCTGACTCCACCCGCAGCAGCAAAGTGCAGGCTGCTGTTTTTAAAGGAATCCTCTTGAATGTGTTAAAACTGCAACAAATCACAGCTGAGAAATGAAGTGAAGGGGAATTCAGTCAGGCACTGGCCTTTAAACTGGCAGACATGAAAAAATGACCAGGAAATACTGAAACACTTCCCTTTTACTGTTATTTAATTTCACCTATTAGAGTTAATTATTATAAGTAAGGCCACGGAGAAAACTGTTAAGAGCTACTACCAGCAAGTATGTACCATTGTTTTTGAATTGCTTCTTAACTGCTCTCTGCGTTAACCGTTTGGCATAAACTAGTGTTTATAAAATCATTTGCAGTTGAAGCCAGGCATTCACACACACCAAGTAAAAACACACACATTTTCTTCTCATTCTCTGAAATTAAATCTCTTGGATTTCTTTGTAACTTTCTTCAAATTCTGATGTTTACTCACATTCGGACATGCAGTAGCTGGGATAACTGTCTTCCAAACTGCATGACTCGGATCAAATCTGTTGGGTTTCCTTTCACAAACGTCTCACAATAGTTTACTGGAGTTGTGGCCCATTCACGCTTTTCCAGATGCTCCCACGACTCCTCCATAGGATTCATTTCAGACGTTTGTGATGGTCACACCAAAATACTGACTTTGTTGTCCCTTAAGTCACATTGTAAGCACTTTGACTGTGTGCTCAGAGTCATTGTCCACTTGGAAGACCAATCTGTGCCCAAGCTTTTCCTTCCTGGCTGATGTCTTTAGATGTTGCATCAATATTTCCACTTTCCTCGTGATCCCTTTTGTTTTATAAAGCGGACCAGGTCACCCAGCAGCCAAACAGCACCAGTTAGGACAGTCCAAACATCCACGTTCTTCCTACAGATATAACGACGGTCATTGTCACCAAACAAGGGTGAACATTTAGGTTCATCAGACCACAGGACAGGACGGGCAAGCTGCAATCTGACTCCTTAGGCCTTTTTTTGAAGCAAAGGTCTCTTCTTGGCTTGAGTGGCCTTTCAGCCCATGTTGGTACAGAAACAGTTTCACTAATGATGCCCTCTGATCAGATTCAACCAGCATCTTCAGAGGGTCTTTGGCTTTTGTTCTGGGATCCATCTGCACATTTTAAATCGAAAATACATCCATCTCTCCTTTCTGAGCGCTGTGATGGTTGGACATTCCCATCATGTTCATACTTGCGTAATTGTTTGAACAGATGACCGTGGCATCTTCAAACATCCGTAAATAGTTGCCAGGGATTAATTGGACTTGCACCTTTGCATAACTCTCTTGATGATATCTTGTCTGATGTCGTTTGTCCTTCCCACCGCGTCACACGAGAAAATTATGAAACGGTGTGTTCTCGTTCTGGCCTTGAAGTACAAATGTGTACAAAGGTGTGCCTCCAATTAATTCTAATAGGCCAATAACATGTCAGAGGATTCCAAAGCCATTGCATAATAATCTGAGTTTCAGTCATTGTGTTAATAGACTACAATCGTTCGGAATGCAAACTTCCGAATTTGACGAAAGGGAAAAATCAAAATGTTCTCTCTAGGTTTTCTGGCATTTTGTAAATAAATGGACAAAAATGTGAGTAATGCTAACTAACGTAAAACAACAGACATTTGGACTGATTTAGTTTTAGACAGCAAGATGAAAAAAAAGTGCAAGTTTCCCTTTAATTGCCGTACACTTCAGGCCTCAACTGAAAAGAACCATTGAGAAATGGTTCAGTTACTAGTTATTTTGTGAACCTTTTCTAATTCATGGTCCATAAGTTCAGTCTTTTCACTTTTTTAGCTTGTCTTTCCCTTCCATGAAAAGATAACCTTGTGTAATTATTATTTTTTTATTTTATCCACCCAGAAATATGGCGTACGCTTTGTCTGAGGAGCAAGTTCTGTGCGTCATTTGCATGGACAGCTTCACCGATCCGGTGTCCGTCCCATGTGGCCACAACTTCTGCCTCGAATGCATCAATGGCTTCTGGGACTCCAGCCACAAGTCTGAATGTCCGCTGTGCAAAGAGAGCTTCCAGACCCGTCCGGACCTCAGGGTGAACATCGTCTTAAAAGACATTACTGACCAATTCAAAAGGTGCGGATCTATTCCAATGTCATGCAGTCGTCAAACATGTTCTTCACTAAACTCGAGTTCTGTGTCACAACAAAAGGTCTATGAGGACAAAACAAGCAAGCAGGCCAGAGCCGGCGCCGAGGAAAAACTCCTCTAGACGGTCCTTGAAAGCCGACAGCATAACCTGCGACATCTGCAGCGACGACAAGCTGACGGCGGTGAAGTCATGCCTGGTCTGTCAGGCGTCTTATTGCGAAATGCACCTGGTGCCTCACCTGAGGGATCCGGTGATGACGAAGCACAGGCTGACGGATCCGGCCACCTTCAGCACAAGCCACCTCTGCAGAAACCACAACAGGCCCCTGGAGATGTTCTGCAAGAAGGAGCAGACCCCCGTCTGTGCGAGCTGCACCGAGAGGGACCACAAGCACCACGACGTCGTTCCTATGGAGAAAGAGAGCAAGCGGGTCAAGGTACGTTACTCCTCTATTGTAGATTTTAGGATTATTTCAAGTCAAGTCAGATTTATTTGTGTTGCCCATTTGAACAACAAGGCAATCCAAAGTGCTTCACACCATAAAAACATCACGCAGTCACCATTTGTGAGACAAGTAATGCGTATTAAATTTTGTCAAATGCAATTAATGGAATCATCAACACACACAAATTATGTTGCTCAATGATCCATTGACTCCTAATCAAAAGTAGGACTTTAAAACGCCATCGTCCTGGTTTTAGTCAGAGCACCAGCAGCAGCGTTCTGGATTGTTGCTCGGTTTTTTGTCGCCCACTAACTTGTTTGATTTTACTCTCATTTACACCAAATGATTTATTTCATAACCTTATGAACCTTAGAAAGATTACGTTCTGTTGATCTTTAAGGCAATCCGTGTTGTCACGTTTGATGTTTGTTCAGGCACAGCTGAAGGCGGTTCAAGCAGAGATTCAAGAGATGATCCAGACCAGACTGAAGAAGGCTGAGGAGATCAAGACCTCCATGGAGCAGAGCAGGGTAAGGCTTTCATTTCAGTTCAGGTTCAGTTGTTTTCTCCTTCAAGGTGTCTAGTGGATGTATTATATTTTCTGCAATCACTACTGCGACTGCTTTATCAATACGTCATAAGGAGCTCCTGGTGTTTGATTGAAATGTTCCAGTACAGCTAAGAAAAAATGGCATAAAAGTGAAATCCTTCTTGTCAGTCATCTCAGAAAGTGAATATATCTTATAGACACAGACAGAGTGATATATCCCAGGCCTTTTGATGGTTATTGCTTTTAGATAAAGATAACCCAAACTCAGTATCTCGGAAAGTTTGAAAATGACATTGGAAGCAAAAAGTTATTTGTATTCAGTCCATTAATGGACTGAATACAAGGCCACCAAGGAGTCCCCTCAGTAGAGCTGAGTTTATTTTTATTTTTTGTAATAATTTTCTAAAGGGCCCCATGGACTGATATATGTTGTCCAGTCCTAAGCTGAGTTATCAACAAGTCTTATCAAAACAGAATAATTGTGCACAGTGGGACCTGTAGTTCATTTTCAAGATGTTCAAAAAGAACAATTCTACAAACATGTTGGAAATAATCATTTAAGAATTTCCGTTCTAATTTGCTTTCTTTAAACTGTGAAATCAGTTTTCGCTCTTTCTATACTTGCAGATAGAGAAGGAAAAGGAGATACAAACCAGTGTTCACATAGCCAACCTGGCAATCAATGCCATCGAGAGAAACCAGGCCCTGCTCATCGAGGAGCTCGAAGAAAAGCACGAAGCAGCGAAACGGAGAGCGGAGGATCTCCTGGAAGAGCTCGACCAGGAGCTCGGCGAACTGCAGCGGAGACGCAGTGAGCTGCAGTACCTGGAGAACACCAAGGATCCACTGCACCTGCTGCAGGTCAGTCGTGGACTGATCACCACAAAAAGACCGTTTTAAAATATTGTACAAACTGATAGGACATAACGCAATCTAGTATATCAGATTATACCAGGTCAATTTCACTGATGTAGCCGCGACAGCAGCGATACCAGGCTTGTTTCTACCCTTTAAACATATTTGTTGTGCTCATTTAATAATTTTAGAGCTTCCCCTGTCTGAGCTCTCCACTGTCATCAACGAACTGGTCAGAGGTCAGTGTTGACCCCGACATCTACATCAGACGCGTGAGGACAACCTTCTCCAAGCTGGTGGACCTCTGCCAAGAACTTGAAAAGAATCTTTGCGCCGAAGGTCTGTGACTAATTGATTGACGTTGCATTAGATGTTGCTTTGACATTCTTCATGAGGATTTTACCATTCTCATTTCCAACTTGATTTATGAAATGGTTTGAATCGATTGTTTTTTTTCTGTTTCTTTTCAGAAGTCACCAAGGTGGTCAAATTTGCAGGTATGCGTATGAAGCTTTAAAGGTAGTTAAGGAAATGATTTTTTCCCCTAACACCGATGACTAAACTGTTTAGGGCTTACCAAGACAAAACCTCAGTGACACTTGGAATAATTTCACATCTGATAGTTGACTTGGTTTAATTACGAACCAAAGGTGCAACATTTTCAGCTGCAAATTGCCAACATTGTTCATTGAAGAATGTTGGCTCTCTACCAATAACCACTGAAGAAGACATAAGCGCCACTGCCTTCTTCATAAAATGTGAACAAAAATGGACCAGCATCAGATTTTTCTTTTGTCTTTGGCAAAAGACGGAGAGACATTTCTCCTGCTGGTGTCAGACACGCATTTATTTTGGTTGTATTCAGCTAGAATTCCCTGTGCTTCACCTTGTGTCCTGCTTTTGGAACAGTTCCTGGTCCGTTTGCTGTTCACATAGTTCCAACAGAGTTTGCTTTTTTGTTTCGCATCAAAGTTTGATTGCGCATTCGGACCTCCCCGGAGAGTTTGGTTAAAGCAGGCTAAACGGGGATGATGTGAGATCACCCTTAGAGAGATTAACGTTCTTTATACTTATCCATCCTCAGTGAATGTGACTCTGGACCCTGCAACTGCTGCCAGCTGGCTTCTTCTGTCCCCAGATGGTAAAAAGGTACATTTCACTGAGAGACTGCATCATCCCTCACTATATCCTGCTCTTCAGAGTTTTAGACATGTGAGTTTTGGACTGACAAGTCTCATGACGGTGATCCACAGGTGAGCCTGAGCTCCCAACAGAGAAAGCATGCGCTCCCCAGTGACTCTCGTAGGTTCGATTCCTGTGTTGCCGTTCTGGGGAAACAGAGATTCACCTCTGGGAGACGATACTGGGTGGTCAAGGTAAGAAGTTGACAGAATCACAGCTATTGCTGAACAGTGACAGACAGTGTAGGAAAATTGCTAGCTTGTAGGCAATTCAGAGCTCAAAGATTGATGAGAGTTTGATGAAGCGAAGAGTTTTAAGATTTGGCATTTGAATTAGCAAGTATCACCGGGGCAAATAACTCATCCAGCTGAAGCCCCTTGTGAAATCTCATCAGTTGTTTAATTCTGTTCTCCGATTTATTCAATAGGTCGGGGATAAAACAGACTGGGATCTTGGAGTGGCAAAGGAGTCCATAAACAGGAAGGGCTCCATAACCGTCCGTCCAGACAACGGTTACTGGGCGATCTGCAGGCGGAAGGGGGAGAGTCTCCGGGCCTGCGCCGGACCCTCCGTCATCCTCCACCTCCATGAAATACCTACCAAAGTGGGCATTTTCCTGGACTACGAAGAAGGATCGGTGTCATTCTACAACGCAGACGCAAAGAGTCACCTCTACACTTACAAAGGATGTTGTTTTACTGAGCCCATGTATCCATACTTTAATCCGTGCCTCCACGACAATGGGAGGAACACAGCACCACTGATCATCTGCCCAGTGGATACTGGGCTTATTGTAGAGACTGGAGTGAACTGAAGCCCAAGTCAATCAAACAGAGACAGTGAAGTCCCATGTTCACCCGACTGATTACTTTGCATTTTAAAGCCTTAAGGAAAATGCTTAGGTTGTGTTTGTTTTGTATTTTATGTTTAAAACTAGAAAACCAATGAGAAGGTTCAGGGAACTTCTGAACTCAGTTTACATTTTAGCGCCCTTATTGTAAATTACAGTGTAATTGTCTGTCTCTTTATTGCTTAATGACCAGAGTTTATAATTCTCCTCATTATTCTTTGGGACGTGTCGCAGTTTTACCTTCCACAAACCGACAGTCATCAGCAAAGCCATAAACAGTGAATTATTTTGTTTTACAGGTTGTTGAATCTTTTGTTCTCTGTTTTTCCTATAATGCTTTTGTCCACCATGGCGTTTCATAAAGGTCAATGTTATTTACAAACATGACATCACAGCATGTTCATCTTTCATTTTCCTCTGACGGGTTCTGTGATGTTTGGTGTTTTGAGGGGGCTGACGTCACGTGTTAAGCCGTCAGCAGTTTTATTTTGAAATGCCTCGGAGGAGAGCGGCAGATGTCACAGTCGGACACCGGGTGCGGGGGTCGGAGTCGGACCGTCTCATTTTTCAGTTAGTTTGTAATCAGAAATATAGGAGCACACAGTTCTAGTCTGGAACTGGGGAAAAATGGCAAAAAGGTGAATGGCTAATCAGCGTCAGATCAGCACAAATTTCAATGTAATGAAGGTAATCAGGCAGGAGGTGTCAATGCTACTGGTGTAAACGCTAATTCTAGCATTTCTAAAAGAAATCCACTGTTATGCAAACGTCTGACCATGTGGCGTGAAAACATTTTTTAAAGGGAGGAACGTGTCTGTCTCTGTCAGGAACCTGTTCAGCTGAATGATCAGACAAGAAAGAATTGCAGGCATTGTGCTTTCAATTTAGGACTATTTATAACTTCATCTTTAAATAAAACGTATCAAATGACGTTAATAATGCAAGACTTCGTTGAGGAAACGGTGCACAATTAATACCTGGGAAATACCTGGCAGTGAGCGTGTTTTAGAAGGTCACACAAAACCAAAGAAGAAATGCAAGGAACATGTGACACATGTCAACAATCCCTTCAGTTGTTCACCGTCTCAGTTTGTTGTTTGTTAATGGTTGATGAGATGCAGATGCAGATGCAGATCTGTAACCCGAAAAGCAAATATAGAGCAGTTGGCATGATGAGACAGCTGTAGAGAAAAACTTTAAGTCTAGGTTGTCCTGTATTGAGTCTTCCTGTTGATCTCCCTTTTAAAGATTAGATGTGCAGGGGATGCTCATTTCAATACTACATCAGTCCAACACTTAATGTACAAGAATGTGGCCTTTTTAAATCAAAGCGACCTTCATCCGAGTCACAGCTTCAAGATTTCATTGTAAGGGAAGCATCTAGTGGTGAGCAAGAGTTACAGCAGCCATTTTATTATTTTCACACAAATCTCTGTGTTCAGTAAACCCTCTTAAACTTTCCTGCTCCTTAAAAGTTTAAAACATAGACTAACAATGTGGATCCTATTGTGTTTTTTTCTAGAGCAAAAAAAATAAAATAAAAAATCATTTCATTTCCTTTAGGATTATATTATTTTGTTTCATGTTCAAGTTAATCCCCCCTAAAGAATTTCCTTAACGGCAACCCTATTTCATGCAATCACCTGTAAATGTCTTCAAGTTCAAGGTGCACAATATCTAGAATAGCAGCTGCCGTATTTCAGTGTCAGCAGGACTGATAAGACTGCAGATTTTGGAGGGTATTTCATTTCCTTTGCAATTTATTCAGATGTTGGATGATATCTCTGGCCAGTTGGATGGCCTCTCTCCTCTTTTTAAAAACCAGCGCCAGCAGTACCTCCTAATACTTAAGCGTTTTAAATTTCAGACATTTGCATTAATCAAGAAAACTGAGGTTGAACACTAATTCTGGCCAGTTGCTAAACTCTCTCGTTAAACCAACCATAACATGGGTATAGATTAGCAGCTGCCATATTCTGAAACAACAAAAAAACACCTCATCCTAGTGCAAGAAGTTTGTTTTTTTTGAAAAATGAGAGTTTTTTTTGAAATTGTGGTGTTTCCATTAGTTATCATCCATAGTCATATGGTCAATGAAAATGCAGATTTTCATTGGACACTGGTGCTCCAGCATTTTGTAAAACAAAAAAAAATTCTTTGTGACAAAGATATGTTCAAGGCATTTGTGGCTTTTAATTGGCAAAACAGAAATGGGTTTTCGTGAGCGCTCTTATTTTCCCCTAAAGATCGTCATCTCAAGAAAAATGAGATTGGAACTGAAAACTGGCTCACAAGGAAGAGAAAACCTCAACCGGAGGAGAAATTATGCAATACAATTCATGCCACTCTGACAAAAGACATTTCTAGATGAGTCAGCAGCCAGATCATTGAGGTGGTTATGTTTGTGAGCATAATGTCTATCGTGTTTTGTCACACCATAATTGTTGTGTCCTTGAGAAACATCTGCTAATGTCTGCAGATTCTTTTATTAAAATGAACCAATTACTGTTCACTTCATATGTACTTCATGAATGTTTACTAATCATAATTAAGTGCAGCGTTTTCTCATTGTCTGAGTTTATTGAACGAGAGACTTTCCTGCTGACTAACATTAGCTGACCTTTCAAAGATAAGTGACGTTGCTGTGAGGAAACTAACCAGGCTTCAGTGGGTCGATGCTAATCTACTAAATACCCAAACTACTTCTCTCAGAAAGCAACTTTACTCTTCACCACTGGACAAAGGCTCAGGAAATTATTCACCCTAAAAATGCACATTTGAGATGGAGACTTTGACATCACTAATTTGACCTATTGTGTTACGTATTGATGTCTTTGTTCATCTACAACTTTTGGTGACATTGTACCATAGTACACCATACCATAATATAGAATTTAGAAAACGATTTATTTATTTATTTCCATACCATAGTATAGAATACTACACCATACCATGGCAACTTTATTCACAAAGCACTTTAAAACAACCATGTAATACATGCATGTATGTTTCAGTAATTGTTTTCCATTCTATGGCAAATTTTGACAGTTGGCAGTGAACAATCCCCTCTAATTTGCAAAGGTTGGTCACAATATCCAATAACAGAAAAGGCCCTGAGTTTTCTCCTGAACCTTGGTACCTGCAGCAGCAGCTGTTTGACAGACCGAAGGGGCCAACAAGGCAACAGAGAAGCTCAGTGGGGTAAAATACGGCAAGGACCTTTTAATGATTTAAAAACAAAACTTCAGTATGATGCCCACTTTCTTCCTTTTACATGTTACACATCCTTTCCACTTCAGACATGAAAATGTGAACTATAATAAACCCACCTGAAAGGGAGAAAAGCGAACGTAATCAGAAATGCCCTCTAAAAATGTTTCTTATGTTGAGGATATAAAGAAGGGTGTACAAGTACAGTAGGACGCCGAATCGGCCTGGAACCAGAAAATGCTTGATGTGATTAAACGTCTGTTTGAACACGGGGGTTCCTTGGAACAGAGAGATAGTCGCAGAGAGAGGGGGGGAAAAGAGGAGGAGCAGAGATAAAACCTGAGGTAAAGGCTGAAGTAGACTCTGGGGAGGCTTTAAATGTTCCCAGAACAACAAGCTACCTTTACTGTCTGATGTAGGCGGTGAGTAAAGCTCTTTTAGTCTTTTCAGCATGTCATAATGTTGCTGTTGTTGTTTTGTTTTGTTTTTTTTATGCAGAAAGGCTTTTGGTGCTTACAGTTTGGATGGGAAATTAGTGGTTCAGTAAAAAAAAATATTGAATAACTTTTTTTCTGCAAAAAATGCATCATTTGTTGAAGTCATTTACAAAACTTAGTATTTTTAATGTTTTGATAAGATTAGGCTAGTCTTCTTTTATGCTGAGCGTTGATGTGAAGGAATGCGGACTCTGTGGTCAAACAGGCAAGACGTGTGAGAGCGGGAGTTTTTACCTACAGATGGCCTCTCAGTGGTGCCACTCTGATCGTCCACGTTCCCGAATCCTGAGTCCAGCTGGCAGCGCTGATGCAGGCCAATTCCTGGCCAAAACATTACCTAATCACTTATTTTGATCCTCCGTGTAATCTGGTTTCTATTAATAGTCGGGTTTTACGCATTTTGAACTACATTTTACCAGTTGTTTCAAACGTTATAGTAGAACTTCAGAGGATGTTTGAGCCTATTTAAAGATGATTATGATAACAGAATGGTTCATTTCAATCATATGTTGCAGTCATGATTACTGATTGTTTTTTTTTTGGTTGGATGATTGATTGATTGGATGCAGACAATTAAGCCTTGAAGAGCTACTTTCATGATGACAGTCGAGCAATGTGCTGAAAATGGAGTATGTTTTGTGATTTCTGTTTTGATACGAGGCATTAAATGAAATGTAATGTTATTTTCAAAGAAAATGAAAACAAACTCTCTGAAAATGAGTTGTTTAGTAATGCATTTTAGGAATCCATTTCAAGTAGAAACAATCTGACAGAATGGACAAGTATACCTAAACAGGATGTATGTCTGTACACTATTTATAGAACGTCTATATACTGTATGCGTCCAGGATTTTTTTTTACAGTTTTTCAAAGGATGCCGCATATTTCTCAAACATAAGCGTCCGATGTTTCACTGCTTCACAGGCCTCAGGCTGTAGACTTTCTTCCATCGACTCCAGCGACCTGTTGTAGCATCAGGACCTGGACACGTTCCCCTTCACTGGTGGATCTCCTGTCTTTTGAAATGGAAAATCTGTCATCTTGATACCAACTTGAAGACGTCTTTAAAGGGAATCTAAATTCAACCAGAGCAGACCCGAGCCGCTAAATGACACGAGAGGATCCCGTGGTGTGTGTTTTCTTTTCTGGTGGAAGCATGGCCTTGTAGCTGAAGCAGATCTGCACCGCAGGAAGTCACTGAAGCTTTGGAACGAGAATTTGGAACTATGGCGTTTCCATTTTTTAACCCTGCACCTTCCTCGGTTCCCCAATTAATCTTTCTTGTTGGACTGCTCCTTATTGGCCAGTGGAGGCCATCGGGGGTCAGCTGCCAGAATGACACCGAGCCGATCGTGTTGGAGGGAAAGTGTCTGGTTGTGTGCGACTCAACCCCATCGGCGGAGCCATCAGGTCACGCTCTAGGCATGTCGGTGAGGTCAGGAACGGGACGGGTGGCATTTTCAGCCATACGCAACACCAACCATGAGCCATCGGAGATGAGCAACCGCACCATGACCATCTACTTTGATCAGGTGGGTTGAAATAAACCAATAGAGTGAACCCCTGGTATTCACAAGGGGTTATAGGGACGAGAGCAAATAGCTTAAACTCTATGAATCCTTGAGGTACTCTCTACAAACACTTATAACTGTCTATTTTAATACTTCAATCATTAAATATACCTCGCTATGCATGAATACATACAGTAGAGACCGCCATCTTCCTTATCGCCACAGTCTGTGCTAAGGAAAATGGATGCTGCTCATGGACTGGCAGTATTGTAACACCAGCCCCATAGCATTTTCTTTCTAATACCTCAGACATACTTTGCGATAATAAAAAAAAAAAAAGCAGATCGACAAGCATTCCCTGAAAAATCTGAAGTCAGGTTCAAAGTCGAACCCCCAAAAAAGGCTCTATAAATTCAGCCAATTTAACAAAATCTTACAGCCGTTAAATTTAGCATGCAGCCTTTTAAGTTATACCTACTATAATCTTAGTAGGTATAACTTGCTTCAGTAGAAAAATGGAAAACCATAAAGTATCATGAGCTGTGTTTGAGTCGGAGCTAGGTAGTCTCCTCATAAAAATAGTTTTATCAATAATCACTTAAAGAACACAGCAGAACATTAACTTTTTTTTTTCCTTTTTTTTTTAGTGTTGATTTTTTTTTCACATTTTCTCTCCAAATTTCTGAGGCCCCCATCACGCCCCCTGGTGGACGCCATTGTGAATAGACAACGAATACATGGCTTAGCATGATTCACTATTTGACCTCATGACTCCAAAGAACACCATTGGACAATCTATCCATATTTGCTCCACCTTGCCTGTCATTTAAAGCGGTGTGCAGAATTTCTTGTTAGAGATCAATCCACACCTTTTGAAGCTTTTAATCACCTGCTGGAAAACATCGTCTTCAGATTATTTTCTAATTTAGCTTTGCTGTGACTTTCTTGACTATTAATTAAGAGGAACTCTGTATCTCTGTCTCTTGCTCTCTCCTCTCGTAGATTTTAGTGAACGTTGGCAGCCATTTTGACCCGGCAACTAGCATCTTCGTAGCACCCAGAAAAGGAGTCTACAGCTTCAGCTTTCACGTTGTTAAAGTTTACAACCGGCAGACGATACAAGTGAGAAAAAACTGCTTAAAGTCTCAGCTAAAGCTGCACTCCTACTTCTGTCTGAATATTGTTTCCATTTGTTTATGTCTGTGACAGTTTCACAAATCCTGCTACTTTTCTGCTTGGCCTTGTCTTTCTAGGTAAGCTTGGTTCTCAACGGCTGGCCGGTGATCTCGGCCTTTGCGGGTGACCAGGATGTGACACGGGAAGCGGCCACCAATGCAGGGCTGGTATTGATGGAGCGAGGGGACAAAGCTTACCTTAAACTGGAGAGGGGAAACCTGATGGGTGGGTGGAAGTACTCCACCTTCTCTGGCTTTCTGGTCTTCCCGCTGTAGGCAGGATGTTGTATAAAATAACGATTGGTTCATTTCCCAAAGGGGAAAGCAATGACGGATACGTTTCTGCTGTAATATTAGGATCCACATTGGACTGCTTAATCCTCCCGCAGTCCTAAAAGGGAACTTTTTTATCCTGTGCGTGTTTGTTCACTTTAGGGTCTCACTGAACCAATACGATTTCTTTTCTCCTGGTTTTGGGAACTGGCGGGCTGATAAGATATTCCCATCAGTTCCCTGCTGTCCAGCCGTGACATCTGCTGCGCTCTTCCCGAGCGACTTCAAGCTCGGACTGCGGGAAGGTTAAGATGTTAGATGAGTGGATGGACTGGCTTTGCACCAAACAGTCTTGAATGTAATTTCCATGACCATGGTACTTTTGTGGCTCGTCAACTGTTCCACAGACTTAATGCGTGTTTATGTGCTTGCTTAAACATGGTGTAGCCTCTTTAATGCATGAAAACCAAATGTAAGACATGTTTGTTGGCAATAAAGAAAACAAAACCAACCACTGTCTCTTTGTTTATTTTTAATATATTAACTGTTATGGCTTGCTCAAATGGTCAGCTAAAACTATTGTTAAAAATAAATGTGTAGATTTAAAGCTTCGATGTGGAATATTTCCTTTATAACCACTGATGGAAATGCTTTTCAAATAGTTAAGATTGTTTATTCCTTCTCTCTGTCCGTCCATCCAGATGTCACTCCTTATGTTACAAGTAAGACTACCTTGAAAATAGCTTTGAGTGTTGTGCTCATTTCTTACTTGTAAAGAAAATAACATTTTGGAGTTACAATGTATCCATTAAATCTTTGTTTTTTCCCAATTTCCTGCATTTATGAACTGACAGTTGAAAAAAAATTATAAGTTGCATAGAAAAGATTGAAAGTTTCCCTAAAGATTCTTACTGTCCCATCCAGGCACCGTTAAATTATGTTAAAGCAACAACATATCAAAATCTATTACGGTTATTGAAACTGACGCATTGCTTTTAGAATCCCAAATAGCTATGAAATCCTTTTTTCGCTCCTGCTGATGTACAGAGACCGTCCTCCGTATCTTTCTCTGCGGTGGATCCGGTGGCAGATGGAGGACTGGCTGTGGAGGTGGGAACCGGTGCCAGAAACTCGCTGGGTTCATGCTGGACCATCACAACTGATTTGTGTCAGCTTCCTGGGACTCAGCAGAGGCCTGTGTTAGCACTTTGGAGATTCGCGTATGGAGTACAAAACTGCATTATGTGGAGACGAGAGGAAAAAAGGTCAAAGACTTCCAAAGACTTCTGTGTGGACGTCTCTGAGAATCGAGTGCGTATCCGAACCAAGTAGCAAATTATTAGCTCTCCACTTCTTATCTGTTTCAAAAGGTGTAGGAGGAAGTGAGCACTTATTCACCCTATCCCTTTTCTCAATTTAATGACATATATAACTTACTGACTAGTTAATTTTCAGAAATTTGCAACTAAAAACATGTTATGGTATACCTTTTCAATTTAATGTGCTAAAAAAAAACTAAATTACATAAAATAAAAGGATTACAAAGTCATAGCAGGACAAGAAAATTTACTGACCCATGATAATTACATTAATAACAATTGTAAATTACCGGACATACGGCACCAGAACAATTACCAGCTCCTTGTCAAAGTACACCATATAATATGCTTCATAATCTGTGTATTTACTGAAGGGCAAATAAATTGATTATATCTCTTGTTATCACAGTACTATATTCATGCAGCAGCCATATTGGATTGCGTGGTTGGCTGCCCAACTCTCAATTTCCAAGTTGGAATGAAAAGGTCATGAGGCATTTTTGTGGATTTTTAATACGTTTGCCTTCCTTCACCAAATGTAACACAGCAAGAACCCACATCAGCACACCCGCACCAAATCATCTTTTTAACAGACAATGCCACGGAAGTACTTTACACTCACCTGCTGCAACACTTCATTGAAGTTACAGCACTCGAATTTAAACGTTTTAAATTCCAACTTTTCACGTAAAGCACATTGTTAAAAATCCTTAAAGCTTGTCATTCACTGTTTTATTAAGACACCTGATTCCAAAGCCTGTACAAAATAAAGCAAAAAACAGTGCAGTGTACAAAAAAAAAAACAGCATTTGTACCTTTAATTTATATTTATATGTACCATATCTTTAAAACATCTTGTTGCAAAAATAGAATATAAAATAGTTTTCTGTCAGTGAAACTAATGACCTGCTAAAAACCCCCATAAAAAACTGAAAAACTCAGCTTCTACACCTTTCTTAAAAACACATTCCTGAAAAGCGTTCACTTCTTCTAATTATAGTCAGATGGTTGTGATGGCAAGTTCTGGCGTCCTGAGGCATGTTGGCTCTCTGATGGTAGATATTTTCTGACCACAGTTGGTGAAATAAAAAAAACCCCCAAAAAACAGCAGCCACCTTGGCTTGTATTTAATGGTGACTGTGCAAAATGCTGACCTGGAGTTTTTGCCTGCTGCTAAAACCAATTCCAAACAAAAGAAGCTAAATGAATTAGAGTAGTAGTAAAAAAAAAAAAAAGAAAAAAAAAGATAATGAAAAGCTACAAAAAGCTGCATTAATGCATTTATGCTACAAGAAATAAATAACTAACAAACAAAGCTAAACCAAATATCCTGTTTTAGTTGAAAAAGAGCATAAAAAAAAAAGAACAGTTCTGGGAGTCTATGGATGAGCTGCACTTGTGCGTTGTTGTGAGGAGTTAACAGTAGATGGCGCCGTTGGGTGCCTCCTTCTCTCGGAGAAGATGATGTGCATCGTGTTGTTGTGTCCTTTCTGCAGTCCAGTCACAGTGGAGCAGTGAATGTTGAAAGAGTCGGGGCTGGAAAACTGACGCTGCGGAGAGAAGAACGCTCGGTCAAAAAAAAAAGGTCTGAAATTGAACACGCCGATACGTCTGATGGCCCGCAGCTTTGACGGCTGAGCGTCGATTGAGAGAGAACGCTTTTATGAGATTGTCTGATGATGATCGACATACCTGACACAGATGTGTTGCTTTGCCGCAGGATGTCAAATGAGCGGGTTGAGTGGGTTCTACAGAGGACGACTTCATTTTAAGGTCTGCTGCTCGGCGGGCCTGATCAACATCACACCGATTTGTAGCCCAACCAGGAGACGGAGCTAAAAACAAAACAAAACAATAAATAAATCTCAACATGTAAAACCATGACAGATGACTTGTTCCGAGTCAGTTATTTTCCTAATCAATGGCTGCTTCAGTTGACAGCATCTTCCTCACCTCTGACTGCTGCATTGTCTCCTTGACTTACTGGCCAAGCACCGGCTATTTCCTGAAACGTATAAAAAATAAAGTTTTTGTGTTTGACATGGAAAAACTGTTGGTTGGAAGCCAGATAGTGACTCCCTGAGTCTAATCTAAAAACTGCATCAGTATTCCTCAGAGGACGAGACACGAATTGTTACATTTTTACATGGCAAATCTCTCTTTCTTGTAAATTGAAAGAGTAAATTGCAAAATTACAGGTGGCCATGCAATTCCACCACCTTATCTTTAAACATCTTTAAACTGATGTTGAAATAATTTTTACATTTGCTTTCTTCACTACCCTTTCCTGTAAAAAAAACTGCCAAAAAAAACCCTAGTGAAGCAGGAAGTGATATGCGCAACAGTTCCTCACACAAGCAAAAATCTGCAGTGTGGCAACACCACAGGACTGGCCGAGTTGCTGCAATACGAAGAAGAATCTCCCCCGTCCTCACTCAGCGCCACAGTCTTCTTGTTGTTTAACTGGGCTAAAGACCTCTCCTTTCTCTTTGATTCTCACCATAAAGATGATGAGGATCTTCAGTTATGATGGATATGATGAACAAACTGTTTTTATTCATTCCCAACTCTGGTTGGTAAAATGCCAGGTCATTTTACCTACTGATTTTCACACTTGCTTTCAGTATATCTGACAGAATTTTTCACCTGAACCGGCGGCGGTCCCGTCCGTACACTGTCACAAATGCTTGGCGCTGCAGCTCTGACTGGTTCTGCTGCAGGAACAGCAAAAAATCAAGAGTAAGAAGTCGAACCTCCGGAAGCCAGGCGGAATTGATTGATAATGCGATCAGACTGACCTGAAGTCTCAGTAACGGAGAGCTTTGTCATCCCATGCGTAATTCTTTCTTGTTCATTTTGGTCCTTGAAAGGGGAAGAGAAAGACTTGAGTCAGAAAGGGGGCAAAATTTTTCTAACAAAAATAATATTGTGATGCGTCATGTTAAATTCTGCATCACGCCGACGTGGCTGGACTTTGTCCCTCACCAGTCTCTGCAGGACTTGGTGGACGGCGTCGTGGATTGCGGGTTTGTGCATCTTGAACAGTTCTTCCATCACGGTTGTGCATTCTGTCGACAAACCGAAGACACGTTAACTTCCAGAATTTCACGCTCAGTTCATTTCTCTATACTTGGGACTGTTCTCACCAGATTAAAAAACAACTTTAGTTAGAGTTTAGTTTGACTCAATTCACATGTTGGTTATCTTTGAACAAAGTTATGGACAGAGGCTTAATTCAGTTACTTAACAGGAATTATTTACTGTTGCTTAATATAACATAATCTATGTTATGTTATATTGATGTAGGTGTGACAGTCTAGCCTGGCAAAAGTAAACTGCTTCCTGTTCTTTGCTTCCTGGTCTGGACCTGTTTTCAATTTTACCCGGTCGCTAACGTTCGGCCGTGACGTAACGCGCCAGTTCGACGCTAGGAAGTTTTCCGGAAATACAACCGTCTTCCACCACGAAGAGAGACGCACCGAGTCAAACTAGACGGCTGTTAATGTAAGTTCACTATTTGGGAGAGCGCCCAACGCAGACTTGAACGGCTCCGTTCACTTCCTGCGCTGCCGTTGTTGAAACTACGCGCGTTGCTACTGAAACCGCAGAAAATCGACGTCATCGTTTACGACTTCTCCTTCTGTTCGCTGATTGGCCTTACGCGTTCCAAAGCCGAGATGGACCAATGAGGTGACGTGGCTAATCACAGGCAGCTGTGTGGCTGAAAATTATGTAGTAGCTAACAAATTCAGCATACGTTTTTTTTTTTAACACAATACAAGATAGACGATTCTTTTGTATTAATTTGTTGTTGTTTTTTTCTTTCTGTCAATGTCTCTCATTTTGGTATACTGTGCCACTTTTACTTACTGCGGGAGGAAGGCCTTTGTTGGGGATTTGAGCGCCAACACTCCTGCATGAGATCGATGAGTCTCGTCAGTCCCGCCACTCCGGCATCCGTACACCTGATGTCGTCCAGAGAAGGACGGTCTCCCATGGGGATGCGGATGGGCACTATCGCGGACATGGCGTCTGCAGGAAAGGCAGAGATTGGAGTCAAAGGTGAGATAAAAATTGTCCCTTTGGTGACATTTGAAACTGTATTCCGGTTATTTAAGATGATAATTATGTATAAGGCAGACACTTTGTTAAATATTGAAAGTTAAATGTGCATAAAGCTAAACATCCTGGTTCTTCAAGATAAACAGATGGTAACTGAGTTAATTTCATGTTGGTTGTCACGGATACAGCTAAAGTATTGATTCCCTGATGTCATTTTTTTGGAGGGGAAATGCTGACTGCAAATCATTCATCCTTAGAAAGACATAACTTTGGTTAACACTCCAGTAGTGATAACATTTCACTTTTCACTAATTCATTTAACAACTCATTTTTTAGCATTACCAGCCAAACCTCAAAACAGGACGTCTGTGTATTTTTCTTTAAAAGAAAAAGAAATATGTATTTTTCCAGGTTCAACATTCCTGATGATTTTCTTGCATATTTTTTGTAATATTCTGGGAATTTGAGTGCAAATTAAAATGCCATATTTGTTATTGTTGATAGCCGGGTTAGTGGTTTGATCGGCATTTAAAAAATAATTTAGGATCTTCACTGCCTACAAAAAATAATCACCTGCTTGGATGTTGTATCCTTTTCATTGCTTTTGCAAATCAGTAAAAATCAAAATTTGGCTCTTTTTGACATTGAAATACTAACGCTGCATCTATTAAATAATGACTTAAATGGGGTGAGTATTTATGTTGTTACTTATTTTGTGTAAAATATTTGTATTCTGTTGGGGTTTTTTATTATAATTATTTTGTAGAAACCAGTTTCAACATTAACACTTTTGACATTAAAGGTTTTTTTGCCAACAAAAAAGACCAATTTTATTTCTCATGATTAATTTGTATGAGGGTAAAACATTGAAGAAGGTGAATACTTTGACATAAAGGGGTTTGAAGTAAAAGCATGTACTTAAACCTGGAAAATGACAGAAGCAAATTCTATCATTTTTCAGACTTTTCAAGCAAAAACACGACTTGGCATTGGAACAAATTAGGAACTTACTTGGATATGGTTTTTTTCCTGTCGCAATGGACCACAGCAGTATACCAAAGCTGAAACAGAGGTTAAGAGAGTCAGAGATTACTGCAGCAGCTAACTCACCTCCTTATTGCTTTTGTTGCTGGCAATCAGAACCTAAAGAAATGGAGCCTACGGCCATTTCAACAAAAACAGGAATTAGAGCTTCATTCAGTTGATGAACTCATCTGAAAAATATTTCCTCATATCTTTCACTTCCTACCAGGAGTGAAAGATATAAACTGCTTGATGAACAACAAAAGTGCCCTGATGTCTCTCTACCTATAGATGTCAGAGGCCCGTGTGGGCTTGTATGAGGTGTCGAACGCCTCTGGAGGCATGTATCTCATGGTCCCGCCTGGATCTTCGCTGTCCTTCTTGGAAGTTCGAGTGATGCTGCTGGAAAACCTGGCGAGGCCAAAATCTGTAAGCTAAAGAGAGGATATGAAGACAATCAGACCATAATATTAAAACCATTTTATAATTCTGATTGTGACATGTGAAAAAATAAATAAATAAAAAATCAGAAATTTAACATGAAAATTAATTTAAGTTTAAAGACGTTCCTTTAATGTTCATTTCAGCTGGCTGGTTCCCACTCACACATTTTAAATATGTCTAATGTCAAGTCATGTAATCAGTTTTTTTTATTAAAGATCTTTATAGCTTAGAATTATAAACACCAAAATTATGTTTTGTTTGTTCACAATTTATCTAATTGAGAAAATTGTTGGTACCCCTCTGTTAATGACGTTAAAATAATTTGAAACTGACAAGTGTCAGGGTGCATCAGTGTAATATCGCACTATCCATTGTTGTTTGAACCAAAGCGGAAATCAAAGCATAAAACAATGAGACCGGAATTCGCCGCAATTCACACTGACAAGCTGCAAAGCTTCTGGGAAAATGTTCTTTTGGACAGACGAGACAAAACTGGAGCTTTTTGGCAAGAGGCATACCAAGAAAAGAACACCGTTCACACCATGACATATGGAGGAGGTTCTGTTATGTTCTGAGACTGGTTTGCTGCATCTGACACAGGGTGTTTTGAAACTGTGCAGGGTACGATGTAATGCCAAACTATCAAGGAATTTGGAATTTGGACGCCACATAACATAGTGAGTAGAGCAAACATAGGTATGCGCCTGTCCTGGGTTCAACTCTCAACCTGCTAACCTTTCCTGCATGTCTTCCCCCCTCTCACCTGTCTACCTACTGTCGGAAAAATTGAAAAAGGCCAGTAGCGCCAGCCATAGACGGATTATATACATATATAAAAATACTATCACTGCATTCTTGACACAATGTGCTGCCTGGTGGCCCATGGGAAAAGCTTTCTTTTCCCACAAAAAGAATGCTTGATCTTAATTGGAAGACCTATAACTTACAGCTTAATAGGTTAATGACTGTTTCAATGTTTTTTTTTTTTATAATATTTTTGAGACATAATTCAAATACCCATGTTTAATTCTCATTAGTTCATTTTTTGTAGATTTTTATTTATTATTACTCTTGTCAAGTTATTTGAAGGGCCATTTTTTAGTGAATTTTTTGTTTATTAACAGAGGGTTACCATCAACTTTTGGATTGCAACAACTTTTTGGATGTGGGTAAAGGTGTGGAGCTCTTGCCAGAAGCAGTGGACTCACCTTGGCATTTAAATCCGAGTCCAGCAGCACATTACTGGGCTTCAGGTCCAAGTGCAGCACAGGAGGGGAGAGACTGTGGAGGAAGTTGATACCCAGAGCAACCTGGTGAGTCAGTCTGAAAGCCAGTGGCCAGGGCGGGGGTCCTTGAAAAGTTTGCTGATAAGAGAGATTACATAGTTGAGGTGGTATGCCACAGTCATTTAGTTACTTTTCTTACTTTGTACCATTTTCTACTGTAAAGACATTGTAGTTTCAAACTAAACTTGAACATTGGTATCTTTTCATGCCACAATACTTGCTCTTGCTCTTGCTCTGACTGCAGTTTATTCATGACCTCGATATACTTGCAATCCAAACCACAACATTTTCCTTAGACTTTCTAGGTCAACTTGTTGTAAAAACCCAGACAAAGTTTTGTGAAAGCTGCGAAACAGATCGTCTCTAAACACACAACAATGCCCTTGGGTGGAATTGCGTTGCGTCAAGATAGTAAATTCGACTGTAAAACATTCAAAGCCAGTGAGATAATTCAATGCGGACCATGTGCATACCAGGAGGTTAGCCAATGATCCTCGCTCCATGAAATCCATGACCAGTCCCAGCTGAATTGACGACCCTGAAGAAGGTGGTTGACCTTTAAAAATCCCCATGACTTGAAGGACGTGGCGGTTGGACCCTTGATGCATCATGTCCAATTCACGCAGCAGATCCTGGCTTGTGCTGTGGTTGGAGGTTTTCCCATCAGTACGTTGTTTTGCAGCTCCGCCAAACGGCCGGCCGTATGCATTACTCACCCATCGTCGTAATGAAGCAGCTTAATGGCCACATCGAAGCACCACCGCAGGTGTTTGGCTTTGTAGACCTGTCCGAATCCTCCAGATCCGATCACCTCCCAGCCCTCCAGATCAGAGTCTTCAACCACTTTCAAAGCAGGTCTGTTATGCAGCGCCATGGTTCACTAGAAAAAAACCATGAGATCCTTCATTGTAGGTTAAGCTAAAGTTTCTATTATCCTGTTCACATTTCAACAAGAAGTTATTAGATATGCGAGAATGTTCACAGACTCAAACTTAAGAGTTCTTCTAAATTAATATACCTTTCCATAATATACATTTGGTGCTTTTATGTTGTTTTTGTTTGTTTTATAGGAAATGACTACTGTTTTAACGTGGATGTCAGAATATTGCAATTGACATGAAAATAAATAATACTAAGCAATCAAAATAGCGTGAAAAGAAAGAAGTAAGGATACATCAGTTTAAATATGTCAATGAATTCTGGAAATACATATTGAACTGCTGAAATCTTAGTCGTAATTTCATTGACTGGCCTGTACTGTTCATGCTGCTGAAATATAACAGATTATGATTCACGACGAAATCAAAAATGTTCTTCTGCTCGTAAATGCTACCAATCGGCTTCACGTAACCACGTTTCTGTTCAGCAGATTATGGATAAATTACAGAAAATGTGCAGCGTCTTGCGAAAATATTTACCCCACTGAGAATGAATATTTCTACCTCTGAACCTTGAATGAAAATGGATTATTTCAGCGTCTGTGTCATTTTATTTACAGAACATGCCTCCAGCTTAGAACATGTCATATTATTTCTATTATATGCTTATACATACAACACTGAAAAGGACTGTGCGGATAATTTAAGTAGATGATCATTATCCCACCCCGAGCACCAGGTACACACTACGTGTAGTGTGTAAACGCTACACATAGTGTAGTGTCATGGCAACCTTCTCTGTGATGTTTTGGTTTGAACTCGTTGAGTTAGCCGCTGCCTCCCGGATTCATGTTTGCTATTGAAGGCTGCCACTGAGCCAGGACTTAGAAGTTCCCAGCAGGTAAGCCAAACGCAGCTCAACAAGTTTATGATGGAGGCCAATAAAACATGGTGCCACCAAAAGTAGTCTGAGTGACACAAATTAGTGGGTCTACATCATGCTGTGCCGACCTGAGTGAAACACATGGTGAGCCACTTGGTCATTGAGAAGGATGTCAGTACTTTTGGAAGAGCCTTTTTTTCTTCTTTTTGAATGTAAAGAAAAACTCCTTTTTTGATTATTCCTCTGACAAATAAATGAATGAAAATCAACAAGCCAACCAACAATATATGCATTTATGTCTAACAAACTGCATGTTTACAGATAACTTGCAAGCATGAAGCCTTTTTTGAAAAGTCTCTGTGCAGGTACTGGTACAACAACCTTCACAATATACTCCATTCGCTGCTAATGTTTGGGCATTTTCGGAGTCTGAGGGATCTATTTTACTCAACTTCAAAACGGGAAATGTCTCGGTATGCACTATCCAGAAATACAACGACCTTAAACGATGTATTTTACCAGCAAATTGGGGGCCGGAGGGAAAAATTTTACCTTTTTGAATAATCAATACAAAGCCAAATGTTGGAGGAAATGACTAAAGCAAAAAAAGTCAGTCATTAAGGAGGAAAGCAACTTCTTTATCTTGTCTGAGGAGTAGTAATAGTTTGGTTTCAGAACCAATCGAACAAATCTGGGAACTTTACAGCAACACAGCTCCTTTTACATGCATGGCCCTCACCCTTCAGTTTGAGGTTAATGTTTTTCACCAAGTCGTCCGCCACCTAAAGTAGGTGTCGTGTCAGAATACCTCAGAAAGGTCCCAGGGTGAGGTTCAGTCTTCAGTCCTCCCTGCACCGAGTGATCAATGAGAATATTCCTTCTCAAAACTTCATTTTCAAACTATAATAATGTACTTCCTCTCCTGTATGGTACCCTGTAAGTAAGGAAGCCATGTTCCTTTGTTGAGCGTTCTTAGCGGAAAAAGTGAGTGGGATTCAAAGTCAGAGCAAGTCACCTGTTATAAGCACTCCCCTCTTGAACATCGGCTTATTTATATCAATAATAGTTTAAAAAAAAAACTTTTTCATTCTGAAAAGCAAACCTGGACAACCTTTCTACTACAAGGTAGCACTGCTTAATGAATCAAAGTGATTTACTTTTTTTTTTTTTTTTTTTTTTTTACAGAAAAACGGGGACTACTCACCCTTTGGGATTTGTTCTGCTCTCTCATCGTTCAGTTGTCATAAAAGAATCCAAGGAGGGCACAAAAAAACCCTCTTATTCCCCGAAGTTCATCTCGCAGGTTGTCGCTCTTGGTGAATAGAGAAGTGAAAGCGCTTAGAGCCGTCCCATAAATCCCACTCACTTCTGCTTCCGGGTTGCACAACGAGCTGGGTTTTCTAATCCAGTCCTGTTGACCAGTTTGACGTTAAGCCCACGACTCAGTGCAGACCTGCGTTTTTTTCCTACAGGTAGTAGCTAATTTGGGAACCAGATTAAGGAGTAAACTGACTTAAATGAAGCTTCCTCATAATCGTAAAAGATTTGAGTTTATTTTATGCTGAAATCTTCCAAATCTCAGAAGTTAACCGTTTCAGTATTATTGTTATTATTATTACTCCTTTTACTGTAAAAATGTTGTATTCCAAGGCATTTCTGTAAATGACAACAGAATTTAGTTTAATTTCTTTCACAGAGGGCGAAAGAAAGAGATAACAGGAGATTTATAGTTGTAGGTAATAAAGGACCTCCTCACACTTTTTTCAGGAAGTGATGAAACAACACTGATAAAATCAAGGGTCGATGGTTTTGTCCCGCTTTCAGGAGCAACAAACCTCTGATCTGACAAAAACCAACTCTGAAAGTCCTTAATGAGGGTACTTTTTGCATTTGCAGCCACCTGTGTACAGAGTGTGTGTTTGTGCTGAAACCACGTCAGCACGAGCACTTCTGATTCATGTCTGAATCGGGTCAAAGGTTGAAGTGTTACCCAGAGAAGTCAGGCTGTATGACTTTAGAAGGACCTCAAAAATACTTTTGGAAAAGTAGAGGGAGTGTGAAGAGAAGATCCAACTAGCAGCAGATTAACGACCAGAGCCGGAGCTATGTCGGACAGGGCCCCGGGCCAAATTTTATCTGGGGATTCAGTGCGGATGTGTTCGGTTTACGTCTCCAAAGCAACCCACATGTACAGAAGAAACAAACCACATAATTACTTCTGTTTAAAGAAGTAATTATGGGTGGATTATGATTTGGTTTTATAGTTCATTCAGCAAAGGGAACTGCATTATCATTACAAGATCAAAAAGCAAAGGAAGTTGATAATACGAAAACACAATAGCAACGGGCTTTTGTGGAGCATCGACTGCACATTCAGTACAGAGGTCTGTTTGGATGCGTAGTCAGTGCTTTGAGTGGTGTTACTGTGATCACACACTTTTTCATAAGTTCGTAATGATCATTTTTAGCCATCTTTTACGTCCTGATTTACAACGTATGGCTTCTGGTGCGGAATTACGACGCACATAAAGCCTCATATCAACGACACAGAAGTCAGCTAAAATGCAACATGACCATTCAAAACGACTGGATATGTATTCGAATTAGTACCACATACAGAAGTGGCAAAGATTAGATTTTTTTTTGAAGGGTGTAAAGCCTACTTTATCTCCACATCATCTATTGTTGCTTTTTTTTTTCTTTTTAAAATTGATTCTGTGCCACATGTAAAACATGACATCTCATTTTCTTTACTTTATGCGTCCTTTGTGTATTACAGTTGGTTCTTTATGGGGAATCTTCTTAAAGCTGTATTGTCAATGCATAAGTCTTTACATCTCTTGTACATGTTGGACTTTACGGTGTCTCGCATTGGTACTTTCAAGCCTGATTTTCAAGTTTCTTGACTTATGACCATTTAATCCTGAATTTCACACTAGTTGAAGGAAGACAAAAGGAATTTATGCTGCTTTGATTTAGGAAAATGCCACATCATTGTGACTTTTTTTTAAAAGTATTTTATTGGAGGAAACACGTCTCTTCCTGTGTTTAACACAGTGAAGTGCCCCGTTTTCCCCTAAATGGATTTTTTAGTGAGAAGACAAAAGCCACGGTTTTACCAGAGTTGTGCGGAAAATATTATGCTCAAGTGAAGGGTAACCAATTAGGTTCGTCGGAGCAGCACAGGGTTAAAAAAAGATACAAAAACATTCACCTCTGACGTCATTGGAAATCCCCTTTACATTGTTTCTGACCGACACAACTCAAAACACACCTTTTCAAAGTTCAACCATAAATGTGTTTTATAAGCCTAATACGTTTAAAAACAAACATAAAAAACCCCGAACAAAACACTAATTGCGTCCAGCTAGTTGTGTACAGTTTTAATAAAAATGCTGATTTTGGGAGCGCGTGCGGGAAGTGCAGTCCGCTTTCATTTGTTGCGCAGCCGCAGAACTCTGTTATGGAGAGCCTACCGCTGCGCTCGCGCCGAGCCCCATCGAGCCCGCGGCGCTACTTGTGAGATAAACAGGCCTGCTTTACTTTCAGTTTTGTCTTCGGGGCTTTTTCGCCGCCGATGTGATGCGCGGCTCGGGTCCGGGCCCGCAGCTCTACCGGGGACAGCCGCTTGTTCGAGTCTCCCGTCCGTCTCCTCCCCGCCGAGCAGCGAGGCTGCGCGGCGGAACTTTGGACTCTCGGCTCGTTTGTTGTTGTTTTATGACTGCGGAAGACCTGGGCAACCAGCTGCTCTTAGAAACCGACGCACAGGACTTCTTACGACCTTAACGTAAGGTACCCCCCCCTCCCCAACACCCCTAAATGAAACGTTGACGACTTGGATGAATGTTGAAAGTTCTTCTGAAGTTATGTTGTTGTGTCTCCGACACGAGGGTCGCGGTTGTTTCCTGGTTTGAGTTCTGCCAGGAACGTTCTCTCAGAGATCCGAGCGTTCAGAAGCCGTGTTGCCTCACAGGCCCAAGTCTATAACGCTGCTTTCAGTTTAGATTTCTTCATGAAAGCGTCATGTTGGCTATTGCTGTAAGTACTCTGTGTGTGTGTGTGTGTGTGTGTGAGAGGCGGGGGGGGGCAGATTGCTTAAGCGGAGTTTGGTTGAGCAGAAGCAAATGGATGCCAAACATCCGTCATTATTCAGAAAGGAAGATAAGCACAACACTGATGGATTAGTTTCATTGTTGCTTAGACTTTAAAAGTGATTCAATTTGGCTTATTACTGTGAAATCACATGACCTGTGATCCCTTCAGGTGTCTGGTTGGGGCTTTGATGGCTGAAATGTCACCTAATTGCAGAGCTTGGTGTTGTGAGTGCATTCAGGCATCATTGACAATATGCCATATTACAATGTAATACAATACATTGGGGTTGTTGTCCCCTGATTGTCTCTTTGGGTTCACAGCGCTTGAGTTTTGTTATCAGCAGTTTAACTTTTAAAAATATATGTTCAGTTAAGCGATGACTAAGCTGAAATAATCAAATGCATCTTTGTTTAAATGGTCACTTTTCTGTTTTGATACATCGATTAACTCCTTTGTATGTTAATTTATCAAACCGTCCGTAAAGTTAGAGATGCACCGATCTTGTAAATCTCTTACCTGCTGCTACTGATTTTTGCTGATTTTTTATTTTATTTTTTTGTCTTTAAAAACTACAAAAAGTTGTAAGAACAGCACCGGAGGGATTTCTTGATAGCCTTTATTGGCGTTTGATTAAAAGCAGTAGCTGTAAAACTGAGGTTTATTGTTCAGTCAAAAAGTTAATATGATTCGAGCGTTTTTAAAACTTCATATATTAGTAAATTGCTAGCTGAGCATTACCAAAACATAAGTCTCCTGGTGTATTTCTCGAGAATAAGCCGTAAATTCTTACATTCACTTTGAGACTCTGTGAAGGCAGCCGATATTTCCAGCTTCAGCATGTGGAGGCGGAGTGCTCTAAAGAATATAACAGAACAACTTTGTGTTGGCCCATTTACCCTTCCTCCTCTGTCTCACAGCCCAACTGAACTACGACTGTATGCACACCTGTCCTAGAAAAACAATTTCCTTTTAAAATAACATCTAATGCTGACTTCACTTTTGAAGCACCTTTCAGATACTAAATGTAGCTAACGTATACACGATGTCATAAAAAAGTCTTAAATTTATGTATCCAAAATGAGGGTCTTAAAATGTCTTAATTTCATTAAAAGACAAGGTTAGCCCTTAATGCTTATCACGGTTCTTAAGTGTTGTTCTTATCTGTCTATTTAGGACAAAGTTTGTACATTTCTGTGGAGCTATAGGTCTGACACTCCATCAATACCGGTCTTAAAATGTTCTGCATTTGAGTCGGTGAAACCTGAAGAGACACAGTTTAAAATTTTTTGCTTAGTTACAGGATCCACACTGAAGAGAGTGACATCTCACCAAGGGGTTTGGACTCCATAGCAGTGCGATTATCGCCTACACCTTACCAGACTCTGTAATGAAGAATTCATTCATAATTTAGGCGTCTTATTTACATAAATATGAACCCATCTCAGAACCAGATGCTTAAATTACGTTTAAATGTTCTGCTTTTTGGTGTATTCTTCAACGATTCGAAAATGAGCTTCGGCTGGTGTCAGGAACCATTAATCCCAACAGAATTTTTAAACTCAACCTAACCAGCGGATATTTTGTTTTTGTTTTTCACAGTATGCTTGACTCACAGCCACCGATTTGAGACCACACGATGGACGGTAAAAGGAGCAGTGGAGGTGAAGGAGGGAGCGGAGATCCAGAGGTCGAGGATGAGTTTGCTTGCGCCGGGATGCTGCGGGGATCTCTGACTTCCCTGCACAGCACCGTGGAGCGAATATTCAGGGTGACATTTGGAATCGGAGCGGACGATTTGCCAAACGGGAACAACGGTCAGATATGGCTGAAGCTGCAAGGCCTCAGCACCGACGTGAAAGCTGCCAAAGTAAGACGCCTTTTCCTGGTTTTTGGGTGTTTTGTTCAATGAAGACTTGCTACTTGGACGTTTTCCTTCTGTTGCATGTTCTTGTTGATTGTGGGGAAGGTTTCAAACAATGACGTACACACGGCATCAAGTTTTTGCGACATTGCTGGAAGTAGTTGGATGTCTGAGTTGAGGTACTGGCATGTGTAGCCCGACCCGCCTGTTCACCTTGAACACATTGAATGTAGGTCAAAGCAAGGGCACCAGGTCTTTACAGTAGACAATCTGGAGATCAGAATCTGATGTGGTGTCTGTCAAGCCTGTGAAATGGAACCATGACTCACTAAGCTAATGCTGCAGTTAAGCTGAAACAAGTCAGTGGTTCGATATGGTTAGCATGGTAAATTCAGCAGAGCACCTCTGAAAGCGTCGATCGACAGGCTCACGTTGGATGAGTCACTCTGAAACCAGTCTGACTTTTCAAGTCGGGGGTTTTAAAGCTTATCTGCATGCGCTGGCAGGAGATGGTGAAATAACAAGCCGCTGTTAGGGTTAGCATACTTTTTTTTTTTCTAAATATTATTATTATCGTTATTGACAGCAATGGAACCGAAACCCGTTTCTATACTTGCATAATTAAGCTTCTTAACCCTGAGAGATGCTCGGCTGCTTAATTAGCCTCATTTTAATATTAGAGATGGAAGGCCCCCACTTTTTTTTTCTTTTTCTTGAATGCTATATGCATTTTCTCAAAATTAGATTTACTTATTTTGAATTTTGAAATAAGTAACCAACTAAATATGGGTATTAACTAAATAAGCAAGTGTGGATTCTGTCTACAAACTTTGAAAATCTGCAATTCTGAGGAATAGGGTTGAATTTTCTAGTGGGACAATAATGTCTAGAATTAGTCTCTTAAACAGATCAGCACTAAAATTGCTTGTTTAAAAAAGGATTAGGTATTTAAGGTAAATAGGACCTGTAAGTGATATGATACGCATTGATATCAACGCTTCTTTAAGACAGCCAGTCAGCTGGCCAGAAATCTTCAGTGATCTAGATTGAAGAGTTAATATTTTCTGCTTTTTTAATTACTTTAAACCACAAAAAAGTCTTTTTTTTCTGTAAATGTGTTAACAAAGCATGTTCTTAATGCTTACTTTGTTTTGAGTCTAGTAAAAATGCGATCAGTGTTAGGAAGCTACGCTTTTATTGGAAATAAAATTGCTATACCTTTTAATGACAAATGTACAAAAAGGATTTGAAGTTATTGTAGTTCCTGTTTTTGTGAGAAAGTTCAGGTCTAAGAGCCAGTTAATGGCCAGTAGCGCCCGGACCGGTGCATCTCTAGGTATTTTCATACCTGAACGTCTGGATCTGTGTTACCTTTGATTAATTGTCTTGTGAACTGTGCAAGAAGTATGCAGATCCACCCAGATGTTCCAATACATACTGTATGTGCAACCAACTTAAAAGAAGCGTCATCCTTTCTGGAAGACGACTTGATTAGTTTTTAAACAGGGCTTCACACCCAGAAGTGTCACGCCCAAAGTTGCAGGCAGCTCACTGACTCAACAGTAACGACTATTGTAGCTCAACGGAGACGTCTGGCAACTGGTGAAAACAGTCTGATTGTTTTAATGGAAAATTGGCCACTTCATTTGTAGATCAGTTCAGCTCAGCAAAGCTTGTTGTTGCACAATCACATGACAGCGGCACATCTGGTGTCCAGGAAGTGTCTAAGCATTTGTTGCTGAATCTTTCTTTGTGTTTTTTTGTTATTACTCAGTTGTAATCTATTTTATCTTTAAGATCATTTTCAGTTTGCGATCCGAAGCATAAAAACAGCCCACATTTTGCCTCAGATCAGTTCGCTCCTTTGCCAAATTATTCCCCCATTTTGAACCCAAATGTGATCATTTTACACTTGAAAAGAAAATGTTTCTATACTATGTAATTTATCTTTGTATGTCAGGTTATTACAGTTTCTAACATATACAATAGGCTGTAAATCAGAATAATTCTGAAAAAAGTATTCAATCTTATGTGAAATTTATTTGACAGTTTTTGAGAGATTTCACTTTACACGCTCTTAGACTCAATTCCCACATGATCGTCTCAGCTCTTATGAAATATGACAGATTATGACCACCAAACACAAAAATATTTTACCTTTATATAATATAATCTACTAACAAAAGAAGGCTTTTGTTAGTAGATTATATTAATTACCACATATTTTTGGACTTTAGACAAAAGTCTGTTATAATAAACTGGCTATATTTGGCATAAAGTGACAAAACAACAACAACAACAAAAAAAAACACATGATGAATTAAAAGGAGCTCAATAATTTCCTTTCTGATGATTAATATTATTTGAAGGACAGACTTTGTGTACAGACATTTCAATTCTTAATATTTCTGGTTTCTATTATATGTGGTTTATATTTCCTTTTTATTTATTGTTTTTGGTTGTTGTTTTGTTTATTCTGGATATTTAAAATGTCTTTTATTTGCAGTTTTACAGTGTTACAGGGTACAAATTAAAGTTGATTGGTCTTTGAAATGGCAAACTTGCATTATCATGCTGTTGTCAGTATATTACATGAAAACGGTCACAAACAACAATATTATCGTTTAGCGCAATAATTTCTACGACAATTTATCATCCAATAAAATTTGTTACTGGAAAAAGCGTCATCCACCTCAGTGCTAGGAGGGTTTCAGGATGATAATATTCTTAAAAAACACAAACAAAAAAAATCTCTGGATTTGCATTTTGTGCATTTAGTATTTCCTGTTCTGTGCATGTTCTCATTTCACCCTGGGTGCAGACGTGGTAGATGTAATCACAGCATTGCTTTGACCTGACAGTCGGTTTTGTTTCCTGTGTTTGTGTTGGTTTGTGAGCCGGTAGCAGCCAGGTTGCTTTCACCTGCAGCTTGGTGCCCTGACCTTTCCAGTGATTCGGTGTTTTCCCTTTTTGTTCTTCTTTTTTTGTCAGAATAGCAAATTGCTATTCTGACAAATAGCATCCTGCTATTTGGATGCTATTTTACAAATTTACTCTGTAAAAGAGTAAATCTTTTAATTTAACTGCTCATCAAAGGTCAATCAGATTTAATTGTACTTGGATTTTACTTGAATCTGCTCATCGTTAGCCTCGTAGCATTTTTGCCTAAGTCATATGTTGGCCAAATTGAGAGATCTCCTTAATATTTATCTCCTTGTGCTGCTCCCTCAACCTGCCTCGTTGCCTAAACCCTCAGCCTATCAGAACGCCTGTTACACTCTAAACTCCATCATTTTCTCGATTATTTAATTATTTTTTTTATTGTTTTCTCAAAATGTCAGGGTCTGTCAAAGTGTGCGTACTGGTTGGACCTAAATCACGCCTAACATTAGCAACAACGCTAAGTTTAGCTTAGATGAAGTCAGCGATATTTGGAGTATCACTAGCGTGTTGACTAACACATACTTACTCAGTTTATTATGCAAGCAAAATTGGGCAAGTTAATAAGCTAAAATGTTAAGACGGGCTTAAATGCTGTCAGTAGCATTTGGGATGTTATTAGCAAGTAGAGTGACTTTAAAATATGGTGTAGGGAATCATGCTGAGAGGCTGACGTTATGTCACTAATTGCTTTCTTTGTTTTTGCTTCTTATGTAACCTGGTGATCTAAAGCTGTGCCTTAAATTATGTGCAGTTGTGCTCAATTTTTCTCATTCTGTTTGTCAGATTTTTCCTTTCGTTGTAGGTTTTCTGCTTTTGCTTTAGTTTTTGCTCCCTGCTCTTAACGCCTGTTGCTCCTTTTTTCCCCTCGGAGTGACCTGGCCTTCTGTATAAAATGGTATTAAAAGCTTCCATTTCACAAGTAAGAACATTTTCCATCACACCGTCCCCCCACAGTTTGAAGACCTTTGAGAACGATTCCAAAAAGAGTGAAAGAATGACCGAAAGACATTTGCAGTGGTGGAGCACTGACCCTCCCTCACCTGTTGCTGTGTACTGCCTGTCAGCAGGCTGAAGGAAAGCTTGAACTTTCCCTTTACAAAAGATAACTCCTGTATTGAATAATTTTAGTAGCAGTATGAATATGTGTTGCGTTTTTTGTTTTATATAACGGAGTTATAAAAGATATTGTTGTGTTGTTAACACAACAATATTTCGGTGATTGTGTCATGTTGCCCATGTTGTTCAAGAATAATGGAAGACGTCTTTAGGTCTTTGGTTTTTAATCCAAAACAGTCGTCTTGAGGCACAGTGAGGCATGAAAGAAACCAACTTTTTATCAGTTTTCATAGAATTAGAAAATTACTAGAAAGTCCATCTCATTCAGGATTTATAAACACTCCAACAGGAGTTTTGTTGTACATTTTATTAAAAGAATAATTTATGTAAAAGTGACTTTTCATGCTTTCTAACATAGAACCAAAAAATAGAAGGTCTAAACTTGTCTATGTTTCATTTTTATGGGATAATAAATATACTTTAATAACAGGGCAGGTTGTATTACGTTTAGTGTGGGGCTGTAGAGTTATTGTCACTTAAACGGAAAACACATGACTGAACTGAAATATTTCTCTCTTCTAGTTATTTGGAAGGGAGTCGTAAATCAGGAGGTGCAGCAGGAGCTCTCGTATCCCGGGGCCCTTCACTGCATCTTCTGTGGAGCCAGAGGGCTGTTCATGGAGCCTGATCAAAAACACTTCAGCGCTCATCGTGGTAAGTCGCAAACATTCACATATTGATCATGTCCAAACTAAAACCTTTCCAGTCATTTTCTACTGAATATCTATTTAACAGAGACCATCATTTGTGGCAATTGCTTCACATCCAGTAATTATTTGGATGTTTTGAGTCTGATCTGTAAGTTGAGGAGAAACCAGAGACATATATTTTTAGAAAGCTGTCACACTGAGTATTAGAAAATGTACAAATGTCTAGATTTTGATTATTAATCATCAAAATGTAAAGGTAAAATTGCAAATGACCCTAAATGGGACTTTATATTTAGAATTCCAATTTATGAGAAATAAATGTTGCCATAGTCGGTGTGATTAATAGACCAAATTCCCCAATTATCATTGTGTGTCATGCTTTTTTTTTTTTTTTTTTTTTTTTTTTTTTTGGTGCAACACTAATATTGAGCAACATTGTGATATCTAAGAATGACATGTAAAATTACATGGTTACTTAACTTCAGTGTTGCATCACCAGCTCAACTTGAGACACATGCTGTTCAGCAATAAATCTGCCTGGACTAGAAAAAGAGTAGCCGGGAATTTCTCGTCTGTTATTAACAGGTTTGTTCAAAAGTAAATATGCAACTTAAGGGAAATTTGCTTTCCGATTGCTTTCTTTTTCATTATTAAATAAAAGGCTTGATTAAAAAAAGTGACTTGGAAATGACCTCACAAAAGTTTCCTTTTTAGATGTGAGTTTTGAAGATTTTCCATGGTGTTAAATCTAGAGAAAATAACAACATAACGGCGAAATTTTGTACCAACGAAATGTTTACTCCTTTCAGCTGTTTGACCAAGATTAAAGTGACAGAAGAAATGGTTGTTTTCAAATTGACCGTCTACACTCACCGCTCTGTAAAGGCAATTCTACCAACAGAATCTTATAACAAAAAAAGACAGTGATGTAGTTTATCATTTCAGACTTTTTGCTCACATCAACACCCCCAGTAAGTTGCTGCAAGTGTTGTTTGAAACCATGCGTATAGTTGAATAAGACCACAAGAAAAACATTTGTTGCAAAATTTAAAAGGGTTTAGAAGGGAAGAAATTGAGAATTCTGTTGACCATCAAGTCCTGTCACATTTAAAGTAGCCACATCTCTTAATGTCATCCCATATGATTCATGTATGGAAATCAAGGATGTGGAATTCACAGTGTTCTGCTGAATCATGACCGGGTACCTTACTTTCTATCTAGTTCAGGGGTGCTCAAGTCCAGTCCTCGAGAGCTACCGTCCAGCAACTTTTAGTTGCAGCCTTACTCCAGTAGACCAGGCTCAGCTATGAACAGGCCTGGTAACGAGCCATTCATTTGATTCAGGTGTGTTGGAGCAGGGATGCATCTGATAGTTGCAGGATGGTAGCTCTTGAGGACTGGACTTGAGCACCCCTGATCTAGTTCTTCATACTAAAGATTTCCTTATTTGGGAGTTAAATCTTAACTACAAATGCCCCAAGTGGTCAGAGAATGGTTTGCTGAATAAATCAGAAAGTAGGTTTTATTCAGTCACCTCAAGCCTTTTGGTGAGGCATGTAAAGAAAGTGTTCTTTCATTGAGTTGGGTCATCGAGAAGTCACGGTTTTGTTGCATTGGTGCTTAGGAGAGCTGCAGCAAGAATTTTTCTACGTATCCAAAAACATACGTAATTATGCTTAGGAGTGGGATAGAAATGTCTGTAGCGTTGTTGTCGTCTGATGTCTGCGCCATTGAAAGAAAGTCAGAAACACAATGGTGTGACAAAAACTGCAAATGTACAACATGTAAGCTCAAACTGTGACAGGAGAAATGAAACACGAGGAAAAACTTTCCTATTGATTTTTCTTTGACTTATCACTCGTTATATGAAAGATTTCTATAGCAGCAACAGATAAAAAGGCAACTCTGTACACATCAACTCCATGACTCGCTCTCAAAAGAACCCAAAGTTGCCACTGATTGTGGTTTAAGAAATTTTCTTTAGGTCTCCTTTATAATCTCTAAAGCAAAAATAATTGAGCTCCAGTAACTAAACAGAAAAAAATCTGTTCAAGTCCTTAGGAGCTTTCAGTTGACTGACTCTAATGTAATTTGTTTTGACCAAACAGGTGGGCTCGCCTGGATTCCTGCTCGTGTCGGGCCTGGCCGAGCCGGTGGTCCGAGCCTACTCACTGATCACAGACCTAGTGGCAAGGTATGAAGGCACCCAGTCCAAACGCACTGAGATGGGGGACAGAGTCTTGGGCGAGTCCCTGGATTCGCGAAGGGCCTTCAAAACTCTGGTGGAGAAATGGGAGGACAGACACATTCTGGATCTTCTCGTACTTCCAGGGACTGTGAAGGAAATCCTTCTGGATTTGGTGAAAGAATCGGGCCTTGGATCGAGTCCAAGCCCAGAACTGATGCATGACAATACAGGTGCAAAATCACACGAAGATTCCAGAGACGACTCGGACAAAGCCAGTAGTTCTATGAAAACTCCCCGACCCTTTCAGTGACGCTGATCGATGGGCTGAAGGGAAGGCTACAACTTACGACCCTGCAGCAAAGGACCCCTTACTCCAAGACTTTTTCTCTCCTGTAGGCACCAGAGGGAAGGCAGAAGGAGCCGAGGAAAGACTTTTGCACTCTCCTCAGGAAGTGGGGGAAGAGGAACAGCTTGAGAAACAGGCAACTGGCGTCAAGGCGGGCAAAGGACAAGGGGACAGTGAAGAGCCAGAGTGGCAGTTGTCAATGGGAAACAAGGAGTTCTGGCTTCTTCTAAAGTTCTTCACAGCCATGGGGTACACGGAGGATGTTGTAAAACGTGTTCTTAAAAAAACGGGGCCTAAAGAGGCGTCACAGATTCTGGACTTAGTTCAACAGGAGCAGGATCTCAGCGACCGGGAGCAGAACATATGTAGCGGTACAAGCACAAAAAAACAAGACGGTGTTATTTTGCACCAGGGAAAAGAGCAGCCCTGTGAGACGGAGCACAAAGAGAATGAGGATACAGAGGAAGCCGGGCGTAAAATAAAGCATAGCAACGGAGATTTTGAAGGAGTACAAGTAGGAGGCGAGGAGGTGGCGATAAGAAATCACAAACACTCTCAAGGACGGGGTAGCGAAGACGTTCAGGAGGCAGAACAGCAGGAAGACTTTGTTCTAGGGGTAATGAAGAAAGCAGCTGCTACGTGTGGGTACACTGAGGAGAATGTGACCAAAATCTACAGCATGTTGGCTGAGGGCTCCACTCACCAGCTACTTCTAGAGCTGCAGAAAAAGGAAAGCAAGGAGACAGAAGGTGCCAAGAAAGAACCAAGAGAGAATCATGATGTCTTGGTGGAAAAAGAATGGATGCATCTTGGACTGGCTGAGACTGAGGGAAAAGGGGAGCTTTTTATTCACAAAGAAAAAACAGATCCAGATGAAGGACAAACAAAGGAGCCAAAGCGGTCTACAGAATTAGCAGAATCCGACCTGCGTGCCTGGAGTAATAAACCAAAGCATCTCGTCCCTAATCAACCCATTTCACAGTTAAACCAGCCTTTAAAAACGTTAAGATCTAACCAAGATGTCCTGCAGGACGTTAAGGGGCCCCCATGCCTACCTACGCCTCGTCTCTAGGCCCTCCAATGACTTTTCACCCCAACAAGCAACAGGGCCAAAGCACCTACAGGCCCGACCCGGCCACAAACAAGCAAACGCATCAAACTCACATCAATGTGCCAAACTCAAAGCGCCACTCTGCAATCTCCTCAAAGCAAGAGCATCAAGCTCTGTCCAACATCTTCGCAAGTGACCCGCCCTCCATGAGAGCGAGGGATAAACGGAGCTTCATATCACCTTCTTCTTCCGTGGTGGTGACTGGGGAGCAGCGCTTCCTGGAGGGTCTTCAAACCCCCTTTCAGCTAAAGCTTACGGACAAACCTGGAAACCCGAACCTGAGGGCAATTGTTATCGACGGGAGCAACGTGGCAATGAGGTGAGAAGTAGCCCAAGGGCATCTTTCAGACTTATGAGAGGAATCATTTAACCCAACAACTTCCAGATTGTTGGATTCCTCTGCTGATATTTTCATTATAACACAACTCCTTAGTACGCCTCAGGAACGTTTCCCCTGTTGATCTCGACCTTTTGTCTGGTTGTGAACACGCACACACACATCAATCCTGGTGCAAACCAAACAAGCGGACCCAGACCCACTTTTTGAGTTTATCTCTGTTTGCTTCCAAACAAATTGTTAAGGTGAATAAAGACCGGACTCGATGCAAACCAGCTACAGGAATCGTACGTCCTTTTGGACTTTACGAGCCAACGTTGCTGAGCATTATGGTAAAAATGAGCCCTTCAGTGTTGCTAATGCTACTACTGCATGTTCTCATTAGACTGAATCATACCTGATCTTCCATTTGCTGATTAGCAATGTTGCTGCTGCCGTGATGTGAGTCAGAGCATCTCGGCTCATTCAACTTGCAGCACGCATTTGCTGATATCATTCTAAAAAATTAGAAACATTGCAAAACCTGCGTTTCATGTTCTCCTCTCAACGTTCAAAATGGCTCTAATATCAGCACAAATGCAGCAAGCAGGACTTGAATGTTTGTTTGTTTTTTTTCTGCGTCAATTTCTGCTTTGTTTGCAAGTCTGCTTTATTTTAAAGTCCTCTTTTGGCCCACACCAAACGACTTCCCCGGTGTGAAGACACAGCAGATGATTTGAAATGTTAGAGTGCCAGATGATCACACATAATTTTCTCATTAAATAGTTACATTTTCTTCATTTGCTAGAGAATAGCAGAAGAAAAGCTCTGCTATGATCCAGACCTGCTCCAGAAATCCTCTAACGGTCTCTCTCTGGGTCTTCCTCAGTCACGGGTTGGGTCATTTCTTCTCCTGCAGAGGAATTGCCCTGGCCGTCCAGCATTTTTGGGACAGAGGCCATCGCAACATCAGCGCTCTGGTGCCGCAGTGGAGGCAGAAGAACGACCCCCGGATAAAAGGTAACAGTTGGTCATCATCTTCTTTGTGGTTTTGTTTTTGCCGAAATGAATTAGTTCAGTTGTTTTCAACAGAAAAAGATAAACTCTGATCAAGAAGACCTTTGCGTTTGTTTTTCATTGTGGAAACGTTTTGCTGAGGGGATGAAATAATGATTACGTGTCATTTCGAATAATGAAACCTTTTTACTTCTGCAAACGTGACCTTGAGCTTACCGTATATCAGAGAGAGCGCGAGTTCACTGGAAGCCTAGCGATAGAAGAAAACAAATAAATCCAAACGAGAAGCGTCCTTGCTGTGCGTGCTCCCTTGAGCCTGGATGTTTCCCCCGTCTGACAAGACAAAACATGGTGTCGTTTGTTCCTGTTTCTCAGAGCAGCACTATATGACGGACCTGCAGAACCTGGGCCTGCTTTCCTACACCCCCTCCAGAGAGGTCCACGGCAAGAGAATCAGCTCTTATGATGACAGGTAGATATATACTGCTGCTTGAAAGGAACACCTGTCTGTATTATGAGTGTGTGTGTGGGGGGGTGTGTGTGCTTGGTGAGAGCAGTGCTTTCCCATTTTGTCAAACTACAATCAAAAACTTCAGTGTGTTTTTATTGTGACTGGATGTGATTGACCAAGAAACACATCGTAGCGCATAAATCAATCTTGTGATTGCGGAAATGTACACAAAGTATAATCCATTATTGATATGAAGAGCCACAAAAAGGAGCTATTTCAGTCATTTGAAGAATAAAAATGTTTTTGTGTTCAACCTGTTTATTTCTAATTCTTTTATTCCACATTTAGATTTTGGATGGGGCTTAATGAAGGAGGAAAAATTGCCTAATTTCTTGCAAATATTTCTTAAGGACAAAATCATTAATTCTGATGCTCCACTTCGTGTTTTTCTGTAGTACAAAATCCCATTAAAAACACTGGCACTAAAATGTGACGGCGTGTGGAGAAGATTACGGGGTGTAAATACTTTTGTGAGGCAGCCGGTCCCGTTCTTGTGATGTTTCCCCTCCCTTTTCTCCCCCTCAGACTGATACTGCAGCTAGCACAAAGAAACGATGGAGTGATAGTGACCAATGACAACCTGAGAGACCTCTCAGATGAGTCGCCTGTATGGAGGGACATCATCAAAAAGAGGTAACGGTTGAGGTTCGGGAAGTGACGTTTGCCATTTTCCACTCAGAGTTGGATTGTTGCCTTCAGGAATCTTCCAAAAAATTACGTCTGAAGTTGGTTTCCATCAGAGAACCCAGCAAGGGACTAATTTAATTCCAAACTACTGTCTAGTAGCATTGGATGCTATTCGCTAGTTGAGTTAATGAATAGATTATGTCTAATTTTCTAGAGAAGAAGCTGTTGCTCTAATCCATCTCTTATTGTTCTTTCAGACTTCTTCAATACACATTTGTCGGCGATCTCTTTATGGTTCCGGATGACCCGCTGGGCAGAGGAGGGCCTCACCTGGACGATTTCTTACGTTCAGAGCATAGGTAACAAACCAGCTAGTCGGAGGCTAACAGTGTTGCACAGGTGTGACATGGATAGAAAGGAAAACATGAGTTAGCAAATAACATTTTTATGTGTTCGGCATTCATCCGAGTCCATTTTGCCACAATGGAGACATCCCATCTCAGAACCACAGATGGCTAGAATACCCAATGGATGGACTTAACTGCATCAAAATTTTTACTCAAGTAAAAACAAAGAGTTTCCATCCACGAAATTATTCTATTAATGGTAAGATAGAATTTGATAAAAATTCTACTCAAGAACTGAGTACTGGATCAGTTCATCTGATTTAATATTTTACAATAATGTCATCAGAGAGACAAGTTCTGGTACATATGTATATGTTAGAACAGGGTAAAGTGCTTCCAGTGACAATATATTAGTGATTTCTGTATAATTTTCACATTGAAATATCTTGGCAGATAGAAGCAAAACAACAAAGTTTGTCAGGGAATCCAAGAGCTGTGCAAAATAAATGGATCCATTTTGCATTAGTTTGAGTCCATTTAGTTTGAACAAGAAGTCTCACTTTAACGAAAACTGTAGATGCGCTCCTGAATCTGGTGCTTTTTTTTGGCTAAAACGTGTTTGTTCTTCATTTGATCGAGTTACTCAAATCAGCCGATGTTATCCAGAGGTTTTACCAAGTAAGAGTAGCGATAGTTCATCATATCTGTCAAGTAAAAGTAAAGAGTACAGTGTTGTAAAACTACTCCTAAAATGATTATTTTTTCCAAAAAGTAGTTACTGGTCAGTACTTTGTTGAACCAAGTTTTTGGTTTAGTTTTCTCTAGGGACGGGCGATATCTTTGCATCGACATGGGAATCAGCAGATTTTCGTCACTTTTGATATTTATCACCATCGCTTATTTCCATCTCCTTTCCATTTGTTGTTTCACTTCAGGTCTCCCGACCCGGGAAATCATTCGTTCGCCGGCTTAGCAAGCATTTTTCCTTCCACCAAGCCGCCTCGCTCCCAAACCGAACCCTTGAACTTCCGCGACCGAACCCCCGGGGGCGCTGTGGACTCGTCAGCCTTCGGCGGCCGAGGGAGGGGCCGGAGGTGGGAGGCGGAGAGCCAGCACAGGCAGCTCGGGGCAGGCGGCCACAGGATGATGGTGACCCCCGAGAGGAACCCCGAGGAGACGGCTCACCTGAGGGAGCAGCTGCTCAACATCTTCGAGGGACAGGACAACATGGTGACGCTGGTGCTGCAGTGCCATCTGGCAGAGAGAGACATTAATGTGCTTCTGATCTCATATTAGAGCAGCAGAAGGACTAGAAATCTCCTTATTTAAGAGTTTTTTTGTTGTTGTTTTTTTTGTCCCCCTTTTTGATAAAACGTTTCCTGATAAATGGCTTTGTTTTGTACCAAAGCAATTCCAGCTTCACATTACAGATTAACCCACGCATTATCTGGAAGATGCAACGAAAGCGTAGACAAATCATCAAGAACGTCACGCCTCCTCTTTGCCGGACCTTTTTATGTTCAAGTCTTAATATTTATCTGAGCTCCTGCTTTTAGTCCACAACTTAAGTTAAGAACTGCCGCTTTGCACTGTGAGCCTGGAATCATTTCCCAGATAGATATGAAGCGACAATTATGAGCCCGTAAGACTGCAATTGTTGTTGATTTCAGAGATAAATTTTCCCAACTTCTGCATAGCATTTGTGCTATGAAGATTTGCTACTGGCGGCCGTAGCAGCTGGTTGTGTTAAGCTCTGACTTAGTGGTGGAGAATTATGAATCCAGTTTTTAGTTATGAGGAGAACATGCCTGGAAAATCTCTCCGATAAAATGTTTAACGTCAAAGGACGTGTTCTGTTTTTAGCAAATGGTTCAGGTTTAGTAGGTTACACTTTTCTGGATCCCTCGACTGAAAGTTGTCAAACAGACTCTTACTCTCATAGAGCTGGTGTGAAACTAACTCATTAATACAAAGCTAGCAACATTTTTTATTTTTTTGGGTTGGTCTGCATGTCTCAAAAGATGTTGACTGAATTATTTCTGATCTTCAGTTCATAATTGCTAAGCAAGGAGATTCTTTACCTCTTATGCTTCCAACACCAATTTCTTCATTAGATTTCAATCAGTTGAGTGAAAGGGCTAATTATTAGCACGCTAGGCCGTGCTAGCATGCTAATGAGCGAACAAAGTAAACATCTGACAATCGGTGGACCTTGAATTAAAAATATTTACAACTTTTGGGGCTTTTTTTAAAACAACATAACTAGTGTTTGACACAGATTTTAACAAATGGTAGGTTTCTGACTATTACAATTTTATTGTTGAGGAAGAAATGCAAAAAAACGTCCTCTGTTTCTACATTTAACAGCTGTTATGTGATGCTCGGCGTAGGTTGAAACTCTTTATAGAAACACTGAACCAAACCCTGCAACATTTTGTACATTTTGTTCCTCATTTTATTTTATTTTTTAATAGAGTTGGGTTTGACAATCGTACACAAAACTATGACCAAACCAAGAGACTAAAGAAAATCAAGATCTTTTTTTTTGTTTATTTACGTGTCACTATCTCACTAATTTTTCACTGATTATTGAAATAATTTTACTTTCTGTGTTTACATCTGTACATTTTTAAAGCTTATTAAAGTTATTCCTGTGGTATTTCCATCGTCTTGTTTTCCATCCTGTTTGTGGTGAAAATAATGTAAATATCAAACCCACTACCGTCTACAATAATGTCCACAGACTTGTGTTCACGAGAGATAATGGCAACTGGAATGGCAGGTGGAATGAACTCAAGTTTCAATATTTAAAGTTGCAGTTTTACTGTTGGCCATCAAAATGAATATTCCTACATCCGGTTGATTTCTTTAATCGCAGTTGCAAACTCGTTTTGCCCTGACAATCTTTTTATCGGGAAGAAAATCAAACTTATAGGATGAGATGGAAGGCCAATATGGCTTTCTTTTCTTCAAGGAAAGCCATTTGAGAATAGGAACCGGTTCATCTCGGGGTTGAGATGAACTGAGTTCAAAAGTTCAAATTGTCTGTTCTAGTTTTTGAGAAGTGTGTGCTTGTACATACGTCATCGTGTTTAGCTGTTGTGGTACATTTCTGGCAAAGTATTTTCAAATTTGCCAATTTTTCTGATCACATTCATTATGACTCCAGAAAAAGAGTAACAGGAATAAGTTCCGGAATGAACTACACGCTTAAAAGCTGCAACCGAAACACCAAAAGTGGCCAAACACCAAAAGTTTAGTTTTTATTTATTTATTTATTTTTTGCTGTTGCTTTGTTTTTACTTTGACATAATTGACATGCACGCTAATTTTGCACATGATTTTGGAATCTTCTCCGACTGGTTTAAAACAAAACAAAAACAATCCGCTTTAGAAAACTTTGAACTAAACTGCAGTGCTTCGCTTTGTCCACCAGGGGTCGACGTCACTTTTATTTATCGGATAAGAATATATGTACATATTTTTTTCTTCTGTAGTTTTCAAGAATGAAACAAAATCCAAGACAAAGACACAACTGTTATGTTTGTTTTGTCGAAATCTATTTTAAACTTTTTTTTTTAGCTTCTTGTGATCAAATATGTTGTAAAAAAAAAAAAAAGGCTGATATCCTACAAGGCTTCACATGGAGACAATGCTTGTTCCTTTAAATCCACATGAGCGGCTTCCTGTTTTAACCTGCTTCCTATTCTGCTGCCAAAGTTTCATGTTCAGCCCCTAAATTGAGGAACCTCTCTGCAAAGTGCCACGACTTTCAGAGAATTAAAAGCTGCAGTGAACAAAGCCCCATTTTGCCCAATAAACCGGAATGACTAAAGTGAACTTATCCAGAATTTTGGTTTTGAAATGAGGCCAAACTCCAAATCAGCAGTTGTGGAGTTTGGCCAAATCAGAAGACGAGGCTACAGCCTGAAAAAAGGGATGCAGATGCAGTGACTGGCGCTCTGCTACTGTGACTTTCTGTTTTATTTCTATAAAATACATAAAAACTATGACACAATGCATACTCGTGTTTACACAGGAAGGATTTTTTTAAAATTTTTTTAAGCTTCACAGGAGAATCCTGTGCCGCGTCTTTCCGAGAATAGATTCACAGTGAACCGGTTTGGCAAGGCCTGCAACAATGGAGCAAAAAGTCAGCACGTCTATTTTGGGGAACATCCTGAACGAGACCTTTGAACCTCTATAGATGGAGATTAAAGCCTGCTGATAATTATAAAGACCTTCCGCCATGTAACACGTGCAGCACTCTGTGTGGTTATTGAAAAGGAAAATGGGAAACTTTTATAAATGCTATTTTTGTTAGTATTAGACACACATTAAGTCTTTATATATTTTATATATATATATATATATATATATATTAATGTTTGGAACCTTTTTTTTCTTTTAACAATAAATCATGTGACACAATTATCACCCTTGCCAGCAGTGAGGAACGACACGGATGAGGTATAAATATGTGAGATTTGAAAAGGCAACACAGCCAAATATGCTCTCGACTCTCTAAATCAGAGGTGATGTTTGTGATAATAAGTGAAGAAACTTTTGCTGGCAGATCATTTTCTTATATTTTTGAGTCCTCTGGGCAGAAAGCCACATGGTTCATATTAAGAAAGGTTGATTTTGTGTCTGACGAAACATTTCCATACCAGTTCGGTCACACATTTCTGATGACATCCTTCAGCAAACTCCACATGTTTATGTTTGTGATGGTAGGACAGAAAAGGCTTTTTAAAGACTCTGGGACTTTAAGAGTTGCTGTTTGCTGCATTTCTCAAACACTTTTTTGTCAAAGTCCTTTTTCCAGTTCCAAGTCTTTCTAACTTGTTAACCTGTTGTTTTTCTGTACATTTGTTGACAAAGTTTGTCATTAACAGTTTTCTTTTAAATACAATTCAACTAAATGCAGCCAAACGGATACAACTCAGTTTATTTTATTTTCATTTGAGTGATTTTGTGTACGCAATGGCACATTTGGCAATGGCGCAAGATAATTGTTGTTGTCCTGTCCATAAATATGGATACGTTTAAGTTCAAACCGATACCACCGTTTTGAGGAATGGCTGACAAAAAATAGCTTTTGTGTCATACTGTACATGTACTCCAATCAGAAAGTCATTGATAATCAGGTCATTTTAGAAGAAATACTAACAATGTTTTTCTATTTAAGTCTTCTAATTGGTCATTGATTAGTGGGCGGGAAAACATTCGGGCTGTGAAGTTTAGTTCAATCCTAGAAAAGCCCAATTGTTCATTATGATGGCCGTATCTTTTTCCAGAGGAATAATAATAGTAAGAAGAGAATAATACCTTCACTTAATTATTTATTGAGACACCAGCTTCTTTTTTTTTCTTACGTTCATCGCGTATGTAGCTGCTGAACAGCAAAATAAAGACGAGATGTATTTTATGTCGCCCTTGAACTTATACTTTGACACTTACACTACATCCGTATCACTCTGCTTTTGTTCCTTTTAATAGTTTCCCCATAATTCTATAATAAGAACAAACAGGTCTCATAAAACCGAAACTATTCACTTCTATTCACTCATCCACAACAGCACTAAACACAAACTTAAAGTCAATCTTTTGAAGCAAAATTTAAAGTAAAAACATGTATAGCTCGAGATGTGAGCACAGACTTTTGATATCGTCGTTTTTAATTCGCCGGGTCTCAGCATCATGCACACACTACCGTGCAACAAAGCTGGTGTCTGTGTCGTCCGCAGTCAGGTATGAGCATGTGTGTTTGCTGATGTCATAAAAATACGGTGGCTGTCAAAGTGGGGAAATATTGCCACACCAATAAAGCCATTCGACTGGAAAAAGTAGACAAGACAGAGGGGGGAAAAACAAATCCAGAGACAACCTTTGAACAGAGCGTTAATTGAGTCAGTTGGTTTTTCTTCGCTTAAAATAGCAGCATTTCTGATTTATTAGTGACTATAAATGTCTTAACTGAAACTAACCCTTGGCTGCTGTTGCATACTCTTCTTCAATAACTGCATAGGTGTTGTTGCCATGATGTCCACAGGACTGTTGTGTCTAAAATGATGACAAAAATGATCAAAATTACAAATATAGCGATTAAGCCATTTCTTCAGTCATTTTATGCACATGATTTCATTTTCTTTTTTACTTATCTCAGGTTTGAACAGTTTTTTTCCCCCACAACTTTGTCACATTGCTCTAATTTTCCATTTCATCTCTTGTTTATAAATCCCCTCTCTGCTGTGTTTATCTCGTTTTGTTTGCTTTCTGTGCTGTTCCTTTGCTTTGTCTAATTTTATTTTTCCGCCGCTCGGCCTTGTCCGCCTGCACGACGACTGCGACTCTAATCTGAAGTCTGAAAACAAATCAACAAAACTGAAGAATGTGGAGTGCATTTAATTCAGCCTGATTCCATTTTTTTTCTTTTTTAGAGGCATCTTTCTCTAATTACAGCTGAAAGTCTTTTAGGGTGTCTTTTTTTTTTTTTTAGTTAGTTTTTGTAAAACAGCTCAGTCTATTCAACTTTTACCAGCTTTACTGCTCCTATGCTGAAGAATCGTATCCCCTAAGCATGATGCTCCCAACACCACAAGCGCGTCTGTGAGATGTTGAGAACTCCGATTGATTCATTTGACCTTTATTTCATTGCTTGTTTTATTCGCAGTTCTACATAAAAAAAAAAAAAAAGATTTTTAAATTTTTAAAACTGAATAAGCAGCAGCCAGCCTCTCCACCGCGTCTCATGGAAAGTCTGACCTTTGCCCCGTCTTTCCTCCCCATCTCTCTCTTTCTCTCTATGCCCCTCTATTTACTTTCACTCTGTTTGCTTTGCTGGACCAGCGCGCTCCCGCCCGCACGCGCACGAACGCATGCGCGCGCGGGCGCTCCGCTCAACTCCCTCGCGCCCGAAGCCGAACTTCAGACCTGCACCGAGACCTGGACTCTTCACGGGCTGTGCTCAGCATCGAAAAACCAGGGTTTTTTGTTGTTGTTGTTGTTTTTTTTTTGACGGACGTTGTTTTGTTTTTTCGCTCGGTTTCAGTTCGGTGATGTTTATTGTGCTTTTCCAGTTTTTTTTGACGTCGGTAGGAAGATGAGAGAGAGAGAGACGGAGACTCAGGGAAACTCAACCTGCCTGTCAGTTGGACTCAGGGAGATTGAAGATAACGTCGTCGAGCAGTAAGGTATGGATATCTGTCTATCTGTCCATCTTCATGGCACATTTCTCTCATTGTTAGCGCATTCGCTCCTTCTATTTAAGTAGGGAAAGTGAGCAATACTTTAAATGTCATGTTCATGTTAAATTCGCCTCCAAACTCCTCAAACCGAGGAAAAGTAACATCTTATCACGGCTAAATTATCATTGATTATTATTATTATTATGATTTTTTTACACGACTATAAAGCAACACCGAAACATTTTTCAAATTTGTGGGGGTTGATTTGTCACCATCCACTATTATACACAAGAGGTTACATTTGCTTTAAATAATATTTCATCATTCACATACCAGATATATTAGCATGTTACTAGCTTTCATGTGTTCTTGCAACTTGTTCTTGGTTTCTTTAACTTTAGAAGAAGAAGAAAAATCTTGGAGGATCTGAGAGTGTTTTAAGGAACTATAGCTTTTTTATTATTATTTATTTTTATTTATTGTAATTTGGGTGGGAGGTTGTCAGGACACTCTCTCGTTTAAGAATATAAGATATGGTTTTCCTCAACCATCTTGACTTCATTTGCATCAGCTGTTGTTTGTGTTTAGTCATGAACGTGAAGCATTTCACCAGTGGGATTATAGTGTACATAAAAATAGACCTTTGAGATACAAATGAGCAATAATAATAATAATAATAATAATAAAAATGCTTGGGATGATTAGTCACTGAGATATTCTTCTGTGTCTCAGCACACCTTGAGGGCCTGTTGCGTTACGATCGAGAGGTTTTGCATGTTTTTGTTTCTATTGAGTCATTTCTCGTTGCATCTGAATGCTAGAGCTTTTCATCTCTGCGTATTTTTAGTATTTATTTGGTCACCATGCAGACTCAGGTGTCCAAGCAGAGCCTGTTAAAGACAAGTAGACCAACAGAAGTAGCCTATTCCTGGGTTAAGTTTGACTTTCAGCTCTGGAAACTTCCCCCTTTTTTAGGAAAATGGCTTCTTTGACTAACAGAACAGAGTAGTGAAACCAGCCGAAAGGAGGAAAGGATACCACCAGAACAGCGGCTCACTTAAAGATTACCAGTAATGTAGAGCCATTTGAGCTGCGAGTGGTTTTTCCTGTGATATGACCTGCAACAATGACACAAAATGAAACTGATCGGCTACACCAGGTGAGGTGAATTTCATTATAATCCCTTCTAGAACAGCGGTAAATCTGATTTATCACCGCAGGACACATAGAGATTAAAAAAAATAAAAAATTTAGTCTAATCCTGGAATTAACGTGGCAAGCGAGCCGACAGGTTGCATGGGGAACTGTAGCCACGAAACGCCGGTTGGGCAGAGAGGCGGTTTTCTCTGACGGGGGAAGAAGAGGCAGAAAGAGGGAAGTCACAGAAAGAGAGCTGGGCTGAAGCTCTGGCAGAAGGTGTTGATGAAAAAAAATGTTTTAAATGCGAACTGGGTGAGTCACTGACATTTCAATGCGGTACACACCTGAACAGTACAGTACCTGTGCGGTATGCAGGCGTATGTGTCACGGGGGAAGAGGACTAACTCGTTTTGCATAATGGGGAAATGTCTCAAAGTGGTGTGCTATGAAAATGGCACTAAAACCAAAGGTAGGTACAGGTTGTGCTCATGCTATTCTTGTTGCTTTTATTAATTGATTATAAATGTGTTTTCACTTTGCTCCATACTCATTTTGTGCTCTATTTCTTTGGCAGAGACGCTCTTCTTCCTCAAAACATGGGACATAACTCACTGAAGGAAATCGAGTTAAAGATTCCTTATCGATCTGTGGGACCTTACAACACCTCAGACTCACTGTAAATTGACACACAAGCACACTGCGACAAGTTGTGACAAGTCGTAAGATTGCGCTCGCAGGTATTTTATCTCGAGGCAAGAGGCTGACGGATCACAATGCCAGACGAGTCCAGAACTTTCCAGGATGAATTCAGGCCCGGACAAGAAGCAGCACAGATAGCCTTAGTGCCAAACATTGTTGTCGTCCCCAGCGACGGCAAAGGCAAAGCTAGTACCTTGGAGCCCAAAAGAGACGGCCTCAAACAGCAAGATGTTCCTGGAGGGAGTCCGGCAGGACTTGGTGCGTCCCCGGTTTCCGTGGAGTTGGGCGAGGTGAAGACGGCGCGTTCCCGAACCTCTCAAGGCCATTTCTTTGTTGAAGGGGAGAGAAGTGAGCATGGATCAGGAGTCCCCGGTTGATCCATCGGGCATTAAGCTACACAGCGACATGAACCTTCCACTGCAGGCAAACAGCTGCACCGACTCGGACTACAGCAGCACCAAGTCCAGCCCCGGTTACGCCTGCAGCAGCTTCGGCACGGACCTCTACGACGGAGAGCTGCTGGAGCTCGACAAAAGGAAGTTGGAGAAGACGAGCTCCATTTCCCCCGTCAACCTGTCTGGGACCAGCCTAGATTCGGACAAGGCCAAGAAGAGCAACCTGGACTTTAACGGAGGCGATTCCATGTTGGACCTGACTGGCAAATCGAAAGCGGAAAACTCGACCAATGGAAGTTCACCCAGGTCGTCCATCGTTAGGCAAACCAGAGACAGCATGGACATCGGATCCGGGCGGTACCTCGAGGACGACTACGTCGACAGGCAGAGCACCCGGTCTAGACGGAGTGTGAAAGAAGGGGTGTTTTGCTGCTATCAGGCCACGAACAGAGCTTTCTTGCGCTGCGTTGAGGAGACTCCAGCCATGCTGTCGGCCTGCTGCTGTCCATCATCTTCTGCGTGGTCATCATCATCGTCATTCCTGCTACTGGAAGGGTGAGATGAAGCGTGAGCAAGTGTCTGTCTGCTTCAGTGTTTCAACTTCTTTTCCATTTGTCTTCCACAGGTTTGTTAGGAAGACTTATCACTCAATAGATCAGTATTGGGAAACAATTTACTGGATTAATTGATTATTAAAACTAATTTAGCACTCGATTAATCATTAACTACAGTGGGCAGACTCAAAAAGGGCCAATTGCTGAAAGAACAACACACTCAGACTTAATTAAGCCAAAACTGTTCAAAAAAATAGATGCATTTTGCACTTAAGATAAAAAAAAATACCCTTTGTCTGTAAATTTGTTCTACTAAAAACTCGTCTAGTTTTAGCTGCACCTGGTTCAAGCTGATTGAAAATTATGGTTTTCAAAATCAAATTAAATGTGTCAATGCACTGTAGAAGCACATACAAAGGGCTACAAATCGATTTTATTGATTAATCGAGGTTTATTTGATCGGCGACGTACAGACAGGAGGAACACGCTCTCATCGAATGCCAGCCAGTGCAGTTAGCCAAAGGTCGATCAATCCCAGGCGAGGCTCAGGTCGCTGCTGCGTCACCTGCTGCGCTTCCGAGCATTCGAATGAGAAAATGGGAAAATTCAGCGACCGCACGTCACTGACTTTCTTTCACTTGAATATTACTCACTGACTGCAAGTAAAATAATCAGTTCCCACAACTACAGGAGTGTGTCAGAGCATGGCCTTGGTGTTTGTGCCCAGATCCTCTTCTTCAGGGCGAATGTTCGTCGAAACTTTCTTTGTTTGAAGAAACTGTTCATGCACAAATAGATCAAGTTTCTCTGGGAAGCTTAACACCACTGTATGTTGTAATTAAGACCTTAAGATGTTTTAAATTAATTTAAAATAATGTAAATTACCCTTAAATACACTGATTATAGGTCTCAAGTTTTATCATGGCAGGACTATTAACTCTTGCATATGGAGTTTACTTTTCTCCTGAGACTTTTCTGTCTGGCAAAAGCTTGAATCACATCCACCGCTAACTAGCTGCTAATAAACCCTTACTAGTTAGCTAGCTGTTTTCACCTACCACTAACTTTATGAAGTGTAAGTTATCACCAGTTGGCTGGTTCATCTTCACCAGTGGCTCATTTCTGATGCTAACCCATACATGCTGTGTGCACTACTACTTTTGTACATTTCTGTTGAGATACAGGACTTAAATTTAATTCACAATGGGTTAGAGTTAGGGTTAGGGTTAGGGTTAGCCTTTTTGAGTCTATCATTTTACAAGTGTAAATTATCACCAGTTGTACGACGTTCGTCTTTGCCACTGGCTCATTTCTGATGCTAAAACATATGATGCAACCTAAAGTGAGAAAATATTACTCATTTGAACATGCCAGTGTCCACAACACTGCCTTTATGTATAGCAGGAATTTCTCACATTTGAGATTTCAATCAAAATCTGGTCTAACGTCTCAGCATTGCAAAAATGTTTATCTTGAAGAATCAAGTGTCCGATTGTTTTACACAATGATCAGTTGGCAGATTAGATTATCTAGTCTTTCGAGTCAAAGAGAAGACTTTTACTTCATCACAGTGAAAGTCAACAACTTAAAAAGAAATCTAATCATTGCGATTAATGTAGCATTAAGCCTGTTTTTGTGAAAACACCAGGACATTCTTGCGCTCCGGTTTACAATGCGTTTCATTCCAGTAAAAATAACGTAGCGCGTGTGAACAGTCGGTGCAAGAGACTCCAGTATCTCCACATTTACCTACGTTAAAAGAAGTGATGCTTTTTCAGAAAGCTGTTTCGTTGAACTCCTAAAGCTTTATTGCTGCTCCAACGTCAGAGCAGCTCTGATCGCCCGTCCTTACGTCAGAGCTTCCTCATATAGCCATCCCCACGCCTCTGCAGAAATGGAACAACACGTCACACCTACGCAGAGCTCTGCAGGAGTAATCAACATGTTTGATATGCTATGTTTACTGCACTTGGATATGATCACGTGTGTGTGTGCGTGTACATGCGTGCGTGTGTGTGTGTGTGTGTGTGTGTGTGTGTGTGTGTGTGTGTGTGTGTGTGTGTGTGTGTGTGTGTGTGTGTGTGTGAAATAGTGTTATTATTTATGTTTCTGTCTTCAAAGCAAACTCATTGCAACCTGTAACATCAAATAAAATAGTAACTATAGTATCTGCAAAAACGCTACCAATTTGAGTAGCCTTTCCTCTGTTTCATGAAAAAGAAAATTAAAGTGCCAGGTCACATTTCAAGCAAAGTCCGCTTTCCATGCAAATGAAAAAAAAAGGCTTTTTAATTTTGCTGCGACTCGTTGACAGAGATCAGCAGCTGATAGGTTCATAGGTCAGTCACTGGAATGCTTTGCACACACTTCCTGTATTACCTTTGATGGATTTGCTGATGAAATTGATTTCAGTTTTTAATTCATGACCTCACAAAGCCTCTAAAACAGAGCCTGCTTCTTTGGTTTCAGTTTTTCCCTCCACATGTAGTCCTACACTCTACTGTGCTGTAAAGAAATAAACGAGACCTGCGGCACAATGGGAGTTATTTTGGTTCGTTCGGGGCTCATAATCTGTCAAGTCTCAGATGAAATAAACACACACAAAAGAATTTTTGAAGTGGTTTATGTTGTGGATGAAAACAGGTTTTTTAAGATGAAGTGATACACAGAGGAAATGGCAACATGTGTGAAATGGGTTTACAAATTGTTGGAAGCAAGAAGCAGATGCCTTGCTAGTTCCAAAGGCAATCGGCTTACAGTAATCAAGACAACGGGCTATAAAAGCATGTCTTACATGGATTTTACCCAGCTAACTGTCAATCTTTCGGATACACTTTCCCACCTAAATGTGTAATAAAAATAATAGTTTTCCCATAGAAGGGAAGAACATGGTTCTGATGGTGCATTTGGGTCCTGAGTTGCATGATGCTCTTGTTCACGTTTCTGGTTGTTGTTCCTTGTTACGAGAAACAAGTTTCATATCTCGTCATAACAATATACTATTTGTTTTAATGAGTTCCTCATTCTAATGTGACCAGTTTTATGTCTCGTTATAATTAGATGTAAAAATACGCTCCTCAGATAGATTATGACTTGTTAAAAAGGCATAAAGGGGCTCGCTATGATTCTCCTTCTCACTCTGTTTCGTCTTGACGGCAACTAAAAAGACCAGTTGTACTGTTGCTAACTTTCTGATTTGAATGAGAGGATATTTTGTTTTCAATCTCATTGTAGCAAGAAACGTTTTGTAACAACAAACGTTTTACGTCTTTGTACAGTAGGAACGTTTTCTCATTTAAAGGATATAAATTGCTCCTGAATTTATCCCCAGCCTCTGGCAGTTAAAACGCTTCTGCATAAAACACAAAGGCAAACATCTCTGAAAGCTTTCCAGAATTTAATGTTATCCCATGAAGACACTTTGTATGAAAGAAGAAAATTATGCTGTGTGTAAGATTGCTGTTTAAACTGGACCTTAATCTGATAACTTTTGCATCATCCAGACAGAAGAACCGTACCTTGGCGATCACGTCGGTGCCCTGTCGGTGGTGTGCGTGGTTCTCTGTCTGAACGTGATCTTGATCGCCTGCTTGCCCTGGGTGGCCACAGTGAGACGCTGTGGAGGAGCGCTGGCGCTCTTCGTCTGGGGGATGCTTTACGTCACGGCGATAGTCTTCATCTTCACAGGGGGAGAGGTGAATGCATGGGAACAGGTGAGAAGCAGCTAAAACAGAAAATGGGATTGAGTTTTGTTCTTTTCTTAAATTTTAAATTTATGTATCTGAAATGAAGACCTTAAGATGTCTTAAATTCATTTAAAATAATGTAAGATGTCCTTCAATACACTGATTATAGGTCTCAAGTTTTATCATGGCAGGACTATTAACTCTTGCATATTGTATGGAGTTTACTTTTCTCCTGAGAGTTTTCTGACTGGCAAAAGCTTGAATCACATCCACCGCTAACTAGCTGCTAAAAAACCTTTACTATTTAGCTAGCTGTTTTCATCTACCACTAACTTTATGAAGTGTAAGTTATCACCAGTTGGCTGGTTCATCTTCACCAGTGGCTCATTTCTGATGCTAACCCATACAATGCTGTGTGCACTAGTACTTTTGTACATTTCTGTTGAGATACAGGTCTTAAATTTAATTCACAATGGTCTTAAAAAAGTCTTACATTTATAAAATTATTTTTAAGTTTCTCTTAAATACATTACAGGTCCTAAATTTTGTTGCAGAGCTATTTACTCTTGTATGTTTTATGTAATTTTTCTTCTCAAGGCTGTTGAGCCAACTGCTAACGAATAAGCCCTTGCTAGCTACCTGGCTAGCTTTTTTGAGTCTATCATTGGCAAGTGTAGATTATCTTTGCCGCTGGCTCTTTTCTGATGCTAACACATGTAATGCCAGGTGCATTCTGGGCAACAAAGCTTGACACTACTACTTTTGTACACTTCTCTCGTGATGCATATCTTAAATTTCAGTCGTAATGGTCTTAAAAATGTCTTAAATTTTTTTTATTTGAGTTGGTGATAGCTACAGAAACCCTCTCTAAGTCTCATTGCTCCCTTCTTGTGTTCAGGTGGCGTTTTTCCTCTTCCTGTCTCTGAGTGTTTACACGGTCCTGCCCCTCTCTCTGACCTGGGCCCTCATAGTTGGGATAGGAAGCAGTGTTTCTCACATCATCATCATCAGTGTGTATGTCCCTGTCAAGAATGCTAACACTCGTCCAAACATTCCACAACTGGCCGAGCAGGTAAAACACCGTCTTTTGCTCTTTCAAAAGCTTGAATAATGTATTTAATCTCAACCAACATGAACAGATTAGAGTGCTATTAAGGAATTTTAAGATATTTGCAACATCATCTTCCCTTAAGGATCATAATTCAGTTGTAGCATGAAGGTGTACAAAAGTATTTTGTGTTGTGTGACCAACACGGTTTACTTCCTCTAGAAAACATGCAAATCATCAGGCAGATATGTTTCTGCTTTACAACTTACTCATGTGTAAACAAGAACCTTGTATAATACCGCTCATTATGTATCTCATTGAGGAAAAATGGAAAATAAAAAGGAGTGTTTGGCCTGTCTCGGCCTAACTTGCATGTTGTGTCTCATGGAATGCTGTGACGTCCAGCAGGCGAAGGCGTCATCTGATGAACTCTTGTTTTTCAGCTGGTGGCGAACGCCGTGCTGTTCGTGTGCGTCAACTGCTTCGGGGTCTTCCACCTGTGGATGACCGAGAACGACCTCAGGGCATCCAACAAGAAGCGGGAAGAGTTCAGCGCTGTGCGCTCCCAGAAGGAAGTGAAGAAGTATCAGCAGGTTGAAACACTTGTATAATCATATTTACAGTAGTAACACTCTGATTCTTTTACTCCGTATCCTTCAGAAAGGACAGAGTCAGTTGTACGAAAAATCCCTCCTTTGTGGTTCCAGGCGGCTTGTTTCACCTGGATTACAAACGGTTCTGTGTAATTGGTCTCATTGCTGTATGCTTTCCCTGCTATTAGGCCAATAGATTAATCATTCACTCGTCTGAGGGCTCAGCAACAATAGAAAAGGCAAACCCAAATGGGCACCATTCATTGCGGGCAAACAAAGAGATGAAACACAACCCAGCGAGCAAACACTGCTTTCTTTTTCAGGCTCCGAACACATCCCTGTCGTTTCTGAGCGACGGAAATCTGGCGGTTTCGAGTCTCGCCTAGCTTCGCCTCTCTTACATTCCCACCCTTTTCCGTATGTTTCATCCGACACAGGAGGGCCTCTTGCTGTCGGTGTTGCCACGCTACATCGCCGTGGAGCTGAAAAGTGAGATCATCAAGAGGCTGTCCAAGCCGAAGGGCGACGAGGCGAAAGAAATCAGCAACCACCCCAACTTTCACAGCCTTTACATTCGGCAGCACAGGGATGTCAGGTAACAGCCGCAGGTGGAGGGTTGGCTGATCGCTCTTAGTGCTATTTGACTGGTTCTGTTACAGATCCTCACTATTTATGGATTATCAGATTACAGCCACAAACCTCTGTGGGTTTTATTGGGATTTAATGTGATGGAGCGACACGGAGCAGCTCAGAAATGTGATGTGGAACAGGAAATGAGACCATGCTTTCCAGGTTTTTCCTCAAATAAAAATAAAAGCAAAGTGTGGGCTTAGTGGCTTTTATGTAGGGGCAACAGAGTCACAGGGGTTCAATACTTATTGATTTCCACATACTACAGCCACAACGTGAGAAACTGTGCCATTGTTAGAAAGAAATGTAGGAAGGAAGGGAAGACAGGACGAGAGAATGACATAAAGGAGAAAGGAAAGAATAAAAGACAGGAGGAAAAAAGGAAAGAAAGAAAAGGAAGGAAGGAAAGTAACAAAGAGAAAAGGAGATGTTGAAAATAGAAGGAAGTAAAGAAAAGAGAAGAAAGGAAAGGAGAAGGATAGAAAGAAACTAAGTCAAGTTTAGAACTGCTCACATTTACAGAATAATATGCAGAATAAACTATATATTTCTCTGGACTTTTTCACAAGATTAGATAAAAAAGTGGCTCAAGACTTTGTCACAGTACACACCTCGCTTCAGGGTGTATCTGAAAGAAATAAAACACAACACAGCTACTTCTTAACACATCATTTTTTTTTGTAAATATAAGTTTGTGGTGAAGATTTAATTTACTTACCATATGTACTACATTTGTCACATCTCCTTGTGAATGTCCCTCTATGCTTCTACACAGTGACAGACCCCGACTAGCTCATTGTTAGCTTTGTCCTACCAAAAACATAAACATGTTCCTTTTTATCTTCACCGTATGTTAAATATTTATTTTTCTCTGCGTTTGTCCAGCATCCTGTACGCAGACATTGTCGGCTTCACGAAGCTAGCGAGCACCTGTACGCCCGAGGAGCTGGTCGGGGTCCTCAACAAGCTTTTTGGCAAATTTGATGACATCGCAAAGGTAAAGTTGCGAATGATGTGATGTTTTTGTGACAGGCGGCTTTCTGTTGAATCACATGTTTAAGACCCAACTCTTCGGTCCCCCGTGTTTCTTTCTGAGCACAGAAGAACGAGTGTCTCCGCATCAAGATCCTGGGGGACTGCTACTATTGTGTTTCCGGCCTCCCTGACCCCATTCCCACCCACGCCATCAACTGCGTTCGGATGGGCCTGGACATGTGCACCGCCATCAAGTCAGTCCATCTGGATTTATCTGAGTTTGTCTAACCCTTCCCCAAGAATTTTTTAAGTGATCTAAATGTGTTATACCGGCATTTACAACAAATAACCAAGAATTATTTTCTTTGATCCAAAATAATTCCAAAATAATTTTAGAAATGCACCTTTTTCACTTCTTCTTAGCTCCGCCTTTGAGATGCAGTTTCTTAACTTACAAGATACTGTCTCATGGAGATACTGTGCCTCCGCCACTCAGCTCCTTCAGACTAGCCAGCAGAAATTAGCAAATACCTATTGGGTATGTGCATCTGCTGAGCTCCTTATATGAGCTACTTCTCAGTGCAACAGTATATAAAAATTGCTAGAGGATTACTAGAGAACGGTTGTAGTGATGACTTCCTGGAGGCGAATTCCAGAAACACCAGGAGTTTTTAAAGAGACAGAAGCCCAATTACATCAAATTTCTTTTATGTCATATTTGACATATGTAGCATTTTTATAACAACTGAAGTTAATGTAGTTACTTCACTGTGCTATAAATTTTTATGTTTTTTTTTCTCAGTAGTTGATGTTCAGTACCAACTGCTGCCGGTGACATATCACATCAATGATTTGACATGTACGAAAATTTGACGTTCACGTCAACATACCATTGACGTGTGAACTGACGTTAGTCGTTTTAATGTGACAAAATATAAAAAAATTAGAGCATTAGTACTTTGGGTGTGTTTTTCCCACACTTTTAAAATAACATATTTTGTATAATCTATTTTGTTTTCCGTTCTGTGCTGTTTGATGCAAATGCAGCAGACCAGGAGGTGGAAGCCTCATTGCTTGCATTCCTTGGAAATTCATGTATGAGGAAAATGCAAATCAAATGTGGCAATATTTGTTTCCATTTATTTGAATGGAGCAATATTTATGGACTTTGAAAACAAACTAAAAGCTGTTCTGGTGTGGAAAGTTATTACATTTCATCTTAAACACAATGAAATTCTATTTATATTTAGTAATAACATGAAAACTAGATGAGCTTATTATAAGTAGAGCGCTCTAAATATGGTGTGAAAACACTTAAGACAAATTGACAAAATTCATCCACATTTTCTTTGATTTTATCCATTTTTCTCAGTGAAACTTTGATTTTTAGCTTCTTCTTTACCTCCTTCCAGTGAACTTAGACGGGCTACAGAAGTGGATATCAACATGAGGGTTGGCGTTCACACTGGCAATGTGCTCTCTGGTGTGATTGGCTCTCAGAAGTGGCAGTATGACGTCTGGTCAAATGATGTTACCTTAGCCAATCTAATGGAGTCCGGAGGCCTTCCTGGGTAAGAAAAGTGACCCTTATCTGATAACTAAACTGTATGAAACCATGCAAAATGTTAGTTAATTTCAATTAAAAAGCAATACTTGTAAGTTTAGATCTGTTCTGGAAACATTTGAACTTCTGTTTGCAAATGCTGGTCCAACTAGGCGAGTCCACATAACAGAAGAAACCCTGCTGCACCTGAATGGAGCGTACGAGGTGGAGGACGGGGATGGGGAAAGTCGAAATATTCACCTGTACGGGAGAAAAACATTCCTGGTTATTGACCCCAACAAACCAAGCAGCGTTCCGCGAAGGCCTAATCTGGTAGGGGCACGCAGTGTGAATTGCCTTGTTCACACTGCAAACAAAATTCCTCTACCCTGCCCTTGTGGGGAAACATTAGCTTAAAATGTGTATTAAGAGATTATTTTCTTGTACGTAAGCACTCTTGATCTAAGCACTGAACTGCCTCTGCTGTAACTTCAGGCAGCGGGTGAGAACAAGCAGCGGGCGTCCGTCCGAATGTCTCAGTACCTCAAATCTTGGAAGACCATCCACCCTTTCGCCGACCTGAGCAACCCACAGAAAAAGAAGGCCTGCAAGCCTCTCAAAGATGTCGTAACGCGTACACGACTGACATCGGAGGTAAGCACGTATTCCTGCTTCGCCATCCCACTGGGCGGTGTTGTAAAGAACATGCAGGGCAGTCGATGTTTTGTCTCTCTCGGCTGTTTGATCATGGTCTATTGTACCCAAGTCTAACAGTGCCTGTTATGTCTGTGTTTGATTCTAGGAAGAACAATCTTTTTACAACAATCCCAACCGGTAAGTGGCAGGAATCTCTTAAAGAGATGTTGCTAAAATTACTGCAAAGTGAAATCCGTCCAGTTTGAAGGAGCTAAACGAAACCTTCTCTCTGGTCTTCTCAGAGGATGCCATCAATAATGTCTTTTCATTTGTTTTAGTCTGTCTATCGATAGCAGCATAAAGGGATCACTTGACACAGTGGACATAACTGGGTGAGTTTACAGGGTGTCCACTCATCCTTGAAATGTCTTAAATTTGTGTGTGAAATCAAAATGTCTTAAAATGTCTTTAATACTTTCAAAACATGTAAGTTGGGCTTAAATATGTTAATCAGAGGTCTTAAATTTTGTCATAGCTTTACTGTTTTGTATAGTTTTTTTCTTGTGGGTCATTTCTGTCAGGCAAAAGTCAAACATCTTTGTTGCATTCAAGGCAGTTGAGGCTGATATAGCCTTACTAGCTAGTTATGTATTTTGCCTTCATCATGGGCACAAAGCCGGATTCACAGTTTTTGCTTGTTCTTCATTCCTATGCAGAAAGTCTCCCCAACCATCCCTGACATTTTTAATTCTTTCAGTCTCAAATTTAATTCATGGTGGCATTAAAAGGTCTCAAAAAGCCTTAAATTTCACTTGCTGAAATTTGCAGATGCCCTTGTTTAACTTGAGATGACGTTTTTCTCGTCTTTTTGAATTTTAAAGTCTAAAATACAACGACAATATAAAAGATGTACAAGGTACTGTTTTATCGTATTAAATTTGTCCAATATTTTCTTGTTTCTTTTCATGTAGGAAGAAAGTGAAGAAACTCAACTGGTTGACTCTGTTGTTTAATGACTTCAGTGTAGAGAAACAGGTATATTTTCTTCTGAAACATAATATATGCTCTTTAAAAGAATGTACACATAAAATTCCTTCCACAAGTATTTATATGCCTTCAGTTATTTCTCCTTTTCAGACGTTACAACTACAGACTTTGATTTGTTTTACTAGAATCTTAGTGTAATTGTGCATTTTAAGGAGGAAAACAACATGGCAATCAAAATGTTCCAGAAATAAAAATCTGAAAAATGTGGTGCTCATTTACTTAGACAGCAATAAATAAAATCTAGTGCAACCAATTCCCCAAATGCTAATTGTAGCTTTGGAAGACCTGCCGAGTTTCACAGCTCACATCAGGAAATTGTTAGAACAAAAAAAGTCATACCAAGTATATTTGGTCCAGTTTCAAATGCAAATATTGTAATGCACTTGAAGTAAGACAAAGTTAGCTCAGAAGTAGCTTTTCAACAAGATTTTGGAGCTTGTTTTTAGTCCATAATCACTTGGTGTGGATAAGAAAATACTACTTCCACTTGGTTCACTGAAAACAAGACATTTTTCCAACTGCTATTCACTAATGAGCTCCATCCAGTCTGACTGAGTTTGAACTGAACACTCATTCAAGCCAAAGTGTCATTTTTCTTCAACTCCATATAAAATCAATTGAAGTTAGAGGTTTTAATGTGACAAAACATGCAAAAGTTTGAGTATCAGTAACTTAGCAGGGCACTACACAGGAAACCTTGTGACTGAAAAGACAATCTTTTCACCCCTAACCAGCTTTTTTTTTAAACTGCTTTCCAGTTCCGCCTGTCAAAGGTGACAAATTTGCACTACTCAGTGAGCTGCATTGTCATCATTTTCGTGTCTCTTTTCACCGTCCAGATGCTTGTCTCTGAAAAGTAAGTAGTTCTTAAAACATCTTCATGCATACAACCGTTGTGTCTGTTGTACAAGGCTACATCTTAGTTGTTCTGATTATTATTATTTATGTTGAGCAGATTAACTTAACTCTACTTTGTCACTGTTATAGGAACTTTCAAATGGCAGTGTCCTACGGTGTGACCTTTCCTGTAATGGTGGCACTTCTGGTCATTTCTTTTGTTGCATACATGAAGGTAAAGTCTACGCGTATGCATCACTTTCATGTCAACATCAGATTAACGCCGCGTGATTAACTTGTTGTAACTGACGCTAATTGAGATCAGCTACAATGGCAAGAAGTTCTAGAGAAAAAGAAACACGTACCGTTTTGCAAAATAAGTCAAACCACTTGAATATTACCAGGCTTTAATGCTCTTTATTGGGATTTTAGGTTACAGACCAACACAATGTTGTGTATGTTTAAGACATGAATCCCTGAAAACCTCCAATGCATCTTCTTTTAAATCAGTTCAAAGTGCCAATTCACAACACGTCATATTAACATACTTTACAAAAACAGTCAATTCAACATAATCGAGTCAGTTCCAATTCAGCCTAGATATCGAACAGTACATCAAGTTCAATTTATTCTTCAAATTGATGAAAACCCAGCAGCAGGATTCACTCCTCCTAAGTTTCTAAATATACTGAGGTTTGTGGATGTAATGTGGCTAACAGGTGAGTTCAAATGGTATGGATACTTTGCATCTTAAACACAATGAACCACATGTAAGCAAATGTGGTTTTGGAAATTTAGATTAAAGTTACCAAAAAACATTGCGTTTGTGCCATTAAAATGTCAAAATGGACAGCGTAGTTTTATGGTCTCCCCTAAGTCGAAATGACCACCAAAGACCCAGAGTGGTGCCATAGTGACGCTTTTCGCTTTATCCTCATCAGAAATTGCACTCCAAGTTGCCATTGAATGTCCAGTGGGTAGTGAAGCTGTCACGCAACTTCCTTGCCAGGGCGGTGCTGCGGCTTTTCCTCGTCACTCTGTGTGTCCTCATCACTTTGCTCATGGCCTTCCTCAACTTGGTAAGTATTGTTTTTGATCATTCGGTCGATTTGTTTGCTTGATCGTCTTATTTCCACTGTGTCTGTATTCTTTCCAGATCGTCCTCCCAGCAAGGAACTGCACGTCGGTCACTAACACCACGTATTTAGGAGGACACAGACTGTATAATCTGCCTGTGAGTATCTCACCAGATTATCAGATCTTTTTTGTACATTTGACAACTCATTCCTGGAAACAGGAGACAGTTTTGTACCTTTTTCTGTGCTATCATTGATTTATCTCGCTGTTTGCATTTTCCATAGTTTGCATTAATCTTTAACCTTGTTGGCTAACTATTACCTGTCTAGTAGGTGTCACTGTATTTGCAGTCATAGTACCTGAAGCTAAGCTCCGAATTGTTCCGTTCCAAGTTTGAACAACACACCTCACCAATTTGCACTTGTTTCTCTGCCCTTCTTCCTTTTGGTGAAAACATCCAGTACTACCTGTACTGCTGCCTGCTGGCCATGCTGGGAGTGATGGTGTTTGTTAGGATCTGCTTCTCTGTGAAGGGATTCCTGCTCACGCTGGCTGTGGTGGTGTACCTGGCCCTCTTCCTCAAAGTCTACGAAAACGAGTCCAGTTGCCTTGTGGATGTGTACTACGATAAAAATCACACACAGTGAGTGACCTACGCATAGTACGACTGAAGCTACTTGGATGTTAGAAGTATTCTTTAGCTGCAGACGCATCGTTTGCTACAAATGATCAAGCGTTCACTGAAGGGATGCTATGTTGCTGCTTTTTAGGAAATAATATGCTTATTTTTTTCTTTAAGAAATAAAGGAATTAAACTATTGGGCGATTTTCGTCCTTTAATACAATTATTAAACTATATAAAAACGGCTCAAATGAAAAAATCTGCAGGATGTGCCTATGTGTTCCATCCAATTAATCATCAGAATAGGAGATTAATCAGTTACTGAAATCTGGTTTCTGTTTACATTTCGGTTTGTCAACAAACCAATGCGTCCCTGAATGCGTGCAGATAAAAACTACGCCGCACGTGTTAAACCTTCCTCCGCTCTCCGCCCTCGGCAGTCATAACGCCACCAGCCTCGCTTCGGGAAGGTGTTGAATTTCCTCCCTTTTGTCCGAGACGTCGAGCTCAGATTGTGAATCCTTGTCTGCGGTTTCAGATCACCATCATTTATTTAGCTGCTTTCTATAGAAAGAAGCCCTCCTGGGTGGCAGGGGATGCAAGCCCAGTGTAGAAACAAGACCTCCATGTTTGAGGAAGTAGGAAGGGGGAGTGGGTTGGCCTTTTTATTGATCTGCTCAACTCCAGAATGACTTTGTATTTGTGTTTGCCAACAGTGTCGGGGTGCTGAAAGACCCTCAGATCATGTCCGGGATCTGGCTGGTCCTCTTTTACATCGTGTGCCTCATTCTGGCCAGACGGGTTCGTCTCTTTTTATCTATTACCATGCAGTGTGAAGCGTCGCAAATTAGTCGATGCACGTTGAAACGCTCTGTGTTTGTGTGACTCTATCAGGACGAGCTGACGTGTCGCGTAGACTTCCTGTTGGAGTGCTGCTTCCAAACAGAGCGCGAGGAGATGGAGACCATGGAGAACGTCAACAAGCTCCTCCTGGAGAACGTCATGCCACTTCACGTCGCCTCCTTCTTCATGGGCAAAGCCGTCGACAATCAAGTAAATACTGCAAAAAAGGGGGACAAAGTAGGGACGCAAAGGAGCCCTGGTCAACGCTAAGCGGAGCCAGTTGATACGGAAACAAAGATGGCGGGTCTATACCAGCCCCAGAACGAGAAACGGTCCAAACAGAGTCCAGTTTGGGATGGAAAATGCACTTTATGTCATTCTGTTTAGAAATATAAACACTATATGATGAAAAAACTGTTGATTTTCAGATCTGTCCTCCACGAAGTTAATGCACTTCATGGAGAAAAGTTTTAATATTCCTTCCAAAGCTACCACAGATGGTACTTCTGTATGGGCAAACATCTCTCTGTTCATGGGGAATTAAATGTTTCGCGTATTTTATTCTTTTCATATTTTATTGTTAGTTTCATAATGTGAGGAAACCAATGTTTTCTGTTTCCTCAGTCAGCATTTAATACAACTGACATAAAATAATCTCTAAATAAATTCTTTTTTAATTCAATATATTATAAACAATTAACCCTCGGCGTTAGACAATTGCCATCTTGATACAAGAGAAAACTCAGACTTTGAAGAAAATAATCAATCAATCGGTAAGCTCAATCAACTTTAGATTAACTGATTAATTGATAACTTGCATCCCTCGTACAGACACACAGAAATACGAGCTAATAACAAAACAATATTAAACCTTGGAGGATAAATATATCTAAAAACGAGACATCTGAACTTTTTTGGCAGGATTTTTGTCAACATGCTCCCAGATGTTAAGTTAGTCGTCAATTCAAAGTGTCTTCATCTACAACATATCTTCTTTTTTTTTTGCAGGACCTGTACAGCGAATCATACGACTGCGTGTGTGTGCTGTTCGCGTCGTTGCCTCAGTTCAAAGAGTTTTACAGCGAGAGCAGCGCCAACGGAGACGGCCTGGAGTGTCTTCGCTTCCTCAACGAGATCATACTGGACTTCGATGGCGTACGTCCACCGAGATGATGTGAAAGAAAGTCAAATACTCTCTTCTTCTTTCTAACGTTTACTCTGTGTGTGTCTCAATGCAGCTTCTGTCGAAGCCCAAATTCTCTTCCGTTGAGAAGATTAAGACGATCGGCAGCACTTACATGGCTGCTGCAGGACTAAGACACAGCCCTGTAGGAGAAGACAATAAGGTTTGTAAAACGAAAGAAAACAAAAAGCTCCAAGTGTTAATTGTTTTCTACATGTTTGCAAAGCAAGTTCAGCTGACACAGGAAGAAAAGACTTTCCTGTTTCTTTTTGGGTTTTTTTTCCAACATGTACAAAAAATGCCCTGCTAACAAGCGTGATCTCTGGCTCCTACAGAAAGTCGACATGACCTACATCACTGTCCGCACCATGGTGGAGTTTGCAATAGCTATGATGAGCAAACTGGAAAACCTCAACCAGCACTCTTTCAACAACTTTAAACTCCGAATCGGTGAGCTCATTTTAATATTACCAGGAGAGTTGATAGTTTGCTGAAAAAAAAAACAAAAACAAAAGAAAACTGCTTTGATATGTTAAAGCACAAACACTGGAAAAAGAATCTCCAATTTGTTTTTCACTTGTGTTTTTTGAGCCTTTCAGAAGACAAAAAAATGGAGAAGAGATAGACTATCTCTGTATTCCACACTCAGTGGCAAAAAACAATGATTTATGACTTTCTGAGCTTCTTAAAACATAAAAGACAGTGCAGTAGAGAACAGCTGTTGTACAATATTCTGTACGAACAGATTCAATTTAGGTAATAGTTCCTATTTTTAAGGGTGATCTGTTTTAAAGAGACATACAAGACAATAAAATGTTAAAATGGACTATCGTCAGTGTAATTCTTTCAACAAATGAAAATAAATTACATGCCTTTTTTGTCCGCCGGCTTCTGTACATTAATAAAGAAACATTAATGTAGCTGCTCTGTATAGGTGATCTATAGCTCATAATAACTGGTTTAAAGTCAGTAAGGATCAAATGAACTAAATAAATGGTTGTAATTCATACAGAGAAGTTGGGTTAAACACGTTGCGCCTTAACTTTTTTTCTTTTACATTTTCCAATATTACAACTAAACATGTGAAGATATTTTTATTAGGGAATCGTGAGAAACCAAAGTAGTGCAAAGTTGGAACATAGAGGCAAAAGGTGCATTAAATTTTTTTTAGTAACCCATGAAATAACAGGCTTTGTGAAAAAAATACAACTTCTTGAATTTTCTTCAGTGTAGTGTATTAGATATGTTTTTCTAAATACACTTATTTAATAACATGTCTGTCTTTTAAATCAAAGTTCAAACAAATACAAACATAACTTTGATTTTTGTTTCTGTCTTGTTTTACCAAACTATTATTTCCCAAAACAAAACAAAATTAAAATACATATGCACAATTAAACAAAACACGGTGAAAAATCTGCAGAAATTAATTCAACAAATATTGCTAAATCTTTTTTGCTGCTGGTAATATTTTCAGTATTATTATTCCTTTAGTCACAAACAGAAGTCGTTCATCTCTAAACGCTGAAATGTTTAGAGATCTCTAAACGCTGAAATGTGTTTTTGAAAAATGAAAAACAATTTGCGAGGCTTACGGGGACGTGACTGGTTCCAATCCACTCTGAATCCTCAGAACCAGAACCAAACCTGGAGCAGCAGCATTCGGTTTTTATGGATCTCTAATCTGGAACAAAGTTCCAGAAAACTCCAAAACTTGACTAAATGTAATGTTTATTACTGTGTTATGTTTTTTATGGTGTGACGTACTTTGAAATGCCTTTTTACATTTTACTTTTTCTGTAGAGGATTCAGCTATTTTGAATAATAAACTAATACAAAACCCACAGATGCCAAGACAAATTGGACATAAAGTCCTAAACAGGAGGCATTTTTATATGAAAATTATCATTTATCTTTAATGTGAACAAGCATGTATTCTTGTCTGTTATCCACTTGCAGGAGTGAATCACGGCCCAGTGATCGCCGGAGTTATCGGCGCCCACAAACCTCAGTATGACATCTGGGGGAACTCTGTTAATGTTGCCAGTAGGATGGAAAGCACAGGGGAACTGGAGAAGATACAGGTTGGAAAAACACTCAACACATGCACAAATTAATGACTTAGAAAATAAACTTTTCCCTGTGTTTGTCTTTTTTTTCAGATTTCTAGTACAGAAATAAGCTCCTTATTGGCAATATTATGTAAAATTGACTTTTCTTTAGTTTTACGGTGTTTTATAATGTTATTCCCTCATTAAAAACATATCTGGAGTGTTGCTTCGATTCTTTCATTCATGTTTGAGAAATCCTTCAGTCTCCCACGGCAACTATTCAGCTGTGCAAAACGGCTGGCTGGAGCTAGCGCCGCCTTCGAGATGCAGCTCAGAACTCCTTCAGACTAGCCAGCAGAAATTAGCAAACTGCGCGTCTGCTGAGCTCATCAGATGAGCTACTTCTCAGTGCAACGTCGGTAAAAACGTTGTTATAAGAGTTAACAGAGGAGTGATCTTGTGATGACCTCCTGAAGGCGGAAGTGTCAGAAAGAGCGTGAGTTTTTAAAGAGACAGAAGCCCAATTTCAAGATGTTAAATGACAAAGTAAATTTCTTTCAAGTCACTTTTTATATACAGATAGATTTTTTTAACAACTGTTGTTAACATAGGTAATTAATTGTGATGTAATATAGTGTTGTGTGCCTGAAAAAACGTGATACAGCCCCTTTGAAACAAGACTATACTAAAAACAGATGATTTAATTAACATTAAAACCTTTTTTCCCCCTCTCCCTACCATGACCTCAGGTGACGGAGGAGACCTCCCAAATTATCCAGAGCGTGGGGTACGACGTCACGCTCCGAGGAAAAGTCAACGTGAAGGGGAAAGGAGAACTCACTACCTACTTCGTCAAAACCGACCATTCGACTCCTCAGTTCTAATGGATCTTAGACCGACTCCCGCGGCTCGGTCTGCCTTAAAGAACACGGCGCCGGATGAGTCATTCTGGTTCCCGCACAACCAGTGGCTGAGACTTAAAGGAAGACAGCCGCTGCATTTTCGCACCAGATGCTGACTCAACGACGAAACAGGATCATGGCAACAGAACTCGTTTTCACAGGACGAGACAGTGAAGACGATCCATCCTGACTGCTGAAAACGAAACACAAATGGCGTCTGGAAGGAGAACTCTCCCACCTCATGGACCTCTAAAAAGCCTGCCAGGCACGCTCTGCATTGTACTGTATCATTCTATATACTGAAAAATATTTTTAATGGGAGAACTCACCAAGGCTGGATCACGTTCGTCACCAAATTCCTAAATATTGCTGATTTAGGTTCAACGGAAACACAGTGACCAAATACTGTTGTAAGAGAAAAGCTCGCGGCTTACAAAAGAAACTTGGTCTTCCTCGAAAAACAAATGTCTGACTTGAAAGAATGACATTTGTCATGTATTCAAAATAATTTTTGTATGTCACTTCTATATTGGGGGATACGTTTTACCTTATGGATTTGATTTATTGAAATGCACTGGTTTAACGTAGGGACCAAAAAATGTTTTTCATTCCAACAACCTGTTATAATAGGAAAAACATGCACATTCCTGATTACAGAGATGGAAAATTGGGAAGAACGTAAAAACAAAACAAAAAAATTTTTTTTTGTTGCCCCATTCTCAAAATGAGTGGACCAATAGATAAGAGTGTCAAAAAAAAAGAAGTAGAGTTTGCACAGAAATGAACTTTTATTGTTTACCTTTTTAGTCTGAGATGCTGTAGATGGAGTGGGGTGGAATTTTTTTTTTTTTTTTACACTTTGCACAGCCTGAAGGGTTGGGATCCCAGAGTATGACGTCACTGGTGACATTCCTGGGATGCGGTCGCTGTGAGCCCTGATGCTTCAAACTACTGTTTCAAATAATGTCTCAAACTGACACGACTCGAGCTGGAAAAAAAAAAAAAAAAACTCAACACACGCGTGACATGATTCCATGAAAACTTACATGACATTGCACTTTTGGACTTGTGATTGAAGGATGAACTGTAACTTGTATGTTTGTGTCGTATTGAGGGAATGCTGAGAACTGTGAATGAGGGGGCGGGGGGGAAAGCTTTATTAGTATGAAAATATATTTTTTCTATTCTATTTATATAAACTAATAATGATAATTAAAAAAATGCATATATTAATTCGCCTGCGTTGTCATTGTGTACGTGTGTCTGTTTCCGAAATGCATGGAAGTCACTCACTGTGGAATTTCCCCCCCACCGTCTCCCCGCTGTCGGTACCGCCCACCTGCTTTCTGATTGGCTCAGACTCCTTCCTCTGTCTTGTTCCCTCGCACAGCGATTGGCTGTCCGGCCGTCCATCACGCTGCTTCCTGATTCACGGTGCGGTTTGTTATTGAGCGGAGCTCCTTTAAATGTGAAGGGAAATGTTGACGGTCGGAGTTGAAAAAGTTGGTGAGTCGTCTTCCACCGGGTTTCCAAGTTGTCCGAGTTGTTTATTCGCGAACAATGTGGGAGGAGGGCGGAATGTGGTCGAGGTTGGGAGCGGAGTGAAGTTTTAAATGCGAACTTCCTCGCGCCTGCTACCTCAACTCCCCCAGGTGAACGGAAGTACCGAGGCGCTATCGTTGCTTCCTCATAATGAGAACAGTCTTATTTATTTGAGCTTTTTTAAACTTTCGCAGAGAAAGAGGGCTCGATTTTCGCCGCGGAGCAGCTGCCGGTACCGACACCTGGAAGATGTCAGGGGCGCCTGAACAGAACAGGAAGCGACGTCCCTTCAAGCTGTTCCTGATCTCGACCGACCTGCAGGTTCAGGATGATCTGGAGGGTCCCATCCTGCTGAGCAGGGGGTTCATCTGCCAAGAGCAGGACCAGGGCAAGATCCGAAAGGACGCCCTCTGGGTGAAGGTACCAGCTGACTTCATGGCAACTTCTTCCGAGTCAATCAACTCAACTTGCTGCACTTCATTGACGCGGTGTTAAAATTAGGACAACAATGAGATTCATTCGGACTTAAGGTTTCGGCAACCAGCGAGCGCGACTACTTTATCGATCATTCTCACGATTAATCGGATTGTAAAATTGGTCAAATTCTGCATTTTTGTCGTCGTACCACTCTAGGATTTTTATACAATACTGGAAATACATTAAAGATGCACACAAACAAAGAATTCAATTAATTAAACAAGAAAGCACACGTTTTATTTGGAAAAAACATATATAAATGCAAAAACAGGATTCTTTTAGGGAAAGCTTAATCATCTTCAGGAAAGGTGCATCTACAGCTAAAAAATGCTTCTGACATCAACATGTGAGAAGCTCAGCCCTTTCTGCTCGACTTAACATTAATACATAGCAAGGCTGATCTGTTTGTTTATGTATGTTTTTTTAATGCGTCAATTAATGCTTAGATAAAAAAAAAAACATATTTAAGCAGAGATTTTTTTTATTTGCTCACTGGTCTGGGTATGTTTTTTTGTTTTTCAGCAAATTTCCTTTTTTTTCCCACGTCTATATCTCTAGTTAACAATTAATTGATTACTAAATTATAAGTTGATGATTATTTCAACTAATTTAGTTCACTTATTCCAATAAGTGATTTGGCACTTATGATTAGACAAACTGTAACAAACCTTCCACAGTTTTGTTACTTTGCAGCCATCAGCTCCTGTGGCTTTTATTGGGATTTTAAAATAGTTAAATTGTTTATTTACAGAAGAAACATTACACCTTCTTTATGTTTTTTATTAAAAATTGAACAATTTAAAAAAATAGTGCCATATTTCACGATTATTCGCTGCTACGTGTTGGTTCCACCCTAAATCCCAGTCACATACCCTGAGGTTTGTTCTTGTTACTGTTTTATTGCCATCGCTGTACTAGGAAGTGTCTGAATCAGAAGTCAACCTTCCCACAAAGTATTGTGAATCTTAGCCATACCTCAAACTCACTGTAAAGGTCAATTTAAGGTCATCTTCGTACTCACCTTAGTTATTTATTTAATTTTTTTTCTCCCCACCTTGTGTGCACTACCTGTCCTTTTCATTTTCATGCAGGTGTTGGACAATGGTCTCATGGTGAAAATAGAAAAGAAATACTTGGTGGAAATCTCAGCTGACCTCGTTGGACTGGTGGAGCCTGTGTCTGACCTGGAAGTTCGACGAAGCCTACTAAGTAATGCGTTGGCGGCGTTAAGCGAATTGGGTTGTTGAGCGACCACATGAACATTGACATAAATCTTTTTTTTTTTTAACAAATGTCTGTGCACCAATCTTGTGCATTTTCCAGACAATCCAGACAACCTGCGACAGCTGGCTTCGTCCCCACCAATGCTCCGCTGTGGGTCCTGATCGGCGGTCAGGACGAGCTGGTCGAGGCAGAACTCAAGTACATCGGACCGCTCAGCGGAGGGAGCGGCGCTTTGTATTTTGGAGTGGAGCTAAAGGTAACATTTGAGGGCTGGGTTCCCAGGAAATCTCCATAGATACGAAAGGAAGAGTTGAACAAATGACGAGTTGAAAGAAAAAAACATCTAACTTTGTAAAACCAGACAGGCTAACAACGTTGGATCGTTTGCTCTCATGTATTTACAATGCTTTGAAAAGTATTTATACTGTTGAATTACGAGTGGAAGTAAAATAATAAAGTGTTAAAAATGTGTACATATTTTTATTCAGTTTTGGGTTAATTACTGCTCTATAAATATATTTGTTTCACCGAATGGCATTTTTTAAATTTGTATGTTCCAGTCAGCGAACACTGGATTAGTTGACAGTTATTTCAAATATGAATTAACCTGATTTATTGTGATTAATCCGACAATTAATCAATGATTAATTGTGATTAATCGTAACTATTTGTGATTAATTGTGACTATTCATGACTTTTCTTGATCAATGGTAATTAGTCACAATTAAAAGGATAATTTATCGTGATTAATCGCTTTTCATGATTATCATCGGATTGATCCAATCATTTGTCGTAATTAATCTGTAGAAAGCAGATTAATCATATTTAATTATGGAATGAATCATGATAATCATCCCATTAGTAATGATTAATCAGATTATTTGGATCATTTCAGCCCTAATTTTATTGCATGTTTGCTTGAAAAATAATGACAAAGGAATTGTCTTGAAAATCCAGCTTTTCCTCCTTGTTGCTCCTCCAGGGATCAGCAGTGGGTAGAGGAACCTGCAACGGTTCCTACAAGGGCGTCCGCTACTTCTCCTGTCCCGACGCCTGCGGCCTCTTCGTCCCCGTGAGCCACATCCGCCTCCGCCACTGGTCCAGCAGGAACAACGTCGACGCGCCGGAGAAAACCAGGGACCACTCCCGCCGCGCCAACCACGGCATCAACGGCCACCGTAGCAACATCGATCGCTCCAACCAGCCCCACCCGCGTCACATAAGCTTCCAACACAGTCGCCCCAAGGTCCAGGTGCAGACGCAGGCCGTGCTCTCGCGCACGGCCGAGTCGGCACCCATCGCCGTCCACAACAATCCGCGCGGCTCGTCGTCACCGCCGCCGTTCCACGTTGGCCAGAGAGTGAGCGTCAGCCTGGATGGGATCCTCCATGGCGGGGAGGTGCGGTTCTGTGGCGCACTGCCTGGCCGATCCTCGTCTTCGACATACGTCGGTCCTCTCTGGTGAGCAGGAACCACACAAGATGCATCTGGCCTCAGGATGTTGAATCCTTTATTTATTGGTTTGTTGGCGTTTTGTTGTTGTAGGATGCTCCTGCTGGTAGCTGGGATGGATTTTACCATGAACATAGGCTCTGCCACATTCCCTGTCACCTCTATGGACTGCTGCTTCCTGTCAGCAACGTTTTTGCAGGTGCATCGCAGGGTTTCTCCCACATATCGATTGTCTAGTGGTACTGTCAGAAAATATGTTTATTTAATTTTTTTTTTAAATTCTGTGTTCTCAGAACAAACATCTCAACATCCAAATCCTCTTCCCCAACTTCCTAAGCCCATCTTGAAGCAGGCCTTGTCCCCTAGTATCAAACAAGCCCCGACGTCACCAATTCCCGCTCCCCGGACGCCCCTGGTTCTGCCTGCTAAACAAGCACTCAAGCCTCCTGTTCCTCCTCCAAAGCCTACACACAAACCTTTACTCACTCCTCCACTGCCCCTCCAAAACCTCAAAACCTGACACCGGTGTCCGCCTCGGAGCACACCAACGGTTCCCACAGCCGTTTCTCGTCTTTAAGACCTGTAGACAACGAAGAGGAGAACGAGGATGAGGAGGAGGGTGCAGCTGATTACGGAGGAACGGGACTGGAGACGGAGCTGGAGGTTGGGTCGATGGTTGAGGTGAACGACCCGCCGCTCTTTGGGGTTATCCGATGGATTGGCTACTTGGGGGCCGTCAAGGACCCGGTGGCAGGAATTGAGCTGGTGAGTGTAGCTTCGACTTCGCTTTTTCTTCTTCAGTTTAATGTCTCTTGACTTTTGAATATTGTTGAGGTTCTGCACAAAACTGATCTGAGATGCGGCACAGAAACTGTTTAGGTAAAGTCAGAGCATTCTGGTTTTCTAAAATATTTAACATTAAATAGAGTTGAAATTAATGTGACATTCTGTTAGCTAAAATAGAAGTAATGAACCATGAGCTAAAGCTAATCCATACTAATATGTTGTTGGGCCTCTTCTTTCTTTTTCTAAACATTTAGAAAAGAACGTTTTTGAATCTTCAATGAACTTTTCTTCTTCACTGTGAGAGTCAAAGATTCAGCCTCACCTTTTTTTTTAAATTCTCCATCAGTAGAAGTAATTATTTTTTCTCATTGTTTTCGTTAATCCAATTAGTTTCTGATGTTTCATCAGTAAATGCCTGTAAATCCAGATTAATTGGATTAATAAAAAATGTCTGATGTTTGATTCAGTCCTGGTGATATTTGTGACAGCATGATATTAACCAATTGATAGTTTTGGACCAATAAATAAATGAACATTACATGGGTTGTTTTATTAACAGTTCACCGGTATAATAATGAAAGATGCCATGGAGATTGTAACACATTTATTCAAGCTTATATCATCGAAAAGTTAACTTCATGTATCCAAAATATAAAGCCATTAAAATGCATTGAATTCATTTTAACGAGCATTTCGGTCTTTTGATATTCTTGCTGCACTGTTTGGTCAGGCAGAAGTTTAAGTCGCGCTCGCATATTTTCATTGCATTGTGTGAGCGGTTGAGGTTAGCTGCTAGCCAGCTGACTACGAGCTGCTAGCCAGCTGACTACGAGCTGCTAGCCAGCTGACTACGAGCTGCTAGCCAGCTGACTACGAGCTGCTAGCCAGCTGACTACGAGCTGCTAGCCAGCTGACTACGAGCTGCTAGCCAGCTGACTACGAGCTGCTAGCCAGCTGACTACGAGCTGCTAGCCAGCTGACTACGAGCTGCTAGCCAGCTGACTACGAGCTGCTAGCCATTTTGCGTCTGCTTTGCGAAGTCCAAATTTATCGCCAGTTGGTTGGACGAAGTCTGTATATACTTTATTCAACAACAGACTCATGGTCCACAAGATACACAACAACACAACATAAAAAAACAAGAGAAAATGAAAAATAAAATACAATAAGTAGTCATAAGAAATATAAATATAAATCTTATAGAAGACTTGTATACCAATGTTTCCAAAGAGCCGACTGGTATCTTAGCGCTAAAGAAGGCTGTGAGAACATTACAAGAAGATTGTTCTGTGAATTACCCAAACGACACATAAACTTGTATATCAGATTTCTCAAAAGGGCCTGAAATGTTCTGACATGTGCGTTACAGAACATTGACTTGCACTGCTGAACCTGGGTTTTTTGATCAAAATTCTCAAAGAGTCATTATAAGCAACCTTAAGCTTCTGCATACTAGTTTTTTTAAATTTGCACCACAAAGGAGCTGTATACAAGGATGTACAGTAAGCTTTAAACAGGCTTATTTTTACCTCATCAGAGCACATATGAAATTTCCTCCCCAAAACGTTTGCCTGGGCGTATAACATGCGACACTGCCTATAGATGTCATCATCATCAGAGAGCTGGTCTGTGATGTAGTGACCCAGATACTTAGTTTTGGAACAAACATCTAACTTTTGCCCTGATAGAAAAAAATCAGGGAAAGAGAGTTGTTTGTCATCTTTAGTTCTACAAACTAGTACAACAGTTTTCTTAGCATTATACTGCACATCAAATCTCAACCCATAATCAGAGCAGATATTCAATAACTGCTGAAAACCAGCACTACTGGTGAGAGAACAGCCAGGTCATCAGCATACATAAGTGATTGACCAAAGTATCACCAATCATACACCGGTTTTACAGAGGTTCATTTCTTTTGATAGGTCATCATATACAAGTTAAACAGGCAGGTGAAAGAAGCCCACCCTGCCGCACACCATTACTAACACCAAAGGAAGCAGAGATGTTATCTCCCCATTTTACATGCATTTTCTGGTTAGAGTACCAGTAAACTAAAATTCGTATAATAATATCTGAAACACCTCTTTTTTTTAATTTGTCAAATAACTTATTGTGGTTAACACGATCAAAGTTAATTTTGTATGTCGTAAATTTCACTTGATAGCAATTTGAGTCTGTCTACTTGAGCTGGTGAAACACGCAGAGAAACCTTGAAGTTCTGTGTCCCGTAAAAGGGACAGAAAATATGCCAGTTTCTAGGACAGTGCAAGATATTTAGGTTCCACAGGAAATGATGTGGGATGCTGAAGAAAACTGATTTAGCGGTGTTGAATCAGAAAGCGATTCAACAAAATATGACTTTTTTTTTTTTTTTTAAATCACAGCACGTGTGTTATCTGTTTTCACACGTTTGCGTTTCAGGAGCAGGAGCTGTCCGCTGGAACAGACGGCAGTTACCTCGGCGACCGCCACTTCCGTTGCCCCGCCAACAAGGGGCTGTTCGTCAAGCTTCGCAACTGCAGACGGGACTCCAGGTTCCCCGTCCCCGAGAAGCCCGTCAACCAAGTGGAGCGTTGCAACTCGATAGGTGAGAAAGCGCTCGGCCGCTTAGCCAAAGCCGGACTGTAAAGCTGGAACATTTCTGCATCCTGTTGCTTATTAAATTCGATGTCACCCGTTCTCTTGTAATGTCCAACCCGCATCCGCGGCTCTCAGCATTTGCAGACTGGGGAAGCGAGCGGGTGGACGAGCACACCCCTCCGGTGGACGGGGACGAGGCCAGGCAGCTGTACGAAGGCTCAAAGAGAGGCATCCAGGGTCACCTGAACTCCTGCTACCTGGACGCCACGCTGTTCAGGTGAGGAACAAATGAATGCGTTCGAGAGGAAAACGACAGAAGCAGTGACCTGGTTGCATAAATGTTGCTTTCTACATATCACACCGAGGCACTTTTTCATTACACGTTCAGGTATTCGATTAGACGACAACAAACGATTATTTTAGTTATCGATGAACAATTAATTGGATAGAAGTAATGTCGCTTTTGAAGGTTTTTCAGTTGAGCCTTTTTTTAAAACAATATCAGAAATACATTAGTAAAATGCAAAGAAACAAATCATTTCATTCATTTTTCTAAATGAGGAAAAAAATCATTTTCTTGCCTAAAATTTAAGAAAATCTGATCATTTCTGGATTAACCAATTAATAATTAGATTTTTGAAAAAGTGTTAAATAGAAGTTTTTATTTCATAAAATTTAACCATGTCAAGCTAAAACTATACCACTTGAGGAGTGATGGTAGAACATATTTATAGACAAATATTTTTTTTTAAGTTAATTACTGCTCAGCCTGTGTTGTTCTCTCAGCAGCTGACCTTTTTTGAGTCCATGTACTCTAGCTGACAATTATTCAATCACTAAATTAGTTGATTATTATTTCAGTAATTGATTCATCACGATTAATCCAATTAATCGTTTCAGCCTGGCTCTCAATAACCAACTACATCAAATTGGACTAGTCTGAAATAAAGATCATCAGTCCTCGTTGGATTTTTATCAAGTTTACCTGCATTCTTAGGCTAAAGTCATCGTTACTATACAGGCTACAGAAGATAATCAAAATTATTTTATTGTACAAATGTGCCAGTCAGGAGAAGGAGAAGGGAACAAAAATATCCAAAGCATTAAAAATTGAAATCCATTTTTTCTTGCAAATGCCTCGATACCCACAGGGAAACATTCATTTATTTATTTTTTGTCAAAGTAGAGCAGGTAAATCTGGTTTATTGGAGATGCAGGATACTGACAGACTCCTCTCTCTTTCTGTTAATAAAAAAAATAAAATAAGTGAAACAATGAATACATTTATTTCCCTTTTGTCTGCAGTTTGTTCTCCTGCTGCAGCTCGGCAGACTGGTGTTATTTTGGCCATTTGACGCTGAAACGGACCAAAGCTCCAGACAGGCTCAGGACCTGCTTCGCTGTGAGATAGTCAACCCGCTGAGAAGGTGCATGTCTGTTTTTGGGGGTTTTCGTGCACGTTTGTAATAGAAACACAACTACTCTGAGTGTTTTCTGAAAAGCAAAATTCCCTCTCGGAACCCAATCTAAAATGTGTGTGTGCATGCGTGCGTGTGTGTGTGTGTTGCTCTGTTATTAAGGAATGGCTACGTATGTGCCAGTAAGACCATGGCTCTGAGGCGCCTGCTAGAAGCTGCCAACAGCAACGCAGGGTTCACCAACCAGGAAAAAGGTGTGCATGCATTGTGTCCGGGACTCTGACTTCCTGTTTTTTTTTTTTTTTTGTTTGTTTTAAGTTCTCTGTTGTTAAAACTAAGGAATGTTGCCACGCTGCTCTCTCGCCCTGTCTGTCAGATCCCGAAGAGTTCCTGAACAAGCTTTTCCAGCTGCTGCGAGTCGAGCCGCTCCTAAAGATCAGGTCATTTACTCGTCGGCTCCTTTATTCTACCAGCATATAAGGTTAACACGCTGTTCTTGGTTCAAATGCAATCACTGCTGCAGTCAGACCTGTAGCTCGTATGCAAACAATGCCATCATGTCTGGTTTCCGAAGCGACAACGTAGCCGTTTCCCTCCATTCCCTGCGTTCTTGTGCAAGAGCACAGCGCAACCCAGACCTACGGCTAGTTTAGTTCACACAATATCAGAGATACAGGTGCAGAGATCTCTTAGTGAATGAAAATCTGAGTTTTTGCTGCACTACAAGTCATTTTCTACATTTGTGGCATCAAGAGAAGCTACAGCATGTACTTTTTGACTTTAAAACTTTGCTTTCATTTACAAAACCCCAGAAAAATTATGTTTATGACTTCAGTAACCCCAGGGGAAAGTACTTTTTCCACGTGCCGCGTCTAAAAGTCACACCTGTCCTCCTCCCTTTGTCTCTGTTTCAGATCAGCGACTCAGCAGGTTCAGGAGTGCCATCTCTACCAACTCTTCCCACCAACGCTCCCCGCCTCTCCCACGTCCCCCGTCGACTCTCCCATCCCCATGGCCTCGCCTGTGTCCATGAGGGTCGCCAGCGTTCAGTCCCTGCTGGAGTCCTCCTTCCTGCACGGCGGCCTCAAGTTTGCCGAGGTAAAGTTCAGGATTTCATCATCCAGGTACTCCCGTGGCCATTGCCTACCTGTGCAAGTCCTCTAAAATAAAAAATAAAAATAAATCTTGCTTACAGCACAGTTTAGGCTTTCTGCTCTTTATTTGGATTGTCTCCGGTCAGTTTTTGACCGGGCCAATTAGAAGAAGTTGTGATCTTTGATGTAGAATTTTTGCGTAGTCTGTCTGTCGTTTTAACCGTGGCAGCAGAGGAAGAGAAGGAAGACATTCAATCCGTGTCGGCCAAGCTTCCAGATATTGAATTAACATTTGCAGCAGCCTTGTTCAGTTTGGCACTTCTCTCTTTACGGTGGAGGATGGTTGTTTACAGCACAAGCAGTTTCCGATAAGCCTCATAGTACTGAACTCAACAGAGGCCATGCGTTTCTCAACAGACGAGAACCCAAACCCTCTGGACGAAGCCCAGGAAATGGATTTTATTAGACTAATTGTGCTGCCTAAGAATTACAAAAGTTCTTGTTTCTTTTAGCTACTTTAAACAGAGGTGACATGCAATCTTCATATTGCGGTAAAGTTGCGTTAATATTCTCTGTCGTTGTTGAACTTTGAATACACTGCAAAAACGTGAGTGAACCAGAGAATGAAGACATGAGTCTTTTAGCTCGATCTCAGCATAGGGATTTGTTTGTTTTTGAACACTGAAACATGGCAGCAAACAATGTCTGAGCCTGAGCTTCTTACAAGAACTTGTATTTATGTTCCTTGCCCCACCAGGCTCCCTCCTGCCTACTTCTGCTAATGCCCCGGTTTGGCAAGGACTTCAAAATGTTTGACGCTATCTTGCCCACCCTCAGTCTGGATATCACAGATTTGCTGGACGACAGTAAGATTTTATTGCTTGTCTGTTGCATCTTAATATCATGTCTTGCTTGCTTCACTTGCCGTTTTTATTTCATTTATGAATATGTCTCTCGCTGTGTGTACCTGTGTCTGTAGCTCTCAGGCAGTGCACTATCTGCCAGGCTGTAGCCGAGTGGGAGTGTGTGCAGTGCTACGAAGACTTGGACATCACTCCCGGACACCTTAAGCAATACTGCCAGACGTGCAACACACAGGTATCCCTTTTATCACCTGGAGAACCTGTCGTAATAATGATGACAAAACAAGAGCGGTATTGATTCTGTTCAATTTTTCTTCTGTGCACGACTAGGTTCACAGTCACAGGAACCGCGCGTCGCACAGCCCGGTCAAGATCGCTGTTCCTCAGGGGGCGCGGTCGGGCCCTCTTCATCACACCCGCCAGCGCATGTCTCTCTTTGCGGTGACGTGCATCGAAACCAGCCATTACGTCAGCTTCGTCAAGCACGGACCCCAGGCCTCCGACTGGCTGTTCTTCGACAGCATGGCAGACCGAGAAGGTGAGCGGGAGGGCGGCACAAATCGCTCCTCTTGTGTCCGAACACAAAAGCCTCACGTTTGTTTGTTCGCTTCCTCGACCAGGTGGCGAGAACGGCTTCAACATCCCCCAGGTGAGGGGGTGTCCCGAGGTGGGCCGCTACCTCGGCCTGTCGGAGGAGGAGCTGGGGAGGGTAGACGCCTCGTCTCTGAGGGAGTCGGCCCGGAGGCTGCTCTGCGACTCCTACATGTGCCTGTACCACAGCCCAGAGCTCAGCCTCTACAAGTGATATGAAGACAAGAAAAACAAACTGAAAATGTTTTTTTTTTTCTTTTAATAAGGAATTAAAGAAACGAATGCACTCACAAGATATCATGTAGCAAAAACAACCGGCCTTACACAGCATTGATTTATCTTTATTATGGGAGTTATATGTTGTTTTTTTCGGGGGGGTTTTGCCTTTTGAACAAACATGAAGAAGCTGAGCCTTAATCACTCAGATATCTGTGTTTAAGCTGTTTCTCAATGTGCATACACTGTACAGAACCACTGTGCCTCTTATGTGTGACTTGTGTATACTTAATACGGTTTGCACTGCTTTGATTGTCAGTAAGTTTGTACATAATATGATTGTTCTGAACGGACAGCTAAGATGCACATACTTTTATTCTTCAAGTGGTGTTCAGATGTTGCAGCATATCACTGGGTAATGTTTGATATAATAAAATCCCTAGATTTGGGTTTTTTTTTTGTTGTATTTGTTTTTTTTAACAATATCCTGACATGTTAGAATATCTCACAGAGCACTGTTTAGTTTGTCATCTGAAAATGACGTAACACTAGATCAGGGGTGCTCAATATGTCGATCGCGATCAACCAGTCGATCACAGGGAGTTTTTGAGTTGATCACCTGTTCGGGTTATTTTACCTTTGTTCACTTCTGCAGTAAATCTATAAAGGTGTGGTCAGGCCACCCCCCTAAACTAAGGGTGGGCAAGTAGTGCATTCACTGAAGCTGCTGAGAGGTCGAAGGTAAGTCAAGAACAACCCATATAAAAATGATCTTTTACGTCACAATTGTATCTTAGTTTATTTTGATCTATCACATAAATTCTCTAAAATGCACAATTTGTCAAAAAGAAAAAGTTTGAGTATTTACACTGGATAACTTTGAACCATATCTTAAGATATAATTCAATGCAAAAAATGTAAAAACACAAAAATAGGATGTGTGGGTATATGTAATATTAGTAGTATGTAATATTTTAGAATAATCTCAAACTTTTATAATACAAAATTCCTGTATAGGTAAGTAAATGTGGCGGAAGCTTCCTCCCCAATATGGCGGCGACGCTAACGTACCAACGACTGGCTGTGCGACGTCTACGTGCACCAACGTCTCTGAGCGTAACTGCGCCATCATTGCGGGCCTAGGAATCAGCGAGTGTCGGCGGAACAAGTTGTTCTTCGGCTCTCCTTACGGGCCAGTGTCGCTTGTTCTTCTTAAAAAGCCAACTTTGGACGGCAGCGGCACCGGTTTAGATGTATTTATAAGGTAAGCTAACCTCCCGCAGTGCGCGTGGCTTTAACCGTTCGACGTTAGCTGACAGCGACACCCCGCCTGTGCTGCGTCGAGCTGCGGCGCTGCCGCTGTGCTCCCTGGAACAACTTAAACCAACTAATATCTGTAATACCGCGTCCAAATCTCCCCGACTGCTGTCAGTACGTGCTAACGTCCTGTCTCGTTCCGCCTTATTATCCACGAGTCTGTGTTAGACCGCTCTAAACAAAGCTATTGCTTTCTTAAATTCGCCCGCTGTTAAAGAAAAACCTTAGTTTTTAAAACGCGCTTGTGTCAACTGAGCAAAAATGGCATCTTTGACAAATAAAACGGTGTTAGAAGTGCAAAATGTCCCAATTTCAGCTTCTAGAAAATTGACTTCTTTGTGCTATTTACTATATATCGCACAACAAACCGTTTAGTGGTTAAATCTGACTCAATTTCTGTTTTACATGTTATTTGTTGCTGTTGTGAGCTTATTAGTATCCACTGTTCCAGGAAGGCTTCTGCTCATGACAGTTAAATAGTTTCACTGTTGTCAGTGTGTTATATTTATACTGTCCAGTCATTTTGGTGATGTGATTTACAAAAGTATTCACACACCCCTGGAGCTTTTTGTATGTTACAACCACAAACTTAAGTGTGTACCAACATAAAGTAGTGTATAGTGGTGAGTAAGAAGGAAAAGTGATCATGTCTTGGCACATATTGTCACCTGAGAGGTCTGAACTTTGACTTTATTGAGGGGATCCATATTCAAGGGTTGAACAATCCCACCAAAATCTGCGACAAATTTGTGGTTGAGGAAAAAGTTTAAGTAATATTCTTGCAAAGCCATTACAGATCATCATCTGCAGTAAAATGGAGTTTCTTTATTGTTTCCGTTGTTAATATTTTGCTTTTCTTGATCCTTACAAAGGGAAGATAAAACAAAAGTTTCATGGATGTCATCATGTATGTTTCTAGCCGCGTGCAGGTGCACACTGTCTCCGAGGACCAGCGGTGAAGTTTGTTGTCATGGCGTCTCCAGGGGGACAGGGAGGAGGAGCTTTGTCCACAAGAGGAGGCAGCGGAGCCCGAAGGATGAAGTGGGCCCTCGAGCTCAGTGTGGGAAACACAAGGTAGACTGCTCTTCTGTGTCAACCTGCCTATGTTTACATACCATTTGTATCAACTGTGTTCTAAACTGTAGCAGGTACTTGAAACTATTTGTGGTTCAAATTGAAATAACAATTTTGCTTCTTTTATTTTTTTACCTGAAGTCCTGATACTGTGTGTAGGGTCCTTCACAATTCAGCTTCTGGAATCTAATTTACAGTTTTTTCCACTCCAGGCCTGTAGGGGGGGTAATGTGCTTGTTATCTAATGGTGATTTCAGAAGAGAAAAAGATTCTTACTATAACTTTAACATGGGTTTTGCATCTTGGACTCAGGGCCATTTTATTCCTTTGCCGTTCCATACTTTCTACAGCTGATCAAGCTGAAAACTTGATCACCTGTTGTGGTCAACAGTGATGCATGTTCAGGTGGCATTCTCAGCAACTTTTTGCTTCCAAATAAATAGATTCCAGGCTAGCAAATCAAATAAAGACTTAAGCAATCCAGTGGTCTGTTTTGATGGGAAGTAAGAGAACTTAAAACAACCACATATCAGGTATTTAAAAAAAATAGACGTATTGTGTTGCATGACATGTCAAGATATGTCTTTAGCTCATTCGGTTTGCTTGAGACGGAGTAAGTCAAACATCCAGCGTACAACAGGGTGACCGAACATGTTCTCATTTATTATTTCGACATATTTTATGGGACATGTTAGATTTGGAAATTTTAAGACCTTCAAAAAGTCCCAGCTTCATTTGTCTAAAATGAAGGTAGCCTTAAACTTTCTTACATTTGTTAAAGATAAATACATTAATCGCAGGTCTTAAATTTTGTCGTGGCAGAACTATTCAATTGTATATATTCTATGTAGGTTTATTTATTTATTTTTTTTCTCCCCACTGAACTTTTGCATCAGGCAGGAGTTTGAGGCTTTATGTGATTCAAGGCAATTTAGCTAGCAAGCAGACAAGCAGGCCATTAGCAGCTAGCATGTGGTTCATTTGCTGTTAGCATATGGCTCTCTAGTTAGCTAGAGTGCCACAAAAAAAGAAAAGGAAAGACTAAACCTTTAGAGTTTTGGTCTCCTGCATTTCTTTGTATGTCTTTGTCTTTATATCAGTCTTAAATTTTATTCATAATGGTCTTAAAAAGTCTTAAATTTAAGTTGATGAAATCTGCAATTTGGCCACAAATCTCTGGTTGGTCACATGGTGTTTGGAATATAATTAAACCAAGATGGACCCTTCATTTATTGGTCAAAACAACCAGTCTCTATACATTAGCACTTATCTGAAAGTTGCAGAAACGGTCTGATTCAGAGCTGGACTGTTGTTGCTGCTTGCAGGAGCCGCGGTGACCGACAAGGCGGTCAGGGCGATGTCGTTTACCCCATTGGCTACTCAGAGAAACCCGTTCCCGACACCAGCATCCAGGAGACCGACAAGAACCTGGTGGAGAAGGTAGCGTGGTCAGCGTTGCTAAAACAGACAGTCTCCTCAAGGAGTTTGTGACAGCTTACATGTGAAAGGAGTTTATTTGACAGATCTGCCATTTTTTGCCGCGAGCTTGACTCTCTCTTTCTCTCTTTTCTTGCTTTGCGCTGCAGCGTTGCTGGGACGTGGCCCTCGGGCCCCTGAAGCAGATTCCCATGAACCTGTTCATCATGTACATGTCTGGCAACACCATCTCCATCTTCCCCATCATGATGGTCTGCATGATGGCCTGGAGGCCCATACAGGCTCTCATGTCGATGTCAGCGAGTGAGTGTTCAGTACTGAGATTGTCCGCCGGTTCCGCTCTGAATCCGTGTTCGTTTCTGACGCGCTGACCGTGTCGTCCTCGTCGCTCAGCCTTCAAGCTGTTGGAGAGCTCCAGTCAGCAGTGGCTACAGGGGCTCGTCTACCTGATCGGTAACCTTCTAGGAGCGGCGTTGGCCATTTATAAGTGTCAGTCAATGGGGCTGCTTCCGACACACTCGTCCGATTGGCTGGCTTTCATAGAGCCGCCGCAGGTAACATCACAAACACACACCGCTTCCCAAAAGAAGCCTTTCAGATGACACGTGTTGTAATGATAAATGACGATGTGCCAGAATGAGTCAGGCCGGGTTTTATTCTCATAATTCCTGATATGGTATAATTTATGCAGAGGGCTGCAATATTCACAATCCAAAATGAAATTTTTGCTGTCAGTCCAACTTAATAATTCGTTAGAGCCACAAATGTTACATGAATGACAGAGTAGTCATACTGAGAAGAATGTTAAAAAAAAAACTCCTTCGATTAAGAGGTCAATAATATTACATGAATGAAGTTCTATGAGAATAAAGTTAAAGTAACATAAGACGAAAGTCACATTACAAGAATATTGTAATTGAAATAATAAGAATAAACTCATATTAGGAGAAAGTCATATTTAAAGAAAAAAGTAGAAATAGCTTGAGAATAGGGTGATACTGTTTTTGAGTAAAAAGTCACAGTAATTTTAGAATAAAGTCATAATACTACAAGAAAAAACTTGTAATGTTATGTAATATACATTGACTCTAATTCTCTGTCCTAATTTGTAATAGCATTCGTATCATGTCATGAATTTTTAAGATATAAATGCAGGAGAGCTGTGGCGTTTGTTTTTTGTTCTTTGTTTTGGCTCTCCAACCAGGGTGTCATTCTGTCAGGGGGCAGCGCAAGCAACTGGAGTAAAACGGCTCAATTTAAAAGGTTTTATCAGCTGCGTTCGGGCAATGAGGAATAGACTTCCCCACAACACAAAATATTACCCTTAGTGGATAGTGAAGGTGAAGAAGGCATCTGAATTCTATTTGGTACCAAATTAAAGGCTTATTTCACCTTGAACTTTCTCGATCATCTCTCGTGAAGTAATCAAACGAGCTGAGTTCGCTTTAAACTTAGTTTGGTGATTTCAGACTAATGTAGAAGCGAAAGCTGCGACTTGAAGACAGATCAAACCTGTTCTGCTTTACTCTGATTACAGATTCTTCAGCTTTTTTACAGTGCAGGCCTGTGAAAAGGCCCTGCTGCACTGGTTCCTAAAAGCAACAGGTTTGGTTGAAACAACGCGTCGTTTAGCCCTGCTGTTCCTGCTGCAGCAGGTTTTCAAAGTGGTCTCTGTCAGTGACTTTCAACTTTGGTTTGTGTAGTTATGCTTGACAGAACGACAAGTATAACTTGTTCTTGTCTTTGCTATGCTGTAAGGTGATAGATGAGTTTTTCTAACACCTTCAATTGTGCGTGGAAACACCCAGTTTGAGGACTTTTTGTTTTTGTTTTTAGTTTTTTTTTTTCTTTCTGGTAAAGGCTGTAGGACCTTTAAGGATGATCCATGTGTTAAATAAGTCTGACTTTCTTCATTTTCGATACCAATATCTGAGGTTTAGTATCAGCTGATATGGGAAAACGCCGCTAAACTGACTTTTCTTTTTTCTTTTTTTTTTTTAAATACGAACATAAATATACCAAATTACAATTTATTTGATCGCTCTGCACCACTCCAGCACACTAAAGTCTACCAATAGCATCACAAGCTTGGTGAAATATATGAAAACAACAAAAACATAAAATAAATAATATGCTGAAACTGATAAACTCGGTGGGTCGACCAGCTTGGTCGGACATTTAAAAATTAAACTGCAGCAAATCTTTCAAATGGTTGAGGAAGTTCAATTAGGAATTCTAAAGATAATGTGAAATAAAGAATAAAGCAAGACGTGGCTCAAGAGAATAAATCATAGAATTAGAGGAAATATATCTGTGTTTATGGCTCTGGCACATCGTCACCAACACCAAAATGTCTGTATCGGTCCAGACATTTTTTCAATGTCTGGATCGATACAGATATTAACGTCTCTACTGACATCGTACTGTTTTGTTTTTTGTTTGTCCTGGACAGAGGATGGAGATCATGGGCGGAGGGATGGTGCTGTGAAGCGGACTTCCGCTGACGTCGCATACTGTACATACCCCACTCTTCTTCTTCTTCGTGCCACACCACCAGGCGGCCCATCGCAACAAAAGCCTGACTTTTAGAAGCCATCAGGATCCAGACTCGACCACCCCAGCTAAAACAGACATGTTTACTACAGCAAGGTGTACAGCACAGCTTACCATCAGGGATTTATCCACCATGCTCTCCACCATCCCCCCTCTGTCTTCTGGGTTTGTTGCTGAAGCGGTACTTTGGTCTTCCTCTCTGGCGATAAGCAAGCATTCTTTTTTTTTTTTTTCTTTTTAAATACTCTCATAAAGATAGCGGGTAATGCTGACTACTGTCTGGCTACCGTCATTTTCTGTGCAGATAAAAATTGACTTCGCAGTAGATTATTAATGGGAGAATTTCACAGAACTCAGACCGTAACATCACTAATAAAAATCACTTTATCCGTCTCTAATTCCTGAAATTGTTGGGCAGAGTCTGCAAGAATGTTTAGCTTTTTTCTTTTTCTGAAAAAAAAAGAAATTGTTTCAGTTCAATCGCTTTTTTTTTTTAATTTTGTATATTCAATTTGTAGTGAAGTAATTCAGTATGTCAACACAACTTCAACCCTCTGCCCAGCAACATTAACTCAGTTTTAATTTATAGGTCTGTTTAATTTATGCTGATTTGCCTATGAAAATGTTCTATAAATAAATCCTTATTGCTTGAAAGACAATGTTTTCAACTGTGTCAATAAATGTATTGGAGGAAAAAAGAGACTTTCTTCATGCTTTAAAAAGGAGGTTAATTTCTCCCACTGCTCCAGTCAGCACACGTTGAGGCCCGACTGAAGTTTGCCAATGACCATTTCAATAATCTAGAGAAACCATTAGAACGTTTTGGTATAAACTTCACTCCCAGTGCTTGGAGGTGAGTAATCCCAAAAACACCATCCCAATAATGAAGCATCAGGTGGAAACGTCCTGCTTTGGTTGAGCTCTTCTGTGAAGGGAACAGAGGATGGGTCAAAAGCCCTGCTGCATTTGCCTACAAACCTGGTCAAGAACTACAGGAGACCTCTTGATTTTCTTTCAAAAAAGCACAACTTTTGCTGTGGTCTGATAACTACTTGCGATCGATGTTATATCCCATCTAAGTCGTGTGGTTAAGAAAATCACGACTGCCCTTTTTTAATGGTAAAATCACAATTTATCCAGTTTTCCCAAGTAGAACATTTATAAAGAAAAATAGACCTCTGGTGTTTGAAACTTAATGGACCGGTTGACTCTGAAAAAGCTGTCAAGCAAATACCGCAATCACTTTTTTATAATGAAATTAACTGAGGTGACCTGCAAAAGGCACTCTTTAAATATCTCAGCAAGAATGTTAATTGCATCAGAGAACAAAAACAAACATAATTTTCAGCCTCTAGTTTCGTAATTGTTACCCTTCATGCATGATCTCGGAACCATCAGAAAGTGGATTGAACACGATAGAGACAGAACTCTTGGACCTTTTCCATGGCAGACCGAATCCACGGGAGGCAGCAGCGCACAGCAGCACCCCCTTGTGGACGACATAATACGACACATGTAAGCAGTAATGCAATTTTATTTTATTTTATTATTATTATTTTTTTTTAAATAACAGGCCTACTGTAAAACAACAGTTTTTCGAAGTGTCGTTCGGTTTCGGGGACCGGTCTGACTCGCCCGAACAAAACCACCTTGAATAGGTGTGTACCGTACTGTGTGCGTGTGTGTGCGTGTGTGTGTGCGTGCGTGTGTGTGGGAAGGGGCGGGACAGGTGAGTTCAGAAGATGGGAAGAGCTTCAGCGTGGTGGTGCCTCCTGTGGAGCGCAGGACAGAAAGCGGTATGTTTTTCAAGCTCGGTGTCAATCTTCGCTCTCGCGCTCTTGTCACGCTTTTTTTTCCCCCCCGCCGCGCGCGCGCCTCGTCGACTCCAGCTTTTAGAAATCAAAGGAAGGCGCGAGACGGAAACTCGGGCTTGTTCCCAAACAGGGAAAAGTTTTTTTTTTAAAAAAAGGGACGAAGAACTTGTCTTTAACTTTAGTTGTTTTTTAAAGACGTTTCAAGTTGAGCTCGTCGGCTGCCGGTCGTAGTCATGGAGAGAGGCGACTGTCGCACGGCATCGCACGAGCGCCCACATCCTTTCATCTTCGAGGTGAAGCTGACCAGGGCGCAGAGGATCAGGGTGAGTCCATGTTGAAAAAACGAGACAATTCACAGTTAGTGGGAACTTTCATCTCTGCTCAGCCTCTGAAAATGATAGGCGATGTTGAAAAGTGGGTAGCAATGAAAATAGTTGATTTGCATTAGGTGAGCCTTGGGAGAGAGATATTTTGTGCTAATAAAATATGAAATATGTTCATGAATAACATTAAATTTTATATGTGAAATGCAATTGGGGAGGAATGTACAGGTTCTAAAATACCTTTCTTTGCATTTTTAGACAGAACACCACATTTATGAGACAATGTGGTGCATTTTTATAGGACTATGTTTCATGTCATTGTCTCAAAACTTAATGGGGCTCCTGGTGCTTACTGAACACTGTGAAAAAGCATTCTGAATTGTTATCAGCTACACTTCCTAAGACAGGTGTGTCAAACTAATTTTCATTTTGGGCCAAATCAAGATCATGAAGGCTCTTAAAGGGCTGGTTGTGCCAGAATGTGTTGATAAACCTGTTCACATAATGTTAATCTGTCAATGAATTCTCAAAATTAAATAATATTATTGAAGATTTCTTCAGTCCCTTCAGGGACTAATAATAATGAGACTGTTTATTTATCGCTGTATAAATCATGGACTATAATCATACTTCAGCTAAATTCTCAAGAAACTGGAAGGATTGATTGATAAAAATTGGCAGTAAACAGATAAAAACTGCATTGATATGTTGATAATATTATATTTAATCACACTTAGTGTTTAGTCTACACTGTAGAGGGCCACATAAAACGCCATGGCGGGCCGAATTTGGTCCCCGGCCTTGAGTTTGACACATGTGTTCTAAGATCTTGGTGTTGTGTAGCTTCTGCCTGACTTGTGAATCCGACATCAGCATCTCGCATAGAAACAAAGTGGCTCCTCTGGTTCTTACAGCCCACAATAGCCGAGTCATGAAGCGGCCCATCAGAGGCAGGTGTGACTGATAACATGCCACAGGATTGCACAACAGGGAGAGGAATATGGCGAGGGCAGGGCACTGGAAGGAGCAGTTAACAAAGCATGACATGTTGTAATCTACTGGATTATCTACATTTTTTATGTATTAGGCAGGGCGTGTGTGGAAGTTTTCAAAGTCAGTCAGAAAAGCCACCTGCATTCCTGTTATCATATCAAGTATCAGAACAAATACATGTTTACTTTATGACTAGCAGAATAAATCCTCCTTATTTCTCTTGGCTATAGGGGCTCATCCTGGGCAGCGTCCTCGTCCCCGTACGCGTCACGCTGGCGGCCTTGTTCTTCCTCATCATGTGGCCCATCGCCCGGCTCAGACTGGCCGGCCTTTCCCCTGAAGAGCGCGCCCGGCCGGTGACGGGCTGGCGCCGCTGGCTGTTCCACCACATCGTCCTGTTCCTGAGCAGAGCCGTGTTCTTCTCCCTGGGCTTCCTGTGGGTCAAAGTGAAAGGTCGCAAGGCCGACCTGAAGGAGGCGCCGGTCCTGGTGGTGGCGCCCCACAGCGGCTTCCTGGACATGCTGGTCCTGTGCCCGACCCAGCTGGCGACCGTCGTGTCGCGGTACGAGAACATGAAGCTGCCCGTCATCGGAGGTAAGATGGCTGCACTTCTATGACTCCGATACAATTGCGAGGTTTCAGTGGAGAACTGGTTTATTGTTTAGAGCTCATTCTGTCTTCTAGCAAATAATTATTTAATTTATTGTAAAATACATTTGTGTGACAGGAAATCATATCTTCACGCATAAACTGTCATGAGGACACCGGCGTCCACAATGACTCATTGGATAACATCACAGTATTTTTTACTTTGTCTCAATCTAATATGCAGAAATCATCTTTGTGTAGTAAAAAAAAAAAAGAAAGAAAAGAAAAAAGAAAGGTTTTCAAGCAATCTTTAAAATCCTGATCAGCATTTCTGATGTTTTTACATGTCAAACTGTGGCAGAGCTAATGGAGACACAGACTTTGGAAGAAAGATTTATAACACCCAGCTGTGTTTAAAAATGTCATAAATCATGTCATTAAATTGGGTTTATAGATTCAGCTTAAAATGTCAAATGCAAACGTTACTATTTGTGCATCTACTCCTGTTAGCTCCCTAATGGCCATTATTGAGATGAATTCCTGAACGGTTTACTTTTAATGCTAATCTGGCTGTTTTTTTTTAATGTTAAACCATTTCTGTCGACTTGACAATTTATCATTTATTATTTATTTAAGTCGCGGCTTTTTCTCTGCCCGTCCCATTAAGGAGAGCGGCTCTTCGCCGTTACCGAGATACGGCAGGTTGAACTGCGCCCGACTTGGCGCATTCATCAGTTCATCATTTGTCAAAGCAGGTTTGAAACAGTCGTCCAGCAAACAATAATCCAGGCCGGTGTGATCAGGGGTCACAGTTCATAAAGGTCCCGTTGTTTCCAAAGAGGATCTGAACCAAAAGAAATGGGGTGAAATTCAACCTTTTTTCAGAAAAATGATGTGAGATTTAAACTTTTTTTTTACTTGTTCATATCTCTATTTCTTAAAAAATAAACTTGAATAGCCTACAAACCACAAAACAGACACATAAAGCTTTTAAAGTGTTTTGTTTTATGGTGCAGAATGGAAGTCAGACATGCTGAAATCGCAACATAATTGAACCTAATTGCACATAATTGGGGTAATTAAGTATTAATGTGCAAAAGAGGCTAACTGACCCAGATCTGTTCAAAACTTGAACTACTAAATGAGTGCAATTCCCTTCAAATCAAACCATTGTTTTGTTGTCCATAATCATGTTTCGGACTTTCGATTTCCATGTGAACTGTTGGGGCCTCACACATTTTCGCAATGAAAAGTTTCCAGTTTTCAAACTGCTGCTCGGTGGCGCTTCCACGTCATTCGACGTCTGTCGACTTTTCAGAGAAGAAAAAACGAACGCATACATAGAGTATACGCTTTAAAATCAGCAGTTCAATCTGTTTTCCTGGGCACTTTTATTTAGCACATTGAAGATAACAACTGCACGCTGTAGGTAAATGATGCAACAGGACAGGAATTGCAGTTTCATGATGACCAAGAGGAACAAGATGGGAGCACTGCTTAGTTTGATGTGAGAATCTGGATGAAATGGTCAGATTGACTTTGGCAGGCAGGACTGAGGGGTCGATTCATCTTCTGTACACTCGGGATCGCCCAGTTCGCATTCAGAACGCACGGTGCTGAAAATCCTTCCACTAAACTCTCGCAAACCAGAGAGCTATTTGGAGACGCACAGTGAAAGGAAGCCAGAAATATGCAAGGAAGCTTAAAGGTAAACAAGTGCCTTCTTCGATCGACGTCCAATCTGCTGCTCTTGCACTTCCTGCCTCGTTTCCTTCGGGAGTAACTACACAATAAAATCCTAAAGTTTTTTTGTTTTGTTTTTTTACAGTTTTTGCTCTGATTTGATGCAGTGTAAAATGATGACACTACCTGTGGATATGTGTTTCAGCTCTGCTGGAGTTCAACCAGTCTGTGCTCGTGAGCAGGAAAGATCCGGAGTCGAGAAAGGAGGCCGTTGAGAAGGTCGTCGAGAGGCTGACCTCTAAAGGCTACTGGCCCCAGGTATGAGGTCAGGTGGTCGTCTGTCGGAGAGCCCTCGTCTGCTTCAGCATCACACTATCGGTGTTTGTGGGGCTGCGACTTTCTACTGTGTTAGTCCTCGATTATTCTGATGACTAATCGATTAAAACATTTGGCCCAGTCTTCAGATTTTTCACTCAAGCCTTTTAATGTAAAATTAAAAAGGCACCAAAAGAAGCAAATAAACAAATAATTCAATTCCTAGTGAACGCCTGATAATATATAGCAGAGGATGCTAGAAAATATTCTCAGTAATGTGAAAAGATGAGTTTTGACTTATCAGTACAGTGATTTGTTGATTATTTCGATTAACGGATTAATGACTTGATAGAAAAGGTGATTAATGGGAAATATTTTTTTATTATTAATTATTATTTATATTGTTTTTTGTTTTTTTTTACAAAATTTGAAATGGGGGAAATTAAATTGCCACCTCTGTTCTGCATAGAACAAACAATAATACTTTTTTTCAGTTAAATTGCAAAGTGTATATATTTTGTAGTTTTAGCTTAATTACAGCTGCTGTGGGTCTTTTTTAATCATCAAATGGCCTCTTATAAGGCTGCATGTTCCAATTAATGATTAACCAATTATTAAATTAGTTGACGATATCAGTAATTGATTCATCACGATTAATCTGATTAATTGTTTCAGTCCTAGTTATTTCTTCCTCTGCTGAAAAAACATTTTGAGTCAGAATTATACAGTAACTTAAAAAAAATATATAGTATGAAAAATCCTAGCTTGATTTATTTTGTTCCATCTGCTGGTTTAATAGAATTATTTTTGATGTTTGGCATCACTTCTTAACTACCGTTTTTTTGTTTTTGTTTTGTGGCTCAAAATAGGTTGTGAATTTTGTTCAGGTCATTCTTTGAATGCCGTTGACTTGCTATCACTTGATTGAATTCATAAATGAAGCAACTTTTCACTTTCCAGATGCTCATGTTTCCAGAGGGAACCACGACTAATGGCCAAGCGCTCATCAAGTTCAAGCCTGGTAGGTGTCTGCGGTGAGAACAACGCCACAAACATCCTGAGCAAGACCGTCCCGCCTGGTTCACTGAAACCAGTCTGTTTGCACGAATCATGCAGGAACTGCTCAACGATCAGAGTGGTTTCATTTTTTTTTTGCTGCTCGTCTTTCCCAAGACATTTTTCTTTGTCTCCTGCTGTCAGGTGCCTTTCTCGCTGGAGTCCCTGTCCAACCAGTTCTTCTGCGCTACCCAAACAAAGTGGTGAGTACAATAAACTGTTGACCGTTTGTTATAATATTAGTTTGCATTTGACACGGATTGCATTTCACGTCCCTGTTGGATGTAAATCCTCCAATTCTTAATTTTCATCGCTTCCAGCACACTTTCCATTCACCTGTTTAGTCCGCTTTGCATCAAACTCTGGTTTATTTGCCGAGAAAGTCTGGTTCATTTGAGGAGGTCAAAGTGCATCATCAAATTCTGACGTAGACCAAAAAAGCAAACCCCACTCTGCCTAAAAATCTTGGTCTCTGTTTGGTTGACTCGAACTCTGGTGCGGTTCGAATGCACATGTAACGCTGGACGACTCCAAAAGGAGGAAACGTACCACAACGCATGGTATTCTGGGTAAATATATCTGAAACAAACACAAGAGTCTTTGTGAGAGAAACGTCTTGTGGTACTTCACCAAAACAAAACAGAAATCCTACAGCCGCTGAAATCTGATGCCTCTCCCTTTTTGTTAACATTTCACAAACAAGGAAATTCCGCTCACGCCTTCGGTAAGAGCCAAATGAATAAAATAAGTCATTACTGATGTGACAGGAGCACGTAGCTTCGATCCTTGGCTGGTGGGTGTGTCGATGTGTGCGTGACCGTCACCATGTATGAATGCGCTGGATGAGGAAGCAGCTGCGCGGGGTGGTCGTGGTTTCTGTTGACTGTTTGTTGTTGGCACCATTGCATTGTTTGGCCTGGTCAGTCTGTGTCGCAATCCTTATAAAGTCTAAACTATGATAATCAAACTGGAGTAAACCAGCAATGAGTTCGTCACACGGTTACCTTCTTCAGAGGTTTTTGTTTTGTTCCCTAAAGCCGTTCTTGGCACAGCAGCAGCACCACAGGTGAGGGGAAAGAGGGAGGACAGGTTTTTCAAAGTGTTGGGATCATTTGACACACGGAAGTGTGAAAGCTAACTGGATCAGCTGAAAATGTAACAAGTTTTGCAAGTTTTTGATCCCTAATCCAGGTGTGGAAACTCCACAGGAAGTGGTTAGCTTCAGCCACATGAATACAAATGTTTGTGTACCGAAAAATGCTGAGTGTTGTTCATGTACCGGACACCAAGATGTCATGAAAGGCCTGCGTTGGTCATGCAAATGACCCAGTGTTGAACCATGAGTCGGATCAGTCGCTGGCTGTTGGTGGCTCTGACCATAAATTTAGAGAGCTGTAGAAAGTGAGGTTTGCCTCTACTCTATTTTTACTGTTCTTGTTGTTTTTTGGTATTGCATCATAAATGCACATGTGTGAATTTGCATTTGCACATGTGTACAATGTAAGCCTTATGTCGTTTGGCAGCTGGTCTCTGCCAGCTGGCATTTTTGACTGTTTGTTTCTAAAGATGACTGCAAACACTGTTTAGTTCAGTGTTTGCACACTGTGTTTTACATGGGGAAATGGGAGGCATAAAAGAAACCTGGTCTGAGATAAAGCCGTTTTTGTCCAGCTTACACTGTTTGATCTGTGTTTTTATGGCTCTTCCTCAGGACACCGTTCGATGGACGTATAAAGGGGCGTCATGGTGAGTTCTTTAAACTAGCTTATTTTGTGTCTTCTCATGCTTGTGTTGCGTTGCAGTGAATTAAGCCTGTATGGGTTTGATTAAAAGGAGGTAAATATGCAACACAAGCGTATAAAAGTACATTAGATTGGTCTGATAAGCGACAAACATTCATAATGTCTGATCATTTAATCAGCTAAATCAGAGGTTATGCTTTGCATCACTTTAGTTAAGTAAGACTATAGTTGGTAGTACTGTTTTTATCAATTATATTGTAGCTTATTCTATTCTCGTTACGTAAAATACAGCGTAAAACCAAAATCTGATGTTATTCACGCTCTGACCTCTTGATGACAGCAAAGTTCATCAATATGAACATTAATAAATGTATCTGTATGACATTTGTCAATGGGGATAAAGATGAAAAGCAGTTCCAGGTGATTACACACTGGTCAAAAGGAGGTCCATAGCGAATAGCGTAGTTTAGCGTAACATCGTATGTTAGTATAAATCCATATTAGCTGGACCTGAAAGCTAACGGCTAATTTTGTGAGGGATTGAGACCAAAGTGGCCTGCCAAATGTAGTCTCAAAGGGTCTCATTAGTTTACTCAAATGCTATTTGATAAACCTTTAAACACCAATCAAATTTAAATTGAGTTTTGTTTGCAGTAAAGCAAGTAACAACGTACAGGAAATGCAGGTTGGAGCAATAAGCTTCCCATATGAAACGCATATCACAACTGGCCTAAAAAGTGTTGCCTGTCGGAAGAATAAAGCAAACAATGCCAGTGTTTGAGTGCAGCTTTGCTTTGCTTGCTATAAACATTTTAAATATTATAATATTAGTTTGCATTTGACACGGATAACTTGTGACTCACAGCCTCCATATCAGCTTCTATGTAAGTTTGCATCCACTTCATAAAGGCCATAAATTAGCATTTGCATAAATTGCGAGGACATTATTAAGACTGTATTTGACTTTCAAACTGCAGCTCGCTGCCGTTACCTTGGCTGCTCGCAGACTAGCTATTAGCTTCAGCCTTTTGGACCAACTCATTTGAATTTACACCTGATTAAGAGTGTTATTAACAGAACCTCAGCTGAAACCAACAATAACAAAATTGTTCTGCTAATACTTGAAGGTCATTGTTCTATTAAAATGGCCCTTTAGAAACTGATCAATCTGAGAGGCAGAAATGAGGAAAAAAATGTTTTGGTTGCTTTATGTACAAGTGTATTCAAGTGTGGAAGAAAGTGTGAGGAGAAAAAAATCATTTTGACATCTTGTTGGAAATGTTTAAGTTTTTGAAGACGTGACGGGTAAATCTCAAGAAGTTGCATTAGAGTTCATGTTTTCCATACTAAGGATTGTATTTTGATGAATTAAGCACATTCAATCTGGCAGTATTTATTTAAACTATTTTCTTAAACTTCCATAGCATAATTATCACACCATGCATTCTCACAATTGTGTCATTTCATCATTTTGTCTTTGTTTTTTTAGGACCCAGACTCTCTGGCACACTGCTTCACAGTTTTATACAAACATGACTGTTGAGGTAAGAATCATATGGCCCCCTCCCCACCCTGTTTCCTTACCATAAAGTCATAAATATGTGTACTCAGGGAGTTGGCTGCTCTAAGAGGTGCAGCAGATATGAAGCTGTATTTACCCAGCTTTTTTTTTTTTCTTTAAAATGTTTTACCTCTCAATTAAGGTGTTTTTATAACAAAAAAAAAAACTAAAACTGTGAGTAAATGATATGTTTTGTTGTTCTCCAGTACCTGCCTGTTTATAACCCGACTCACGAGGAGAAGAATGACGCCAGCCTGTACGCTGACAATGTTCAGAGACTCATGGCCAAGTAATGAGACGACCACGCCTGTCGCAATAAGCCACTAATCAACTAAACAACTAATCAATGACTCGCATGATAAATTAAAATGAGTTTGATCATTTCAAAATATCTTTTGAAGGGCAATTTTGTTTACAGAGTAATCTCAATCAGATATATTTATGATTTTGGATGTAAGTAGGTTTTATTCATTGGTTTTGGTTGTCGTATTTTATTTTTGATTTTATTTCACCGATATATAAAAATTTGGGCCAGTATTGATGTCCATATTTTGGCCAATGACCAATATTTACCTATATTTTTGACATGCTTAAACTGTTTTGACGCCTTTAGAGAAAAAAATCCCAACGAGAAACGAACGGCATCAAGTTAGAAATAAATATCGGTTATTCATATTGACTCAGTCGATACCAATATGTTAGAAAATGACGTTAGTGCCGATATATTGTGAATCTCTAATTTGGGGTATTTAAAATATCTTCCAGTTCCAGTGTTAAGAATTCTTCACAAAATTTGCAAACGTGAACTAGCATTATGATGCCGTTATCAATATATGACTTGAAACTGGTATCAAAGCCACAATATTATCGCTTATCGCAATTATTCCTGGGACAATTAATCGTCCAGCAAAATTGACAGGCCTAGACACAAGAAGGTCATGAGGCACTGTCGACCATATTAATAACACAGCAGTGATATTTAAGAACAGGAAAAACAGGTTTTATTACATCACTTGGCTTTGAGAAACACTTGCAGATTTCTGCCACCAGTTGTAGCAGCTGAGCCTTATTCAAGCTTTAAATTGTTTTTGATTAGCAGTAAAGATACGCCTTAGTTTCGGACTAAACCTGGTCCGCTTTCTAACGGTTCTTCGCTGCTCTACAGGGCCTTAGGAGTCCCAGCCACAGACCATGTGATGGAGGGCACGGTCCCTGTGAGCAAACTGGGTGGCCTGTCTCTACCGCTGGAACCTCCTGGCAGGGAAACATTGTCTCTTCTGCATAAAAATGGGTAAGAACTCTTCTCGTGGTTTTTAAATCTCTGAACCAAAGCTGCTTGATGTTATTTAATCTAACCATTGTCTTCCTTTTCGCATCTTTCTGTCTCTCAGACTGGAAGCTTGTGAAATCAAAGCGGCTCTGGACAAAATGATTGACAGATGTCGGTCTGGAGCTCAGGGGTCAAAGGCCAGTGCAGACGAACTCTCTTCTATTCTCTCCCTGAAGGATCACCAAACGGCTGTCTCCATCTGTGGCTTATACTCAAAGGTGAAGTCAGTTGTTTGGGTCTGAATGAAGCAAAAACATGTTTTGTTTTATTCCAAGAAAACATCTTTTGTTTGAGTTTTGGGTGAAACTCAATGAAATGTATCTCTTTTCTGTACAAATTTGGCTTAATCACTGCTCTGAATGTTGGTGTTGTTTTGGGTTTTTTATTTAAGAAATGGCCTTTTTGTGTGTGTTTGTGTGTGTCTGCAACAATTAATTGGTCATTAAATTAATTGACGATTATTCCAATAATCGATTCATCATGATTAATCCGATTAATCGTTTCAGCCCTAACCAAACGTTTTAAAAGATTTTGAAACTTGTCTCAATGAAGCTTTTCAGCCTTTCCTTTAAACAATCATTGAAACAATCACGGCCCTTGAAGGTGTGGCAAAGTAAGAAATTTGCTCTGTTTTCAGAGTATATTAGTCAGTAATCTGTGAATGCTTTTCATTTCAGTAAATAAAAAAAAAGCAAATCTGAAGAATAACGTTTCAGATGAAACATTTGTTGACGCGTGTGGGCTCTGTCTTTGTGTTTGCCGTCAGGATGAAACGGTGGACCTCAGACAGCTTTACTTCAGCATCTCAGCTCTTGGTAACATCACAAACTTCAAGGCCCTGCTTCACTGTGCTTTTACAGTAAGTCTCTTGCTTGTTCAGCAGAAGTTATGGGTCTTAAATTTGAGCGCGACACATTCTTAGAAATGTACATTTTAATCAGGATGTCCCGGATTCTTAAATTCATATATCTGAAATGTAGGCCTTAAAATGTCTCAGTTGCCACTATTCTTGTTGTTTGAGTCTTGATTGGACTTAAAGATTACTAAAGGTGTCATTAAAAAAGCCTTACTTTTTACCTGTTTAATGCTCTCCTTTGTTCTCCTACCTTCCAGCTGTTTGACCAGGAATCAAAAGGCAGCTTACATGCAGAGGAGCTCTCAGACCTCATGGGGCGCTGCTTGGCATTCCACAGCACAACACTGATGCTCTGTATACCGAGGCCTCCAGTCAGGGGAAGCTTACTGAAGGTGCGCATTCACACTGTTGTTATTTTTTATTTTTTTGTTGATCAAACACAACCTTTTACTAAAACCAAAGTGTCTAAATGTTTAACAGAAAGCCTGCTGCGAGTGCTGACGACCGACCCGACCTTTTCAAAAGTGGTGAACGAGTACCTGCAGGGCGAGGAGGCTGGGCCCCCGCCGCCGCCCGCCGCTGCAGCGGCCAATGGGAAAGCTGTGAACAACAACGGGTTTCTACAACACAACAAGAAGTTTGAATGAGTGTTTAGTTACTGCTGGTTCTCATCTCGTGGTCCGCCCCCCCCCCACTCCCCGATCACGTCGGAACCAATCAAACCCAAAGACTTCTATTTTTATACGTTTTATGATATTTTTAAGTCGAGCATCAATTGCACAAACGTGGAAACGCCCAAAGAGAAGGGGGAGCGTTCCTCCACAGCGGCACTGAGGGACCGTATGTTTACTTGTGTTTTGTTTTTTTTTATCTTTCAATAAATTCTTGTGTGTCACCGGAGGTTAATTTTACCGCTGACAGCGGTAAAATTATTTGTATAAAAAAAGGTGATTTCTCTGTGAGGGACAGTGGTGTGTGTGCCAAAATAACTCAACACTGTAAATTTATTGTAAGTGATTCTTAAAGCTTGTTTTCTTTTTGTAAGCGTTAGTTTATTTCAGGAATAAACTGATGTGTTTTAAACATGCTTGTTTTGGGGGGTGGCGGGGGGGTATTTGTCACTCTATATGTAGCCAGGTTGCTCTTAAAGTCCCTCTTTCCCTTTTTATTCTGATTTTGGGCCCTCTCTGCTCAGAGTCCCGACACTTTTTCACCGGACTGGAACATAGTGTTTCCGGAGTTTCTGTGGCGCCCCCTTTCTCTTTTTCGGGGTACTGCTTCTCTCCTGGCATCTCTTCGCTGCACTCGTGAGCTCTGCTTCTTCTTGTTGTTCTTCTTCTTCTTCTGATTCTTCTTCTTCCTCCTCATCCTCATATGCTTCTTCTTTGATCGCTTCGGGCTCGATTTTTAACCCATTTCCTCTCCTTTGTGAAACTTCCTGCTTTTTTGGTTTGCCCCCCAGGAACGCACCGCATTGTCGCTTCTGCACTTCACTCAATGCTGGATACAGAAAACCATCTGGCTCCGGACTTCCATCAGTCATTTTCACAGAAGGAAACCTCTTCGTCCTTTTGGGGGGACACTTTGGCTTACATTTGGCCTTTTGGCTGCATTTGCCAGCCTTTGTGTTGCTTTTGGACATAGTGGACAGATTGGGTGTAAAGTAGGCCTCGTAAACCTCCGCCTTTGTTCTTCTTGATCCTTCAGCAGGTTGAGTTGTTTTGCGCTTTGTCTCTCTTGCTCTCGCCTTTCATCAGGCTCCGAGGTTGCAGAGGTTTGCCCAACCCTTCGTACTCGTTCACCGCACTGCCTTCTTTGACGAGGAGCTTTTGGTTGTCTTTGGCTTCGATCTGTCGTTTCTTTTGCTTTGAGGTTTTTGTCTCGCAGCCTTCGAAGTCTTCCCCCTCTCCTCGTCTCTTGGTTCTTCTTTGCTCGATAACCATTCGCTCCTGATTTCCATCCTTCTGACAAAATCCAGAGGTTTTCCTTGTGGCACTCTAGACTCCTGCCACTTGTCCGTGAACTTTCTGTGTTCCAGATATTTATCGGCCGTTTCTCTCTCTCCGGCTCTGAAAGGGTAACCGTCTCCGTCTAGTTCGTTGGTGCGGTCCCTCGCCCTGTGACTCAGTCTGATGTCCGATTTGCAGAAATTTGATTTGCTGTCATTGAAAATGCCTCTTTTTCTTGCCGTTTCTCGACTGTGCGTCTCCGTTCTTAGGAAGCGTTCCTTCGAATCTCTTTCGCCACGTCTCCTCCTGTGGCCGTCGTTCACTTCTCTCGAACTGTGACAGGTCAGATCTTCAAAATGTCTCTCCAGAGGAAAGGACATGTTCGGGTACCTTAGTCGTTCTTCTGCGGGTGGCCGCTGGAACGCAGAGTAGCTGCGCAGGTTCTTCTTGGGTCCCTCCTCAGCTGGCAAATCGGGCCTGTTTTGGTATGATTTCCTCTCGTGTTCTGTGATTGGAGCGTCTGACAGCAGGTACTGGATTATTCTTTCAATTTCAGTTTGCGGTGGAGTCGTCTTCTCTGCATTTTTCTCATTTAAAGGTTCGTCTAAGCTCTCCTCCATAAGCGACTGTTGGTCAGACAGGAACAAAAGACAGAGACGTGTCAATTACAGCAGTATAAAGTAATAATTTAATCAAAGTCCAACTAATCTGTCCTTTGAAGGTATGCATGGTGTGCCCAGCCTTTTTATAGTACATGCACATTAGGATCAGTAGTGTGAAGACCGAAATGTCCTTTCACTGCATTTAAAAAAAAACAAAAAAAAAAACAAACAAACAATTGCCTTGGGTTGAAAACTCAATATTCCGATCTTTCAGTGACTTCAAGCGGTCAAATAGTTACTAGCTATTTTGTTACTTTATTAGATAATAGTCCAACTGCCTTTGCCAGCTAATTAAAAGGTTTTTTCTGAAATTTTTCTGCACATTAATGTGATATTATCTGAGTCGATAGGCTCTTGCTGTAGACTTTTTCAAAATGTCCTCAAAAATATAAAAGCTATAGCAACTTGGCTCAACATCAGAAAACGTGTGGTCCGATATTACATAGTGTGGAAGGTGATGTGCACCATAGACATGAGGTTTGTTAAGCTATTTGGGTTAAATCCAAGTCATAACTTAATTTCCTGACAAAGCTAAGGCTATTGCTGATGCTGACGCTTAAAATAACTCATATCTCTGAAAAAAGATGTGAAAGCAAATCAAAAATAAATTTTAAAAAAACTAATGCTTTCCAGTACTGAGCATTTGGGCGAGTTATTGAATTGGGAATTATTCGTTTCAGTCTTTAAACACAAACAAATGTTGCATTTTTTTATGGACATAAGCCAGTCTTTGGGCAGCCGCTTTCTGTATCTCAACGTCTGTCGTTAAATCAGACGAACCTTTCCAGTGTTAGGTCAATAAGGATTACTAAAATTATTTACATTTGTTGAACGCCATAATAACTGGAGAATTACTTTGAACCTTCTTCAAAATGTCCCTGGAGCTCAAATGTAGAATTGCATTCTGACGTCTTTGACTCGGGTCAGACGTTTTTAGTACTCGGAATAAACGGCAGGAACTTTGACCCGTTCTTCCAGACAAGAACAGATGAAACTGAGTCAAATTTAAAGGTTGATTTGCTTAGAAACTCATTTTCAGCTCTGCCCACAAGTTTCATCGTACTAATGTCAGGGCTTTGTGAAAGTGACTCCTAAATGCCGGGTTTATGGTCCTTGAGCCACTTTGTAGCAAATATGAAGTTAGAAGACCGTGGTGTTTGAGCACAGACAGAGGAAAAAGTTACTTTTAAACTTTCCTGACTACTTATTCTTTTTTGTAGCAATAAATAAACAGCTTAATGTGTGCCTATCATCTTTTACCTGCAGGTCTTCCAGAGTGAAGTCAAAGGTGTTCAGGTCTGAAGTGCAGAGGCAGTTCATGTCATCCATGTCCAACTGATGGCAAAAAAAAAAAAGGCTGACATGTCAGTTTTTATAGAAAAAGTAAAATGTCTTTGTTGTAAATGTAATTACCAACCTTAAATATCCAGTTACTTGAACTTCTGTTAAATGTCTTCAGTTATTTTGATAACTTTTAGTCAGTCATTTGTTTTGGCAAATATCTCTTGTTTTTGGGTTGTTTTTTTTTGTCAAAATTAATTTCAGATTATTGAACAAATTTGTATATTAGGAAAAGATGAGCACACAAAATCTAAACAGATGATTTCTTTCATGAAGCTGAAAAAGTTCTCCAACTTTTTTCACATTCCCTATGTGGAGAAAGTAGCTCTCCTTTTCTTAAACTGTGATTAACAACTTAAAAAAAGTAAAGTAAAGAAAGTGCCATAATAGAACCTGCTTGCCCAGACAAATTAGGCTCAAAGTTCCCCAAAACACATCATGCTCCCTGGTTTAAAGAAATTAAAGTTACCAGAACCTATGAACATGGAGCACCTTCAGTTTTAATCTTCTTAAGAGGCTATCATGACTGCAGCCTCTGTAAGGACTGACCATGCACAAAAACTGCTATGGGGCTGAATTGGCCACAAAACACTTTAAATAAGCAAACAAACAACAAAGAAAAAACTTATTGAATCAGTACTCTGGTCACTTTGATTAAAAAAGAAAATTCAATGAAAGCATCAATGAAACTTTTGACACCAAAAGTTCTGCTTACATTTCTGATCGAGTTGGTGTCATTGCCCAGATCATCCTGATGATCCATGAAGGAGCCGATTTCTGTCGCCAGAGTCTCATTTTCTTCTCTCTGCATGGAAATATCGGCTTAGTTTTAAAACGCCAACGAATATAGCCATTTCAACCTGGGGATTTATATATGTGTTTTTTGTAGCATTTCTGAGTCGAGTGTTCTTCTCTGTGCGATTTGCTTTGAAACCCAGGAACCTTGAGGCGGACGGCGTTGGGGACGTCCCTGCTGTCCTCCCAGGTCCATTCCATTTGCAGGGTCCTGAAAAGCGGCCAGAGGTCTCGGGGAAACTCGGCGGCCTCGTTCATTGGTCTTGTCGGGCGGGAAAGCTTGGTGTTCGTCTGTGAGGAAGAGTGAACAGCGAGAACAGAGGGGTGGTTCTGGCGTGAATGGTCTTCCGGCTCGGGTTCTGCTCTGCATCCCCCAGAACCAGAACCGAACTCGAAGAAGCAGCATTCTGTTTTTACGCTCCTTTGATCTGGAACAATCTTCTGGAAAACTACTAAAACTGAAACACTGAGCTCCTTGGTCAACATATCAGATGTGTATTAATGATTTGGATGATAGCACTTGACAAAATGTAATGTTTGTTGCTTGTTTCATAAGGGGTTGATGTTTTTATGGTTTAAAGCACTTTGTTGAGCGGCACAAATGAACCCACTCGACTTTCTACCTGGCCTCTTTCAGAACAACTCCTAATCACTTACCTTTTTCCTTCCTCCTGTCCTCCAACGTCTGAGTACCGTTCAGCACCATGTTGTCGTAATAAAATAACAATCTTTCTTTAAATCTAGCATTTGTTTATCAGATGCTTTTTTTGGAAGCCACATTTTAATCCCAATGATGAGAAAAGCTTCAGTAAATCAGTTTTTATATGACTGAAACTCCATTTGATGATGCCTTAAAATGAAACGTTGCTGTTTATGTAATAAATTTTAATTGAGACATTTTGAGTTTTCAATCATCTTCAATATCTTCAATTTCATGTTTAAACCCTTTTTGCTGCATCTTTCCATTTCTAATACTAAAGGTTTGATCAACTGGATTTTGAAGTAACTTAGAGTTCATGTGCTCGTCTTTGTGTTACTTGATTTTAATCCAGATGTACTTTAGCTAAGATAAATTAGTGTTTTACTGCAAAGTTAATTTGGAAAAATATTCTGTGTGGTAAAACTAAGACTAAATATTTGAGATTTTGTCATCTGAAGCAACAGAAAACATTCAGTTAGCTGTTTATTTTATTTTATTTCATTTTATTGTGTTTTATTTTATTTTATTATTATATTTTATATTATTTTATTTTATTTCCTGTCTTTACCTGCATATCACACATGCAAACAATCCAAAGAATATTTCTGACTGTTTTCCTGTTGAAAACTGTTTGTTTTTGTTGAATAGTTTCCAAGCCGACTGTGATCCGAAAACCCAGTGGGTCTGTTGTATATAAAGGAGAGAAAGTCACTCTGAGATGTGAGATCAAGGAAGGAGGAGGAACTCAGTGGACATATGAATGGAGAACAAACAATAGAAACATTCAAATAAGATCCAGTGAATACAGCATCAATAAAGTCTATGAATATCACAGTGGAGTTTACAGCTGCATGGCTACAGGAGTTCATCAACAAACAGAATGGAGCGATGGCGTCACACTGACATGAGTGAGTCTGATTTTAGAACTTTATATTGTTTGGATTTAATATAAAACCAGGTTTTCTGTTATTTCTGACTACAAGCAAAATAAAAGCAAGAGACTTTCTGTTAGATAAATAAAAACAGCTACATGTCACTAAAGTAAATTTGAAATTAACACATTCAACTTTTTAAGATGATTAAGTTTAGTAAACATGTCATGAATTAATTAATAGTTTGATTATTGAGTCACTTTTATTTTTCTTTAATCCAACAGCATATAAACCCAGAGCCACACTGACAGCAGACAGAATCATACCACTAGAGGGCAGCAAAACTGACCTGCTCTGTGGACGGATCTGATGACTGGAAGTTTGACTGGTTCAGAAATGATGATCAATATTCTGCAGCGACAGGAAACAGAGATCCAAACAGAGTTATCTCTGTCTCAGCGGGAGGAGAGTACAGCTGCAGAGGAAGAAGAAAATATTCAAGTTTTCAAACTGAAATAAGTGATAAAATCTCTGTTGTGAAAATTGGTAAGTTTATTTCTTAATTTTGTAATGAAATAAAAATCTCTCTTTAATCTAGAATTTGTTTATCAGTTGTGTTTTAGTCGCCATAATGTTGGAACCATAGTAAAACAGTAATTGCAAGACTGCACCTCTATTTGATGATGCCTTAAAATGAAATATTGATTCTGTTAATGTGAAGATTAATCATTTTTAATTGATACATTTGGAGTTTACATTCATCTTCGATTTGATGCTTCGCTAAAACCTTTTCGCTGCATCTCTCCAAATGTTGATTTGTTGCATTTTGAAGCTGTTTAGGGTTCAAATGTTCCTCTTACTGTTATTTGACTCTTACATAGTAATGTAACACCTTAAGTTTATTAGAGTTATTTTTTCTTTACAATGCAGGGAAGGATATACTCATTTGTAATGTTTCACATGTTTTCTGTAGTCTTGTTCTCTTAAGTAAAGGTTTTGAAATAAATATTCAGTCAGCTGTCAAAAATGACAAGTGCTGTCTTTGAGTTAGAAAACACAATTAACATGTTTGTTAAAATAAATTTAAAAAAATCATGGAGATTATGAGCTCAGAAATTAAAATAGTTTCTATAAAATTGTACTTTTGATTTATTAAATATTCAGCCAGAAAATATTTGCTTAAACATTGTTGATGTGGGTATCAGACAGGTGAACATTAGAGATAATATCAGGATATTTCTGTCTGTTTTCCGGATGAAAACTGTTTTGTTTTTGTTGAATAGTTCCCAAGCCGACTGTGATCCTTCAACCCAGTGGGTCTGTTGTATATAGAGAGAGAAAGTCACTCTGAGATGTGAGATCAAGGAAGGAGAAGAACTCAGTGGACAAATGAATGGAGAAAAAACAAGAAACATTCAAAAGATCCAGTGAATACAGCATCAATGACGTCTCTGAATATCACAGTGGGAGTTTACAGCTGTATGGCTACAGGAGATCATCAACAAACAGAATGGAGTGATGGCGTCACACTGACAGTGAAACGTGAGTCTGATTTAGAAACTTTATATTGTTTGGATTTAATATAAAAACCAGGTTTTCTGTTATTTCTGACTACAAACAAATAAAAGCAAGAGACTTTCTGTTAGATAAATAAAAACAGTTTCATTTCACTGAAGTAAACACTACAGAGTCACTCTGCAGTTCAATGTTAAGCCTTTAATGTGGTACTAAGCTATACTCAACATTTTAAGACAGTTTAGTGTTAAAATAAAGTAATTTTTTCCTGAAGTAAGTCATCTTATATGATTTAGTGATGTGGCCTTTGTGTTGAGGCATTAAAGAGCGTGTATTGAGTAATCAATGAGGGTTATTGTATCCAGGCTTGTGGTGTAGAACAGGCGATGACGTTTGAAGCCTCCCAATCGGACCGAATCACATGACTGATTCAGAAACCGGACCTTGTGAATCCAAATGCATTGCTGTTTCTCCTGTCATATTTTCTTCTTTCAAGACTGTATTGTATATGTTTGCAATGTTTAGTGAGTTTCTTTTATGCGACGGACGTATTTTCCCCTTGTCTGGCAATAATGTGGTTTTTCCTAATAAGTATTGCACATGTTGATAATAAATTATCACCAACAACCAAAACAGAGAAACCACCAAGCAAAGATTGGTCACTAATATGATTTTCTTTTCTTTCTTGTTTATTTAAAACCCACAGCAGATAACCCAGAGCCACACTGACAGCACACAGAACAATCATACCAGCAGGGGGCAGCATAACACTGACCTGCTCTGTGGACGAATCTGATGACTGGAAGTTTGATTGGTTCAGAAATGATCAACAATATTTTGCACCCCGGTTCAGAGGAAACAAAGATCCATTCAGAGTTATCTCTGTCTCAGAGAGAGGTCTCTACAGCTGCAGAGGAGGAAGAGGAAATCCAGTTTTTCATACAGAAACAAGCAACATTCAGAAAATTGGTGAGTTCAGTTCTATTCTGAAATAAAACAAAGAAATCTGCTTTAAAATATGTATATGTTTGATGGTCAAATTTTATTACTGTTTGTTGAGCTCAGTTTGTGGTTCACCTTAAAACATAACATGTCTTTTTTTCTTTGTTAGTAAATATAAAATATTTTATTTTCATATCATTTAATGAGGCTGATAATCATAAGCTATAAGAATTCAGCATTTTCAGTTTTTTGCTCAATATAATTTTCTGTCTTCTGATTGAATATTATACATTTTAGTGTCTGCGCCGACTGTGAAGCGGCATCCCAGCTGGCCTGTCGTATTCAGAGGAGAGACGGTCACTCTGAGATGTGAGATGGAGGACGATGAAGGAACTCAGTGGACGTATCAATGGAGTCCAGCCAATAGAAACTCTCCAACATCCAATGAATACAGGATCAACAGCGTCTCTGAGTCTGACAGTGGGAGTTACTATTGTATGGCTAGTAAAGGAGATCAGAACTCAGGCTGGAGTCGTTCCTTTCAACTGACAGTGAAATGTAAGTCTGACAGAAACATCCTCATTCTCACAATCCTAGAACACCAGACAACATTTTTGGATGCAAAACTCCTCACATCTGCATTAGTTCTCATGTTAAATGGTAAATCAGAAATAATTTGGTATTTTATAACAGGTTCAGGCTACTTTATGTGAGCCTGGCCTTTGCTTTCTTATGCAGCAACACTCAGTTCTAATCTCTCTTCAGTGCTCTGTCTGGGCTTTCTCCATTGACTTGGATTTTCTCCAGTAGAATTTCTATTGGGCCAATCAGAGAACAGAAGGAGAAGTTCTGATTGTTGCTTTTCTGTGTTGTTTTAGATTTGTACTCTGTCTGTAGTTTTAGAAATGGAAGTGAAGTTCAGTTGATTCTAGTCACTCTTCCAAATACTGGTTTTTGAAAGATTAGTTTAAAATATTTCTTTTTAATCAGGTAAATTGATTAGGACTGAATTCTAATTTTTAACAATAACCTGGCCAGGAAGCATGAAACATCAAACAGCATAAGTGACTCAGAAGTTAAAATTGATCTGAACAGATTGTTTCCTCAAACAAGACACTTTCTAAAGTTTGTCTTGTTTTCTGTTTCAACCAGCAAATCGACCCAAAGCCTCACTAACAGCAAGTAATAACATCATACCAGCAGGGGGCAGTGTAACACTGACCTGCCTTATTGACATTGGAGTTGGCTGGAAGTTTGACTGGTTCAAACTGGAGTCAGATTCTTCTGCAGCTCAGTCCATCAGAACCAGTGAATCAGACGGAGTCCTCTTCATCTCAGAGGGAGGAGAGTACGGCTGCAGAGGAGGAAGAGGAGATCCAGTTTTCTACACTGAAACCAGCGGAAAGGTCACTATTGAGAAAACAGGTAAACTTGTCTTTATTGTGACATGAAACATCTTTAGTGCTTCTTTGTTCATCAGTGGTGTTAAAAGTATTATGACTCCAGTGCAACGATCATCATCTGTAACTCCATCTAATGAAGCCTGAAAGCAGAAAATTTGCTCCTGTTCATGTTGATATTTAAACCAGACAATAAATTTCTATGTTGATATTGACAGAGGATTTACTGCAGCAACTTATGTCTGTTTGATGGAAAAACTGTCACAAATGTGATTATATGATGCAAACAGTGCAACATTCTGGCTGTAAGCCAGTAATTTATAGGAAGTGCATATTATATGTCTAATACTGCTTTGTTTTGCTTTATTGTTCTTTACCAGTGATCATTTTATTTTGTTAGTTATAATGAGAGTTATTAGACAGATATTCACATACACTGGATCAAAAGTTATTAAAATTGTTTTCTCAGTGTATGAAGTAAATCAAACAACATTTTCTTATTTTAGTTCAACCAGAACGACCAAATTATTTCTATTTGCTAAAATGAGATTAAAAAAAGCGTACTGAGCATTTTTGAGATTTTTTTGTAGCTTTCTCTGAATTAAGAAATGTATTTACCTTTTTTTCTTTAAGCTATCTGACTTGAGTCAAATCTTTTGGGTTTCCTTCCTCAACTTTTGATAGGTTAACTATCAATTAATTAGTTAACCTAATTAATTGATAGTTTCCTTAGCTTTCATAAATAAATAAAGTAGCAGATTATCATTGTGGCAGTTTGCTGTTATTCATACTTAGCAAAGCTTATGTAATGGACTCTTTTCTCACTTCAATTAACATTCAAGTTAATTGAAGGCGGACCTGAAACTCACTGCTTCCTTGTTTGAAATGACTTAAATGTCAAAAGCTGCAAAAAAATCCTTCAAAAGATATTTTCACTAAGTCTTCTGGCATTTAGCAAATAGAAATAGTTTTGTTAATTCTAACTAACTTAAAACAAGAGATTTGGTTTCAGACATTAGTAAATAAAATCTTAATATGTAATAAAATATTTCTACATGTGTGTAAGTATGTTTATACCTCCTCTCTCTCCAGCGTCTCGCCCTCAGCCTGTCCTCTCTGTGTCTCCATCATGGCCGAATCCTGGAGCCTCAGTGACTCTGAGCTGTGAGGGTTTGGAGCTTCAATCAGCAGGATGGAGGTTCTTCTGGTATAAAGCTGTTCCAAACCCAATCAGCAGTTCCTACAGCTATGAACTGCTTCCTGGCAGCATCACTGGGACTGAGCAGAACTCCTTCATCATTAATGGACCGACTCAACAGCAGGATATCAGTGCAGAGCAGGAAGAGGAGAACCAAAGTTTTACACTCGTGACAGTGAAGTAAAGTTTGTTTGGTCTGCAGGTCAGTTTGTTTCTGTTCTTTCATTTTGGATTTTTATTCCACAATTTGCATTGTTGATGAGCTCAGGTTTCTAATTAACGTTTTGAATAATCTATTGTGTTCCTCCTCCTTAGCTTTCATAAATAAATAAAGTAGCAGATTATCATTGTGGCAGTTTGCTGTTATTCATACTTAGCAAAGCTTATGTAATGGACTCTTTTCTCACTTAAAATAATTATATCAACAAATTTAATCAGATCAACATTTATTTCATGTTACTCATATCTTCTTTCTGTATTTTTTGTTGTTGTTTTTGGTGTCTTTGGTTTTACTTCCCTACTATAATGTCTGTTAACCACTAATCATTTTACAGCGTATTTTACAATCACAGCTCAATGAACATTGTTTTTCACATTTTCTCAACACAACTGCCAGGAGAAATTTTACACTATTCTGTGTGTTTTTTTCAGACTCTCATCCAGCAGCTTCTCTCTCAGTGAGTCCTGACAGAGTTCAACATTTCATTGATCAGTCTGTCACACTGAACTGCAGTGGGAATGACACCAAGTGGAGAGTGAAGAGGTTTACAGAATCAACCAGTCCATCATATGTTCAGTGCTTCAACTGGGAGATGATGTCTGGATCCTCATGTACCATTAACAGACTGGAGGATCACAGTGGAGTTTACTGGTGTGAGTCTGGATCAGGAGAATTCAGCAATGCAGTCAACATCACTGTACAAGGCAGGTTATAATTCAGTGTGTTTTCACTTGTCCCAGCATTTTAAACATTATTTATATTTCATCATATCTGAAGATACTGTAAACAACCCGTAGCAATCCAGTGATTCTTGAATTAAGTGGAAACATGTGCAGTGGATGGGTGTTAAAAGTTTCTCCTTCAAAACTCAGCAGCTTCTTTCTCTGACTGTTCTGCTTTGTAAACATCTGCTCCAGTAAGTAAAATGTGTCATTTGCTTTTTGAACAGAAACATGAAATGTGATTAAATTTGTTAAATTTATTAATATGCATAGTATAAATGTATGGAGGCCCTTGAGGACATGGGGTCTCCTTACTGTGCTGATCAGTAAATATGGCATAGTTGAATACTGCAAGCATTTCTTACGGTGGCCATCGTACTTTCTGCCATAAAGTAAGGCTTTCATAAGGTTTTTCCATGTATGTTAAAATCTCATTGTGAAATATCTGAAGTTTTATATATTTTTCTTTTGGACAGAAATGCACCACAGACATGTGATATAAACAGAAACTTTCCATAAGATGGAAAGAAACAAAAATACATTTTAACTGTTTGTACTATTTCTGAGATATTAATCTGTCACCTGACAGTTTTGATGGTGGAAACGGTATAAAGGGCCATTTTCATGTGTGGTTCCATCTCAACCTGACACAAGTGCAGTGAATAAATCCATTTTCATAATCTATTTTGTTATCTGTCACTGAAGTGGTTATCAGTTTTATTTCTGGTGTTTGAGATGCTCAGACTTTTACTCAAAAATTTTCCAAATTTTTTATTTACGATAAAATGGCAAAGAATCCAAAATGTGATAAAGGTGTCTGTTTCATACCGACTGTAAGTCTGGATGAGAATAAATCAATTTGTGGAGAAATGATAATATTAGGCACAATGCTTTAATAGAGTCATTGATACCGATGCTTTAAATCTTGTCTTTCACTGCAAATATTGCAGGTACAAAAGTGACAAAAACTAAAAGAAGTTTCCTAGCATCTTGTTCTTGATAGTGTTGACATTCTTCCAAAATATGTAAGAACTATTGTGTCAGGAATGAATGAAATACCCGGTGGTTGCTCTGAACAGTCAGTGGTAGAAACTTATTTTTCATTAATTGTCAGGGTAAAAATGTTTTCTTATGTTCAATGTTTCTCATTTCCAGGAACTGTATCCAGTCCTGTCAGCTCTTCATTTCCTGGGATGTTGATCGTTCGACTGCTTGTTGTAATCACTCTTGGTTTTCTCCTGCTGTTGATGATGTTGCGCTGCAGACAGTGTAAGGGTGGATATACAGCAACTTAGATAATAAAGTTTCAAATTCTTTAAATTTATTTAGATGAGGAACAAACAGGAAAAACAGCTTGCACTATAATGCATCAATTTTTCTTTTTTCCATCCAGATTTATGGTGCTTCAGGTCAGTACTCTGGTATTTACTTTTCTCTGGCCACAATCGTTCATCTTCCATCCCTGTTTGTATTTATTTCAGTATAACTCTTTGCATGATTTAGGTCAAAGGCCAGCAGTCAGAGCTCGACCACAAATCAAGGACCCAAACTGGGAGAGAGCCAAGTTTACAGCTCTCTGCTACACGGTCAGTAACTTTGATTTATATTTTATATTAGCTCCCTAAAAATATGATTTAAGATGATTTCATTTTCATTTATCAAAGACCAAAAACAGCCACACTGGATGTTATTCTAAGAAACACAGAAAAAGTTCAACATGGTTTACGCCTGATTCTGGTGCAAAAATCCCCAACATGATTAGGATTTTTCTACAGTCCAACACAGTGAGATATGAAAGCAATGCTGAATACATCTGCTGCATAAAACATGCTGCCCTCATATGTGGGATGTTTTCTAACTTTTAAACGGCAGCAAAAAAAAAAAAAAAAAAGTGAAATTAAAAAAATAACACCAAACATTTTAATATTCTAACATTTCAGGCTTTTGGCATAAAATGTGTGAGTTGTGGCAGATGACACTAAAGAAGACGTCACATTGAAAACTGCAAAAATACAAAAAGTTTTAAATTCTGAAGTTCAGACTTTCCTACTCTTGACATTTTCATTGCTTTGCAGGTGATGCTTCTGAATACGAGTCGATCCAACCAGCCACTATGAATAGTAAGTCCAATTCCTTTAAGAACGTCAAGATGCAGCGACCGACTGATTTCAGTAGTAAGACTTCCAGGATTTGAGATTAAAATCCAAAATATTTCAGAAACAGATTAATTCCAGGCTCTTGTTTTAGAAGATTAAGGCTTTAAAAATGAGCATTCCTCCAAAACATCAAAAACAAATGAACATATTTCCCACGGTGCTCCTGTGAAATATTGTGAAAATCAGGATCAGCATTGTGGAACACAATCAGTGAGAATAAAGTGGTTACGTTCAATTTATGTATTTGTTTTACCTTAATCGTGCATCATTTAGTTTTTGTTGATGATTTGTTGCATTAACAGACAGTTCTGATGACCCAGAGGACGATTATGTGAACAGCGCATAAAACCAGAAACTTCAGGTAAGTTTGTTCGGCTCCAGCGGTCAAAGTTTTCACTGAAATGTGTCATCATGCCAACAAACGCTGCAGATCATTACATCCCATCATGCAGGTCAGACGATCATGCCCTTTGCTTCAACTAGAAAGCAGCAGAATGCGTCAGATCAGAGAACCAGCTGAGGACTTTTAGAGTTCTGGATACCTGCACCACATTCATTGGCATTAATAGTTTTTAGAAACGTTGCTTAATAATTGGCCCAAAAGTTTAGGTGATTTATAACTTAGAAATGCTGAGCTAATATAACTTTTTATCATGGGCTTTATAATTCAAACCCAGCTACATCTGCCACAGATGATTGTTCTCTTGTAAAAATACCGAGGTCTCATTGTTGTTTTAAAACCCACTGAACGCTAAAGCAAAACGTAAAAACAGAGAAAATCAACATAAAGGTAGATAAAATCTGTATTTAGATTCATTTGTAAATTTGAATGTGCTTCTGTATAATTTATGTGAAATAATTTGCTAATTGTGCATTTTATTTTCTTTGTATTGGATTTTCACTATCACTGTAAAATGTTGCTGCTACATATTTGCTGCTACTGTAAATATTTGACAGCATTAACAGCAGCAGCTTTGTAATTAATGCTGTTATTACCAGCAGTAAAAAAAAAACATGAATGTGTTTGATCTCACGCTTTTCTCTTTCTCTACAGGAAAGTGGAGCCATGCAGCAACCGATGGAGAAGTTTACTCTGAAATCAGATCAAGAATGTTTCTGGAAAACAATGGAAAATAAGGGGAAAAAATCACCTATTTTCATGCATCTGTGAAGAATTTTTATCAACAAACATTTAATGCAACTGGAAAACAAAAGCTAGATTATATGCAAAAGTTGAAACAGATCAATGTAAAGATTTGTGTGCACTTATCCCATGCTGTATTATATGCAAATGTCCTTTAAAATGCAGCAATAACATCGTCGCATGTGAAAAGTGAAAAGTCTGTTGTTGAATTTAGCAAGGAACTTTCTCTTGACAATAACATTCATTTCTACATTTTTTATGAGATGTTTTAAGCTTTGTTTATTTTATTCACATCCAGAAACTTGGATAGAAATATATTGTATGTTTTTCTGTTTTTTAATTTCTCTTTTTCTTAACCTTTCTATGGCTACCAGCTCACTTTTAGTGGTGATTTTTCTATGCAGTACTAGCACATAATTGAACTTTAATAAAACATAAAAAATAAAAAAAAGTGACTCAATGTTTGTGCAATCAAAAAAAAATGTTCTGAGGATTTTTAAAAAGTAATTACTGCCCATCTGCAGTAATCGTCACACAAAAGTTTAATTTATGTGCATATTTTTCACTTCTAATGGCTACAATAGGCTAAACAGTCAATTTAATATACATTAAATTAAACAATACATTGTTCCATCCACTGTTAAATATATATAAAAAAGGCTGTGAATTTAATTAAAATAAGTTGCTTTTATAAGTTGTTTTTATTATTTATGTTGCCTTTAATTTAGACCAAAGCGAAGTTTAGACCAATGAACCACAAGGGGGCGCCAGATAATCCTTACAAATACAAGAAAGACGTTCGCTGTGCAAAATCCTCCAGAAAAGATCAGCATCCATGAATAAATGACAAAATACACATATAGATTACACTTATGCAAAAATAATGACTCATTACCCAAATAAGTCACCATTAGGTTTATTATTAGGTCAATTGTGAACATTTAGTTTATGTTTTGAAAGTTAAAATTGATCTTTGTTATTATTATTAATAATAGAATTGTAACATTATGAACCACCAGGGGGCTCCATATCACATATATGAGAAATAGAAAAACAGTTTTTATTGTCAAGCAAAGTGGGACATTCAGGTGTAACAGATATAAATGTTCACACAAAAAACTTCTTGAAGCGTTAAAACAATATATTAAAAAACAAGATGAACAAAAATAGTAATAATAATAAAATACAGTAAAGACAGAGTGGATGGTAGAAATGCAAGTTTTCATGCAAAGACATTGATGTTGTTGGAAGCAATGATGGTTATAAAGTTTAAAAGCTTCTGAGAGGAAGGATCTGTGATTACGCTCCTTTGTGCATTAAGGATGCAGCAGTTTGTCATTGAAGGAGTTCTGCAGTCCGGCTGCAGTAATTTCAGGTTTTTAGCTTCACACTCTGGTTTTTGTCCCTGTTGACACACAGACTGGTGCTGCTAACACCTTTTCTTTCTTTATCACTACGCCAATAGCAGACTGGAGCTGGATGGCTGAAGAGGTTTTAGCACAGACGACCCACAACATGGAAGACCTGGACTCAAATCGTGGCCTGGGATTTTTATGCATGGAGTTTCTTCCCATGAATCATGGATTCTCTCCAGGTAATCTGGTTTCCTATAATAGTTCTAATATGAGTTTTTTTAATGTCTCTCTCAGAAATGTTGACATCTGTTTAGGGTGAACCTCACCCCTCGCCTCTAGAGATAGACACCAGCGCCCCTTGTGGTGAATGGAAACTTGAACTCTCCAATTCGGCCCAGTTAGTCTTATTCATGATGACTTGATAAGTCATCATTTTATTTTCCTCCATCCTCTCACTGGTCTTCAAAGTAAGGGCGAAGTGTGAAGTGAGGAAACGCGGGATCACTTCTCTTCACAGTAAACATCCTGAGCATCAGGGTCATGAGTCCATGTGGAGTTCAAAGTTCAGTAACATCCTCTGAACTCAACAGTAGGTGACTCAGAAAAGACATTTGGTCAGCATCGTATCATCAGACACACATGGCCTTTAATAAGCGCAGAGCTGAAAGAAAATGTGAAATTCCAGATATTATTTTTTCGGGCAATTTATTAAAATGTGTATTCTGGCTTTTAGTGCACCTCACATTCAAACAAATGGCTTCCTTGTTGGTCGACATGAACTTGTCTGTATATTCTCGACATTGATGTCTGCGTCTGATGGGTCAGATCCATAATGTGCCTTTTGGTGGTTAAATTTTGGTTTCTGAGAACTTATTAAAGCAATGAACAAACAAAAATAAGGAACATGTTATACAAAGCACAAATATTTCTGGCCATGTATTTGCTGGTGTCAGCACGTCCGTTTATGGAAACGATCATTTGCTCACTGTTTGAGCTGCAACACCCTCAGCCAACCCAGAATGTATCATCTGTCCTGTTCTGCTGCCTATACAGCTTACCTGTCGTCTGCAGCTCTGCCTCAGTTTCCAGCCATCTTGTCTCCCAGTGGTTCGCCGACATTCTTGTCATTTGAACTGTTTTTGACTCGGCCTCCATTTCTTTCTGGGGTTGTTTTGCAGTGCTTGACCCCTGTCCTCCCTCTGTCCAGTCTTTTGTGTTCTGGATTTGTCAGCAGGTCTGATTTTTTTCTTCTTTTTTTTTTGTGTGCGGCCATTTAGATCATTGTTTATGTCCTGATTTATTGCGTCTGAATATTTCTGGCGTAGAGTCATGATGCATGTTTGCTATTATTGACACAAGAGTCAGATAAAATGCAACATCACACCTGATGTAGTAGAGATGATAAATAACCAGAGTCTCCAGTGAGCTATAATCTTTAACATGTTCTCTTCAGCATCAGTTTGGTGGCATGGGTACAAAGACGTTTAAAATCTACGGTTGTATGTTTGCCCACTCAGTGAATGTTACCAACAAGACTTCTGAAGCTCAATCGTCTCTGTGTCTTTTTTAATCCACAGCTTCTCTATTTTCTTTCATTGAGGAAATGAAACACTGGAAGCTAAATGTGTTCTGTTTTCTGGCAATACATTCATCTGGCAGCAATGACAATAATTTATTCTAAGGCTAAAACGGACGTTGCTTTAGAAACGTGTTTCGCTTGGTCCATTTCATTTTTCACAACTTAGAAGCCGTGTTGAGCTGAGCAGAAGACTCTGGCAACGTTTCGTACTTTTTTAATAGGTGTTATTTACATTTTCATAGCTGAGCTGCTATGTGGATGTGGTAAAGGCAACAGTTCTTAGAAAAATGCTTCTAAACTCATAAAAAGGAACTTGTATGTATGCACATGAACAAGTTGCCATGGTTTAAAAGATAAATATTTTGCTCCACTAGGCTTCAATGTATACTATGTTCGTTCTGACATTTGTTTATTCCTCTGCAATTTCATGAGCCAGAGTGTTAAAAAAAAGACGTTAATTAGATCTTGTTACAACTGGATATTGGTCCTAATCACAGGATCAATATGAAGCCCTTGATCCAGTCGGAGCAATTTCAGTTTTGTCTTTGCTGTGGAACAACTGAAGTGTTTTTAACAGGGTTTTTTTGCCCGCTGTGACCTTTAACCCCAAAGGCTTCATTTAACAAAAGCAAAGATTACATGTTTTTTGGTGGTTTTGCAAGGACTTCTTCAAAAGATTCCCACTTGTTTTTTTTTTTTTTTTTCCTGGTGGTTCTCACCACTGACCTCAAGTAGGTCATAGTGGGTCTGCTCCAGGCATCCTTCCAGGTTTAGATAACTCTCTGGTCCAACATGGCTAACTGAAATGGCCTAGCTAACTCTTTAGCGTGTCAAAGCCATCCACAGGCCTGCTGACGAGGCTTTATTTGATCCAGGTGTTTTTATCCATGGAGAGAACTAAATCATGTCAGATAGCGGACCCTGAGGGCCGACTTTGGGAACCACCGATGTGCCATTCATAGGTCTGATGGAGAATTTATTTTTTCAGTGTTTCCGTGTGGGAGTTTTGAAAAAATTTACCATGTGGGTGGAGCTATAGTCACTGTTTTCAGTTGTACAGAATCACACCTGGAAGCGTCTGCAGTTATCCAGACGTCTGGCAGTCACTGGGAGAACAGGAGCCACATCACCGACGTCGAGTTCACAGTTTAAAGTAACGTCCTCAACAAAACCAGCAAACGGCACAAGATATTACAGTAACCTCTTTCCCATTCGCCCTCACATGCTTTCCCTCGACTTTTCCCACATTACATTTAAAAGAAATACCATTACCAAATATTTTCATATAGAGCTGTTATGTTATAGTTGTACATTTAAATGGTGATTTTGCTTTGTCATTCTCATGTTTCTGTATGTTTGCCCACTCAGTTGGGGCTTTCCTGTTCAAAACCAGATTTCCACCACATCCGTAGTGAATCTACTCAAAAAAAAAAAAAAAACAAACAAAAAAAATGGACACACTGCATACAAATGGAAAAACCAATTATTAACGATGACACCAGAACAGACCTTTGACCCTTCTTTAGACTAAACCTCTGTGTGGGGGTGTTCAAGCAGTGGAAAGAGTTTGTGGTCAAAGACATTTGTGTTAAAAAATGTCTGTGCAGATGGCCCACCCTTTAACAATCTATATTAGAAACACATTCAACCGTTGCTGCATTGGACAGGAAACCTGATTCTAACACATCACTGTGGTCAAAGCTGCGCCTGCGTACTTTATGAGTATGTATGAGTAAAAGGGAAGGAAACACAGGCACTTTAGAGAATTAATTTTTTTTAGTGCCTTAAATGCGACTTCTCCTTTTGTTTTAACTACTTTAGCGAGAGCAAAGTGCAGCTGCTCCACTCAGCTGTGCAGCAGGTCTGGAAGTGAAGATGGGGGAAACTTTACTCTGCAGACTGGGCTTCTTTTGTAAGTAAATTACTGGATGTCAATTCACTGTTTTGATACAATTATTGTGCAGGGTGGCGAAAGCAGCTCTTTGTTATTTTAGACTATCTTTTTTATAATTACGAAGTTAGTCGAGAACAAACTGTGAACATTTCAGAATCGTAAGAAGACTTGAAAATGATCAAATCGTGTTCGTGTCACATGGCAGTCGGTCGCCTGGATGATTTGTTGCAGCAGCAGAGTAACTGCGGAGAGATCAAATGTGAAAAGCTGGTTTTTGGTGTCGACCTTCTTATTGCTGTCCTATTCAATAAATTAAAATACGTCTGTATTCCAACGAGGATTGTTTGTCAGAGCCTACCTTTCAAAAATAACATTTAGGCAGGTATTGAATGTCGTTTTCATGTTGCCCACATTTCTCTAGTTAATGGTTTTTCATTGGTCTGTGTCAGGGGTCGGCAACCCCGCATGTTGAAAGAGCCATTTTGGAGCAAAAAAACAACAAATCTGTCTGTAGCCGCAAAAAATTAAAAGCTTTATGTGAGATTTATGATGTTAAGCTGTAAGTGTTTATATTTGTAAACACTATAGTAAGGTGCGCTCTGTAGTCTGGAAAGTACGGTACTCTTTTTGTTATTTGATAACTTCTCACTATAGTGCAACCATTCAGGTAATCTTTCTGGACTGGCAATAAATGCAAAGGATTCTGTCCAAGAATTGTAGAATCGGCTGTTTTCCTCGTTTCCCTCTGCTCTCCCACCACCACTCACCCGTCAGCTTGTTTACTGCCTCGCGCCCAGCCAGCTGAAAGAAACGTCACAGGCTTCGACGCAAATCGTCGTTTACAGAAATGTTGAAATTTAACATTTATTCTGCACATATTTATAGCATTGGGAAATATTTAGAGTGATTGTGTCAGAAACCATATTAAAACAAAAAATATATTTCCCACCCCCATCTTTTTCAAATTTCAAAAATTTTTTGAAAAAGCTCCAGAGAACCAACAGGGCGGCGCTGAAGAGCCGTGGGTGTCCGACCCCTGGTCCATGTAATATTCTCATTTTAAATGTCATATTCTCATCAGATGTGAGTGGAAAGTAATCAAGATCAATATTGGTTTATGTTTGTCGGCAAATGTTTCATGTCACCTTAAAAAAACAAAAAACAATCAATGTTTGTAATGATCAATTCTCATTCATTGCAGTGTTGTGGTCCCTCTGCTGTGGATGTGCTGAAGGTAAGAAACATGTTCTTTATGTTTCTAACCATGAATCATGGTAACAGTTTATATATCAGCCATGTAACATAATATCTGACTCATGTTTTCAGTCCCGACAAGTTTACACAGAACAAGAAGCAGTTCTAAATTCATTGTGTTTATTTATTTCTATGATAGATGGAGGTGGAATGTATTTATACTATGTATAGAATAAATTCATTCACATATTTTCTATTATGTCATGACCAATTGGCATATTAATTATGTAATTCCAGAACATTTTACAACCTGGCGTTAGTCAACTTATTTACACTTGTGTATTTCTCTCTGGGTTTGTATTAATTTGGACAAGTTTCAATCCGAGAGCCTTTATTCACATATTTTACTACTTTAGCTGCAGGAGGATTGGCAAATTAAGCTCAGTGATTTAATTGCTGTCCCCATCTTAATTATTTTATTACATAAAGTCCATACTTCTATGTACTTTTTGAGAAAACAGTCACAAGCTTAATTTCTCCACTTTCTTTGTCTTGAAACCTGCGGCCAGAGTTGATCTGACTCATGCTGCTAGAGCAGAAACCGGCTGATAAAATCTAAAGAGTCTGCAAAGGCTGAAGTGTCAAATCTGCACAGCTGAGAGCAGAAGATAACATACACTGAATAGACAGATGCATTTTGTCCTCATTCCCTCAAGTTAAATCAGATCAAACTTCTCTTGTTTTAGGTCAGCTGGAATTACTTAAGTTGCTTCAGTTTGTTAGTGCTAGAAAGTGTGGGTTGAAGTTTTGGTTTGGTTCATCAGAACCAGCAGGACTTTCCCTACAGGCCTCAAAAGAGCCTTGCAGGTGTTGACCCTGTTTCCTGTTCATCACTGTTTCAAGCTTGGACCAGTTGATTGTCTGCAAAAGCAAAAGTGTAGAAATATTGCTGGTAGCAAAACCTGGCAGGGCCCTGATCCCAGAGACCAGTATTAAAATAGTATTATTGATCAGCATCAAATTGAAAAGTTGTTGAATTTTAGACATTGTAATAATAAAAACATTTTCTTGTTTGTTTTGTTCAATTTTATTTTTCTTATCACACTTCAAGTAAGTAATGTTTGTATGAACAGTTTCCATTAAACCCAGTGTGATCCAACATCCCAAATGGACCCAGATATACAAAGGTGAACAAGTTACTCTGACATGTGAGATCCAGGGAGGCGGAGGAGCTGAGTGGACATACGAATGGAGACCAGCCAATGAAAACTCTCCAATGACAAATGAATGGAGGATTATTCCAGCTGTCAGTGGAGATTACAGCTGCAGAGCTGAAACAGATGATAATAAAACAGAATGGAGTGAAGCCCTCAGACTGACAGTGTCAAGTGAGTTAGAATACAAATCTACACAACTTAACCAAGAAAACTGAACCAGAACCAGGTCATGTTCTGATGGTTTGATTGATTTTTCTGCTTTGAATCCAACAGCAGATAAACCCAAAGCCACACTGACAGCAGACCCAACAATCATACCAGCAGGGGCAGCACAAACTGACCTGCTCTGTGGACAGATCTGATGACTGGAAGTTTGAGTGGTTCAGAGATGATGAACCAGTTCAGCTCAGTGGAACCAATGAACAACAAAGTGACGTCAGTGTCTCAGAGAGAGGTGTCTACAGCTGCAGAGGAGGAAGAGGAGATCCAGTTTTTCATACAGAAAAAAGCAACATTCAGAAAATTGGTGAGTTCAGTTCTATTCTGAAATAAAAAACTGCTTTAAAATATTTATCTGTTTATCTGTCAAGTTTTATTACTGTTTGTTGAGCTCAGTTTGTGGTTCACCTTAAAACATAACATGTTTTTTTCTTTGTTAGTAAATATAAAATATTTTATTTTCATATCATTAATGAGGCTGATAATCATAAGCTATAAGAATTCAGCATTTTCAGTTTTTTGCTCAACATAATTTTCTGTCTTCTGACTGAATATTATACATTTAGTGTCTGCGCCGACTGTGAAGCGGCATCCCAGCTGGCCTGTCGTATTCAGAGAAGAGACGGTCACTCTGAGATGTGAGATGGAGGACGATGAAGGAACTCAGTGGACGTATGAATGGAGTCGAGCCAATAGAAACTCTCCAACATCCAAATAAATACAGGATCAACAGCGTCTCTGAGTCTGACAGTGGGAGTTACTATTGCATGGCTAGTAAAGGAGATCAGAGCACAGGCTGGAGTTTTCCCTTTCCACTGACAGTGAAATGTAAGTCTGACAGAAACACCCTCATTTTCACAATCCTAGAACATGGCTTGATTGATTTTTCTGCTTTGAATCCAACAGCAGATAAACCCAGAGCCACACTGACAGCAGGCAGAACAACCATACCAGCAGGGGGCAGCACAACACTGACCTGCTCTGTGGACGGATCTACTGGCTGGAAGTTTGATTGGTTCAGAAAATGATCGACCAGTTCAGCTCAGAGGAACCAATGAACAACAAAGTGACGTCAGTGTCTCAGATGGAGGTGTCTACAGCTGCAGAGGAGGAAGAGGAAATCCAGTTTATCAAACGGAAGAAAGCAAAAAAGTCTCTGTTCTAAAAACCGGTGAGCTTTGTTCTTTTTCTTTAATAAAATAAATTTTTTTGTTTAAATCTAGCATTTGTTTATCAGATGATTTTTTGGAAGCCATATTGTAATCCCAATGATGAGAAAAAGCTTCAGTAAAACAGTTTTTATGTGACTTAAACTCCATTTGAAGATGCCTTAAAATGAAACTGTTGTAAATTTTAATTGAGACATTTTGAGTTTAATCATCTTCAGTATCTTCAGTTTCATGTCTAAACCCTTTTTGCTGCATCTTTCCATTTCTAATACTGAAGGTTTGATCAACTGGACTTTGAAGTAACTTAGAGTTCATGTGCTCGTCTTTGTGTTAGTTGATTTTAATCCAGATGTACGTTAGCTAAGATAAATTAGTGTTTTAGTGCAAAGTTAGTTTGGGAAAAATAAGTGTAAATTTTTGAGATTTTGTCATCTGAAGCAATTGAAAACATTCAGTTAGCTGTTTAATTTATTTTATTTCATTTTATAGTTTTTATTTTATTTTGTTTTATTTATTTTATTATATTTTATATTATTTTATTTTATTTCCGTCTTTACCTGCATATCACACATGCAAACAACCCAAAAAATATTTCTGTCTGTTTTTATGTTGAAAACTGTTTTGTTTTTGTTGAATAGTTTCCAAGCTGACTGGACTTTGAGTTAGAAAACACAATTAATGCGTTTGTTAAAATACATTTAAAAAACTCTTTTTTTTTCTGAATTTATGAGCTCAGAAATTAAAATAGTTTCTATAAAATTGTACTTTTGATTTATTAAATATTCAGCCAGAAAATGTTTGCTTAAACATTGTTGATGTGGGTATCAGACAGGTGAACATTAGAGATAATATAAGGATATTTCTGACTGTTTTCATGTTGAAAACTGTTTTGTTTTTGTTGAATAGTTTCCAAGCCGACTGTGATCCTTCAACCCAGTGGGTCTGTTGTATATAGAGGAGAGAAAGTCACTCTGAGATGTGAGATCAAGGAAGGAGGAAGAACTCAGTGGACATATGAATGGAGAAAAAACAATGGAAAGACTCAGAAAGGATCCAGTGAATACAGCATCAATAAAGTCTCTGAATATCACAGTGGAGTTTTACAGCTGTATGGCTGCAGGAGATCATCAACAAACAGAATGGAGCGATGGCGTCACACTGACAGTGAAATGTGAGTCTGATTTAGAAACTTTATATTGTTTGGATTTAATATAAAACCAGGTTTTCTGTTATTTCTGACTACAAGCAAAATAAAAGCAAGAGACTTTCTGTTAGATAAATAAAAACAGCTTCATGTCACTGAAGTAAACACTACAGAGTCACTCTGCAGTTCAATGTTAAGCCTTTAATGTGGTACTAAGCTATACTGAACATTTTAAGACAGTTTAGTGTTGAAATTGCTTAGTTTTTCCTGAAGTTCTTATATAATTTAGTGATGTGGCCTCTGTGTCGAGGCATTGAAGAGCGTGTATTGAGTAATCAATGAGGGTTATTGTATCGAGGCTTGTGGTGTAGAAACAGGCGGTGACGTTTGAAGCCTCCCAATCGGTCGAATCACATGACTGATTCAGAAACCGGACCTTGTGAATCCAAATGCATTGATGTTTCTCCTGTCATATTTTCTTCTTTCAAGACTGTATTGTATATGTTTGCAATGTTTTTTGACTTTTTATGCAACGGACGTATTTTCCCCTTGTCTGGCAATAATGTAATATTTCCTAAAAAGTATTGCACATGTTGATAATAAATTATCACCAAAACCAAAACAGAGAAACCACCAAGCAAAGATTGGTCACTAATATGATTTTCTTTTCTTCTTGTTTATTTAAAACCCTCAGCAGATAAACCCAGAACCACACTGACAGCAGACAGAACAATCATACCAGCAGAGGGCAGCATAACACTGACCTGCTCTGTGGACGGATCTGATGACTGGAAGTTTGATTGGTACAGAAATAGTCAACAATATTTTGTTGGTCAGTTCAGAGTTATCTCTGTCTCAGATGGAGGTGTCTACAGCTGCAGAGGAGGAAGAGGAGATCCAGTTTTTCATACAGAAACAAGCAACATTCAGAAAATTGGTGAGTTCAGTTCTATTCTGAAATAAAAAAAAAAACTGCTTTAAAATATTTATCTGTTTATCTGTCAAGTTTTATTACTGTTTGTTGAGCTCAGTTTGTGGTTCACCTTAAAACATAACATGTCTTTTTTTCTTGGTCAGTAAACATAAAATGTTTTATTTGTATATCATTTAATGAGGCTGCTAATCAGAAGCTATAAGAATTCAGCATTTTCAGTTTTTTTCTCAACATAATTTTCTGTCTTCTGATTGAATATTATACATTTTAGTGTCTGCGCCGACTGTGAAGCAGCATCCCAGCTGGCCTGTCGTATTCAGAGGAGAGACGGTCACTCTGAGATGTGAGATGGAGGACGATGAAGGAACTCAGTGGACGTATGAATGGAGTCCAGCCAATAGAAAACTCTAACATCCAATGAATACAGGATCAACAGCGTCTCTGAGTCTGACAGTAGGAGCTACAGGTGTATGGCTAGTAAAGGAGATCAGAACTCAGGCTGGAGTCTTCACTTTCCACTGACAGTGAAATGTAAGTCTGACAGAAACATCCTCATTCTCACAATCCTAGAACACCAGACAACATTTTTGGATGCAAAAACTCCTCACATCTGCATTAGTTCTCATGTTAAATGGTAAATCAGAAATAATTTGGTATTTTATAACAGGTTTAGACTACTTTAGCTGAGCCTGGCCATTGCCTTCTTATGCAGCAACACTCAGTTCTAATCTCTCTTCAGTGCTCTGTCTGGGCTTTCTCCCATTGACTTGGATTTTCTCCAGCAGAATTTCTATTGGGCCAATCAGAGAACAGAAGATTTTCTGTGTTGTTTTAGATTTGTACTTTGTCTGTAGTTTTAGAAATGGAAGTGAAGTTCAGTTGATTCTAGTCACGCTTCCAAATACTGGTTTGTGAAAGATTAGTTTAAAATATTTCTTTTTAATCAGGTAAATTGATTAGGAATGAATTCTAATTTTCAACAATAACTTGGCCTGGAAGCATAAAACATCAAACAGCATAAGGGACTCAGAAGTTAAAGTTGATCTGAACAGATTGTTTCCTCAAACAAGCCACTTTCTAAAGTTTGTCTTGTTTTCTGTTTCAATCAGCAAATCGACCAAAGCTTCACTAACAGCAAGTAATAACATCATACCAGCAGGGGGCAGTGTAACACTGACCTGCCTTATTGTCATTGGAGTTGACTGGAAGTTTGACTGGTTCAAACTGGAGTCAGATTCTTCTGCAGCTCAGTCCATCAGAACCAGTGAATCAGACGGAGTCCTCGTCATCTCAGAGGGAGGAGAGTACGGCTGCAGAGGAGGAAGAGGAGATCCAGTTTTCTACACTGAAACCAGCAGAAAGGTCACTATTGAGAAAACAGGTAAACTTGTCTTTATTGTGAAATGAAACATCTTTAGTGCTTCTTTGTTCATCAGTGGTGTTAAAAGTATTATGACTCCAGTGCAACGATCATCATCTGTAACTCCATCTAATGAAGCCTGAAAGCAGAAAATTTGCTCCTGTTCATGTTGATATTTAAACCAGACAATCAATTTCTATGTTGATATTGACAGAGGATTTACTGCAGCAACTTATGTCTGTTTGATGGAAAAACTGTCACAAATGAGATTATATGATGCAAACAGTGCAACATTCTGGCTGCAAGCCAGTAATTTATAGGAAGTGCATATTATATGTCTAATACTGCTTTGTTTTGCTTTATTGTTCTTTACCAGTGATCATTTTATTTTGTTAGTTATAATGAGAGTTGTTAGACAGATATTCACATACACTGGATCAAAAGTTATTAAAATTGTTTTCTCAGTGTGTGAAGTAAATCAAACAACATTTTCTTATTTTAGTTCAACCAGAACAACCAAAATTATTTCTATTTGCTAAATGAGATTAAAAAAAACCTAGTGAGCACATGTGAGATTTTTTTTATTTATTTTCTTTCTTTGAATTAAGAAATGTATTTACCTTTTTGGTCTTTTAAACTGTCTGACTTGAGTCAAATCTTTTGGGTTTCCTTCCTCAACTGTTGATAGGTTAACTATCAATTAATTAGCCTTCAATTAACATTTGAGTAAATTGAAGGCAGACCTGAAACTCACTGCTTCCTTGTTTGAAATGATTGGCATGTCAAAAGCTTAAAAAAAATCCTTCAAAAGATATTTTCACTAAATTTTCTGGCATTTAGCAAATAGAAATAATTTAGTTAATTCTAACTAACTTAAAACAAGAGATTTGATTTCAGACATTAGTAAATAATGTGTATGTGTCTCTTTATTTGGTGTTTGGAAATATCTCCTCTCTGTTACTCATGTGAACAGTTCCCATCACACCAACTGTGATCCAACAACCCAACTGGTCTCAGATCTACAGAGGAGAGAGAATCACTCTGAGATGTGAGATCCAGGATGATGGAGGAACTCAGTGGACGTATGAATGGATTCCAACCAATAGAAACTCTCCAACATCCAGCGAATTCATGATCACTGCTTATAGAAGTGGAGATTATAAATGTAGAGGAAGAAGAGACGGTTTCACCATAACAGAGTGGGGAGTCATCACATTAACAGTGTCCTGTGAGTTCACCCATGTATGAATAATGTTTACATGGATTTTACTAGCAAATTTTAATATGTAATAAAATAATTCTATATGTGTGTTTATACCTCCTCTCTCTCCAGCTCCCAAACCTCAGCCTGTCCTCTCTGTGTCTCCATCATGGCCGAATCCTGGAGCCTCAGTGACTTTGAGCTGTGAGGGTTTGGAGCTTCAATCAGCAGGATGGAGGTTCTTCTGGTATAAAGCTGTTCCTGATCCGTCCAAGCTGAACTATCAACCATCCTACACTTATGAACTGCTTCCTGACAGCATCAATGGGACTGAGCAGAACTCCTTCATCATTAATGGACCGACTCAAACAGCAGGATATCAGTGCAGAGCAGGAAGAGGAGAACCAAAGTTTTACACTAATTACAGTGAAGTAAAGTTTATCTGGTCTGCAGGTCAGTTTGATTCTGTTCTTTCATTTTGGATTTTTATTCCACAGTTTGTATTTTTGATGAGCTCAGGTTTCTAATTAACGTTGTGAATATTGTATTGTGTTTCTCCTGTTTTTTTTTTTTTATTAATAGTGATCAACACACCACTCTGTTAGTTTAGAGAAGATAAATGAAAAGCTGAGACAATTTCGACAACAATAACAAAATAATGTGTTGTTGAAGCTATGAAATAATGATGGATGTGATCCTCAGTCATTTCACTCTTTTCAAAGTTTTGCACATCGTAGGCAAAGAATTAGCTTTTGACTAATTATTTTGGGGAAAAAAGAAGAAGCTGGAAGCAGCAACTGCCTAATGTTTTCCATAGGGTTTGTATAACCCTAACCCCAACATGACAAAATTATTTAGCTTTCTGCTGAAAGTCAGTGATGAAGAGAACTACAACCAGAATACAGGAAAGTGTTTATGGGATCAGAAGCTATAAGGAGAATGTTTCCGTCTGGAACCACTAGGGGGAGCTGTGGCACATGGTCAGCTGCAATAACTTGAAGAAGGAGCTGACAGAGCAGCCAGTTACCTGCTGAACTTTTATTAATACGTTGTTTCATTTTCAGTCGTTTTGGTTGTTATGTGTACTTAGAGTTTTAGTAGTGTTTTACAAAATAAAAATATTGTGTGATGTTTTTACGTTTTAAATATTCATTGATGTATTAACCACTGTAACCTACATTTGTAAATCATATCATTTAAATGCTATTTAGATGTTTGATTAACTATGAATTATTTGCAGAAATATTTGATAGAAGATTCTAAGGTTTTGAAATTTCCTTCCCTTTTAACATTTAAAGGTCAAAAGCTTGGAGTCGTTTTTGACCATTTCTTTTTTAACTGTCACAAAGAAACAAATTAGCAGATTATCACTGTGGCCATTAGTTTTGCTACCTCAATGCTCTGAAAGTCGGACATTATGGACTCTTTTCTTATTTTTTAAAAAAGTATATCAACAACTTTAATAAGATCAGCATTTATTTCATGTTACTCATATCTTCTTTCTTTCTTTTTTGTTGTTTTTGGTGTCTTTGGTTTTTACACTAATCATTTTACAGCTTATTTTACAATCACAGCTCAATGAACATTGTTTTTTACATTTTCTCAACACAACTGCTAAGAAAAATTCTGTAAAATTCTGTGTGTGTTTTTTCAGACTCTCATCCAGCAGCTTCTCTCTCAGTGAGTCCTGACAGAGTTCAACATTTCATTGATCAGTCTGTCACACTGAACTGCACTGGGAACAACACCAAGTGGAGAGTGAAGAGGTTTACAGAATCAACCGGTTCATCATATGTTCAGTGCTTCCACTGGGGGAGGATGTCTGGATCCTCATGTACCATTAACAGACTGGAGGTTCACAGTGGAGTTTACTGGTGTGAGTCTGGATCAGGAGAATTCAGCAATGCAGTCAACATCACTGTACAAGGCAGGTTATGAATTTTTAAAAAGTTATTTTTGTTTACTTTTTATTATTCAGAATGACTAGAGTTTCTGTAGACATATCTCTACAGGAATCTCGTGTTTCCTACATTCTTTTCTCTTCAGGTAAATTTTATAAATGAATTAAGCAAAATTCAGTATTTGACAGATGGAGCTGAAGGGTGTTAACATTTTTTGTCCTTTAAAACTGAACAGCTGAACTTCTTCCTTTGGCTGTTCTGTTTTATAAGCGTGTGATCCAAGTAAATTTTAGAAAAAATAACAGATAACTCCATAGGTGTAGAACGTGGATCAAAATCACTAATAATCAAATGTTTAGAATAGAATAAAAGTCAACTTTGTCCTTTCACGTCACAAGTACAAAGCAAAGAAATGCAGTTTGAGTCCATCCAGAAGTGCTTGAAAATAAGAATGTTACAAATGTACCGTAGGTTTTATATTAAAATATGCTAACTTTAATATTATTGTACAAAATATTATAATATTAGAACTTTGAAAAATTACAACCGCATATTAACAATACATTGAAAAATGTTATATAATCTCTCATGTCTCTTGTCTTTGTGAAATGGAGTCTCATTGCAGTTTTTTTTATTTTGTTTAATATGTATTTTCATCTAAAATAATGCAATTTTTAGGTTGATGTGTGAAATTTTTTGCCATCAATAATAATTCAAAAATAATAATTACTAAGTAATATTAGAAGTGCTGCACAGTATTTTGGATTAATCAGAATCAAAATGAGCCAAACAGCGCTCAGCATTTTTATTGCTGTTGTCCTATAGTTTGTATGTAATTGCAGATGAATTTATGATTCTGGTAAATTATACTTCACCAGCTGCAGTGGCTTCAGAAGGCTTGACTGATCCACAGAGAGCAGACACTCAGTATTTTTATTTCAATCTGGATCAACTCACACAGAGAAAAATAAGCAGATTTTAATGAACAAATCTTTGGCGCTCGAACCGGCAGAAGACTCGCCGGGGAAGATGCTGAGTCCGGCGAAGCTCACTAGTCTTACCCCCCGGTCCGAATACTGGTGATGGAGCGGAGCCTTGGATGGAGGAGCGCGTAAAGCGCCTGGAGAATGGTCATCGGGTTGAAGGTGGAGATGGGGAGGAGGTGGGCGCCCGGAGGCTCGACTTCTTGAATGGACAAGGCTTGACGTTGATTGGCTGGGACGCGCAAGGGCGCCGATCCTGATTGGCCGCAGCGGGGTGTGACGTGATTGAAGTGGATCAGCTTGTTTGTAGATCAGCTGTGTTTTGTCTCCCAGCTTGAATTCACGCCTTAGCTCCATGTCTTAAATAGGAAGAGAAAAAAAAGTGACATTACAAAAGCTGCACATTTCTTCAATATAAATGAGCAGATATACTAATTCTAATACATTTCTGTTATTGTTTTTGCAGCTTCTAATCTTCCTTTTGACTGATTTTCTTTTGCAGTTTAGTATGCAGGAAATGATTCTTGAAATGATTTGAAATTATTTATCAAAAAATTTATGAAAAATAGAGACTGATTGTGTTTTCCATTGGCTCGGTTTAACACTCAAAGATAGAAAATCTACATAAATAACTGAATCTGTCAGGTTCTGTGTTTTTCTGTGTTTTAATTCCGAGTTTCTGTGTCCTGAGTCTCCTCGTTGTCCTGTCTTCCCCTTGATTGTTCCCAGGTGTGTCTTGTTCTCCTGATTACCCTCAGTGTATTTAGTCCCTCCTGTGTCCTTTGTTCCTCGTCGGGTCCTTGTCGTTGTCGTTGTTTGTCAGTTTGTCGTTGTTGTTGTGTTTACCGCCTGTATGACCAGTTGCTACCGGCGTTGAGCCCTGGCTTCCGCTCAGCCGTGCTGCCTGGCCGCAGACTCTGTTGACTGTGTTTTTGTGGACTATTTTCATTAAATTACTCACCATTCACCTACCTGGGTCTCCAGCGTCTGCCTCACCACCTCCACAACTCACCACTTCATGACAGAAGCAGCTTTTTCAAAAGTTTGTCAACAGTTGATTGCTTGTCAGTAGTTGATATTCTGTCTATTTTACAGATGATTATGATGATCGTGTTATCCTGGTGAGCCCTGTTCATCCTGTGACTGAGGGAGATCCCGTGACTCTGAGCTGCAGAAATAAACAACAACAGTTTCTCTCCAATGTGTTTTCTATCATAATGATAAACTCATCAATAATGACAGCAGAGAGGAGCTGAAGATCTCTGCAGTGTTAAAGTCAGATGAAGGTTTCTACAAATGTAAACATTCAGGAAAAGAGTCACTAAAGAGCTGGATGTCTGTTAGAGGTGAGGAGGATTAAAATGTTTGTAATTTAGTTTTATCCAGTTGTTGGAGCTCAAGGTGAGAAATGAATATGTCAATGTGGATGTGACATTATACCTTTGCTTCCTTTCAATATTTAATATTTTCAGGAACTGTGTCCAGTTCTGTTCCCTCCTCGTCTCCTTTACTGCTGATCATTGGACCCATTAGTGGAATCATTCTGATTATTTTCCTGCTCTTATTGTGGCGCTACAAGCAGCACAAAGGTTTGATCACATTGTTTATTTAAACCCTTTAATCAAAGGCACACATTTATTCTGTTCTATGTGACAAATGATTTGAACCACAGAATAAGTAACAAGAAATGTCTTTTCCACAGATTTATGCTCTTTCAGGTCAGTCATTACTTTCCTTTCCTTGATAAAGAACACAGATCTCTGTACTTGTTTGCTGTAACTTTTATCTATTTGTGTTTTAGATCAGAAAAAAACAGTCAGAGATCGACCATCAATCAAGGAGCGGAGAATGAGTTCAGTGTCAGTAGCTCTGCTACTCCAGGTCAGAATTTAATCATATTCTTCTCATGATGCATTTACATCTTTTTATTTTTGTCATCAACTCACATATTTATTCAGTATGTTTAATATTTGCATGTTTTATGATCGTAATTAAAATAAGCCACCATAAAACTGATCTGTTATGACACAATAAACTTACCAAGAATAAAATGTGAGATTCAGTTGAAATATATAAAAAAGATTTCAGATAAACAAGCAAGATATTTTTGTCTTGAATAATTTCACTTTCTAACTGTATGACTTTAATGCTGATGGCCTATTAGACTACTGTTCAAAGAAAATAAATGAAAATCCCAAAACATACAACCAATTACAGAGCATCCGAAAAGTATTCACATCTATGCACTTTGTCGGCCTTTTATATCACAGCCTTGTGCTGTGAAAATTTAATTAATCTCTTTCCTCAAAATTCTCCACACAAATACCCAACAATAATAATGTGGAAAATGTTAGATTTTTCCAAATGTATTAAAAATAGGAAACTAAGAAATCACATTTACATACGTATTTCCAGCATTTCATCAATGCTGGATGCACTTTAAAAAACTTTTGTCTCAAAGTTTTTAAAAACCAGCTGTTCTTTGTAACATTGTTATTATATAACTATTAACCTGGTGCTGCTCTCTGTGGATCAGTCTGTGAAGCCACTGCAGCTGGTGAAGTATTTCTGTTTAAAGCAGATGAACACACAACTGGAGCGCTTAAGAAAACAAGCCGATCTAAAATTGTGAAACATTTTTTGCTGCAGCTGAACCCAGTGAAGTAACGTACACTGCCATTAAGTTCAAAAAGCTCCGAAAAAAGAGTGAGTTCAAAATTACAAACCTTTTACTGCACAAGAGGATAACTGAATGATTTCTAACTGCGTGTCTTTGTTTTGTCGATCTCAACAGGAAAACCCCGTAAACCTGAGGAGCCCGTTATTTACGCAGAAGTGAACACAAGTGCTGCAGGTAAAGTCAGTCGGACTTTATATCAAAATGTGTCTTTGTGTCAATACCCTGCAGGTTCAGATCATCTAACATAATTCTACAAGTATATGTAAAAATGTCAAAAGAGAAAGAATCAAATATATAGCTATAAATGTATATATACATATATATATATATATATATATATATATATATATATATATATATATATATATATATATATATATATTTTTTTTTAGTCTAACATATCTAGTATAATATAATTTACCAGAATCATAAATTAATCTTCAATTACATACAAACTATAGGACAATAGCAATAAAAATGCTGAGTGCTGTTTGGCTCATTTTGATTCTGATTAATCTAAAATACTGTGCAGCACTTCTAATATTTTCCAAGAGATCCTAATGTTTACTGTCTGATCACAGAGATATGATAAACTAAAAAGGCATCAGTCAGGAGAAGGGAAAAAAACCCTCAGTATTTTTATGTCTTAAATAGCAAATGAAAAAAAAAGTGACAGCTGCAAATTTGTGAAAAGAAAATTTTCCTTCCCTTTGTGAAGTTTTAGCTTCCTCAAGATGACACAGTGTTGGATGTTTCCTTTGTCAAATGCAGTCTGTTATTGAAATGGAAAAACGAACTCTCTCTCTTGAATTTGGTTTCAGCTTTTCAGAATCGGACATAAATTTACTGTGGTTTTTTGGTACATAATACAGTGTAAACCATTCCTGTGTTTGATTAAATGAGTTTCCTGTTTCAGAACTCGCTCCAACGTACGCTGAAATCAATAAGAACAGAGCCAAGCGAAACAGGAGAGGTAACACTCAGTTTGCACTCAGTTTCTCATATGCAACATATTTAATCAAATCATTTTAGATTGTAAATTGATGAGATATTTTCACCATAATTCCCAGTTCTATTAATCCTTTTTAGCATTTTGGATGTTTGACTTTGCAGATTTTCCTCTATATGCAATACTTTTTAACTAATGACGTAAGCTTTGTGTGTGGACAGTGTTAGGATCAGCATAACACTGGGAATTAAATTCCTGCTTGTTGATTTTGTTATCATTAATGCTAATTATCTTCATTCACAGAAAAACCTGCAGCAACAGATGAATCAGTTTATTCTGAAATCAAATCAGGGGCAAACTCTGGAAGGTGAATCTGCCTTTTAGCACACCATGCAAACTTAGACGTTTGTGTACATGCTTATCTATTTTGGTACTTTTAAATATAACTAATATATGTCTCTGATCCAAAATGCTGTGAAAGTGTGAAATATATAATCATCTATTTTCTCTATTACATAATTAAAACTTATTTAGTTGTATTAAGTGATACTGTAAGGGAATCCGTATTAAAATCTCTGTCTTTTGGAAATAAACTATAGAATTGTATTATATTGCAGTCTAAGCACTGTGGACTTTTTCATGATGTTTCTATGGGCTCTTAATGTCATGTTTATTGTTTCCTATTTCTACAATGCTGCAGACAAAACATGGGAACAATTGGCTGAAGTTAATGGATGAAAAAATAAATGATGTTTCTCCTTAGATTGAGCATTAAAAAAGCTAAGCTTTCTTTATTTTATTTCATTTTGTACAAACTTGTTACATTTAATAAATATGTCACATTTCAATGTGTATTTTGTGTTTCATTTGTTTATAAAAAAGAAAACACCAAACACCATTTTGAGGGTTCTGGCAGTATAGCCCGTTTCAGCACTGGACAGCTCCCAGAATGCAACACAGCTGTGACGACAGAGCAATGTCGCGGCTCGTGCTCGCGCATCTCTGAATTTCTGTCACTGCGCGGGTCGCGGGCGTTGCCTGTCACTCAAACTGGACGAGTTGGAAAGTGATGTTGCAGAGGAGGTTCCCCTGCTCTGGTATTAACGTGATACAGACGCACTTTATCAGAATACGGAGGAACGGGAACCAACGTAAGCGTCAACTCTAAACGTCACGCTGCTCGTTCGGCTCGCGCGCTCAACTCAAAGCTTTCGAGAGGAAGAAACTCTGAAAGGTCTTATCAGACATTATTGGTTTCTGTCAAAGACCTCTTTAAACTTCGCCCTCATTCTTTCTGACCCTCTATATTGTTGAAGTGACTTCAATAATGTCGGATGTTTCACCTAAAAAGCCCCGCTTGTAAATCCATCAAATTCAAGTCTCCTTCATTGCTCTGTTTGTCACCATAACGAGACAAACACATATATTCATTTGTGTATGTATATATTCATATATTTATATATGTATGTATATATTCATATATTTATATATGTATGTATATATACACATATTTATTTATGTATGTATATATACATATTTACATATGCAATCATATATACATTTATTCATATATGTATATACATATATTTATGTATGTATGTATATATATATATATACATTTACATATATATATACACATATTTATTTATATCTGTATATATACATTTATTTATAGATGAATGTATATATACATATTTTTATGTATGTATATATAGATATATTTATATATAGTCTGTAATTATGAACTCCAAATATTATATTTAGAATTTATTAAATATCCTGCCTAAAATGTTTTCCTATCATTTGTTCTGTATTTGAGCTGCTTGATGGTAGCAGCCCAGACTCATCATGGAGGGGATAATTAGTAGAGTTGGTAGGTAGATTCTGCAAAGAGTAGACGCCTCACAAAATATGCATAGAGAAGCTCAATTTGATTCCAACTGTATCTGGAAATTCCAGTTCTGCAAACAATTCCAGGTATGAGCTGCAGTGTCTTTAAATGGCACATATGTTCCTCAAATATGAACCATTTAACAGTTTTTGAAACCAATGAGCCCTTTCTTTAAGACATCCTTTATATTGGCCAATTTACCAGACTTTAGTGGGGGAACCGGAGCACCCGGAGAAAACCCACAATCATGAAGAAACAACCTACAACCACAAATAGAAAGAGGCGCCCAGTCAAAACTGAGACATCTCTTCTGTGTGGCTGCAGCTAAGCCACGTGGCTTATTACTGTTTTTATTGTGCAATATTTGGAAGTTTTTGAAGGGATTCTAATTTCTTGTTTTAGTGGCCTCCTTGCATTTGTCTCATTTTTGCAGATTCCTGAGATCCAGAGAAAGCAGCATCTTCTCCAGACTTGTTGAGCGGCCTCTCGCCTACGCAGGCTCAGGATCTGAGCTTTAAGTTTTCTCGCCTCTTTCACATAAAGAAGTTTCTGACGTCCATGTGATTTTGATATAGAATGGCTGAATCTGTCAGCATCTCCTCTACAAAGTCATTTAGCTCCTCTGGAGATGCATTGGATACTTCAATTTCCTCCAATAGCATCTCCTCAATGAGACTGTCCAGATCCATATCATCATCGACGTTGTTTTCAGGCACATTCTCTTCACGCCTGGCCACTTTCCTTCTCGGAGGTCTGACTTCCTCAGTGTCTTGCAGCGTCGTCTCCAGATTTTCCAACTTTCTTTTGTAGCTCACCTTCTTGACCGAGTGCATCTGCCGGAATGCCATGAGTTTTTTTTGGAGCTGGTCTTTCTCGGACTCCAGTTCATCAATGATCTTTAGGTCCCTCATCAATTTGTAGGAAAGAGCATTTACCTCCATATCGACGTACTGCTTAAATATCTGTGCCTGCTCTCTTAGAGCAGAAACGTCACTTTCATATGTAGCCATAAGTTTCTGGTGAGAATCTTTAGTCTGTTCCAGTTCACTTCGGAGAAGACTCTCTGTTTCTCTAAAGTTGGCAATCTCCTGGGACATTTGTCGTTCCAGGTCCTCCTTCTCGGCTCTCAGCTTTTCAAAGTGCTTTTGGTTCTGCTCGAGTTTCTCCTCGTAAAACATCTTTGCTTCGACCTGGAGCTTCTCCTCACGATCGTCGGCTTCATATTTTGATTTAAGCTCCTCGTATCGCGTCTTCATTTCTTTCAGCTCTTTGTGGAGGGCGTCACCTCTTTCTTTTTCCGCCTTAATTTTTGAGGTGAACGCTTCCTCGTTGACAATGCAAGACACCTTCAGCTGCTCCAGGTCCTCTTGCAGCAGCCTTTTCCTCTTGTGTCTTACTTCGCTGTGGAGAGTGGAAGCGATGGCGACAGGGTTGAGAGTCTCAGAATCGGCAAACTTCTCTACTGCCAGCAGTGTTCTCTTCATTTCTTTGCCCCTGTTAATAAAAACCTTCTTGAGATTTTTCTGCTTTTCCAGCTCAGCTTTGGTGTCTTTCAGCTCTTTCTCCAGACTGATCACCTTTTGGTTCTCTTGAAACCACTTGGCTCGCTCCATTTCCAAGAGAGAGCCAAGTCTCTGGAGTTCTCTCTGGAGCTCAGCGGGAGACGCTCTGTTCTCACTCCATCCTTGTTGTTGTTGTCCACCTCTCCACGCCCTCGGCTGGGATCTGAACCCGCCTTTGGGATGCTGTGGCCTTTGATACGGCATATCTCGATCTGCAAACAATGTCAACCTCGACTTTATTGGCACTTTGCGTACGTCTGAACTGGTCATCGTGTAGCTAGCAATGAGCAGAAGGTGGAAGTTTGCTACATAAGAGAACAGAGATGATGACATCACAAGCATGACTAGTTGTGACATCATACAAAGAGTGGTGACCATGGAGATCTCTGCCGCACTAATCAGCAGCCCCTCACCTTCCTTCCTGTATCAGATGGGGATGCACTGTTGACGTGGCTGTCGTTTATTTTTCCTGTCGGTTTTTGTTCATGTTCGTTTTTCTTTCTTTTGGTTGCTTTTTGGGACACGTTACATGAGTCATCAAAATGTCAGACAGCAACACTGTTTTCAGTCACAGTCTTCTTCGGATTCACTGGAAGATTGAACACTGGAGATCCTTCCTGCCATCCACCAACAAACCTTGAACATTCTTGGATGAGATATTTAAGGGTTATTGCATCAAACCAGAGTTTGGGAGCTAGAACTTTAGATTTGGTGAATATAATGTTAAGAAAGAAAGTCGGTTTCCTGGTTCTGCACTGTGGCTGTTAGTGATAAGGTGCATTTTCAGCCATTAAGGAGAGATGAGAGAGGATGATAAATCACTGAATAGTCCGGAAAAATGTTTATATATATATCTGTACATATACATACATGAATATATCTGTACATATATAAATACATTTATATATGTATATAAACATATATATGTATACATACATATATTTATGTATTTATGTATGTATGTATATATACACCTATTTATTTATATATGTATATATACACATATTTATTTATATATGTATATATATATTTATTTATGTATGTATATATACATATATTTACATATGTATGTATATATACATACATATGTATATATACACAGATTTATGTATGTATATATATATAATATATATATATATATATATATATATATATATATATATATATATATATATATATATATATATATATATATACATATACATTTACATATGTATATATACACATATTTATTATATCTGTATATATACATTTATTTATAGATGAATGTATATATACACATATTTTTATGTATGTATATATAGATATATTTATATATAGTCTGTAATTATGAACTCCAAATATTATATTTAGAATTTATTAAATATCCTGCCTAAAATGTTTTCCTATCATTTGTTCTGTATTTGAGCTGCTTGATGGTAGCAGCCCAGACTCAGCATGGAGGGGATAATTAGTAGAGTTGGTAGGTAGATTCTGCAAAGAGTCGACGCCTCACAAAATATGCATAGAGAAGCTCAATTTGATTCCAACTGTATCTGGAAATTCCAGTTCTGCAAACAATTCCAGGTATGAGCTGCAGTGTCTTTAAATGGCTCATATGTTCCTCAAATATGAACCATTTAGCAGTTTTTGAAATCAGTGAGCCCTTTCTTTAAGACATCCTTTATATTGGCCAATTTACCAGACTTTAGTGGGGGAACCGGAGCACCCGGAGAAAACCCAGAATCACAAAGAAACAACCTACAACCACAAATAGAAAGAGGCGCCCAGTCAAAACTGAGACATCTCTTTTGTGTGGCTGCGGCTAAGCCACATGGCTTATTACTGTTTTTATTGTGCAATATTTGGAAGTGTTTGAAAGGGTTCTAATTTCTTGTTTTAGTGGCCTTGCGTTTGTCTCATTTTTGCAGATTCCTGAGATCCAGAGAAAGCAGCATCTTCTCCAGACTTGTTGAGGGGCCTCTTGCCTCCGCAGGCTCCGGATGTGACTTTTCAGTTTTCTCGCCTCTTTCACACACAGAAGTTTCTTGCATGCATGGGATTTTGATATAGAATGGCTGAATCTCTCAGCATCTCCTCTACAAAGTCATTCAGCTCCTCTGGAGATGCATCAGGTACTTCCATTTCTTCTGACAGCATCTCCTCTATGAGACTGTCCAGATCCATATCATCAGTGACGTTGTTTTCAGGCACTGTCGTCAAGTCTGGCCACTTTTCTTCTCGGAGGTCCGACTTCCTCGGTGTCTTGCAGCGCCGTCTCCAGATTTTCCAACCTTCTTTTGTAGCTCACCTTCTTGACCGAGTGCATCTGCCGGAATGCCATGAGTTTTTTTTGGAGCTGGTCTTTCTCGGACTCCAGTTCATCAATAGTCTTTAGGTCTCTCATCAATTTGTGTGAAAGAGCACTAATTTCCTTATCGACGCCCTGCTTAAATATCCGTGCCTGCTCTCTTAGAGCAGAAACGTCCCTTTCATATGTAGCCATAAGTTTCTGGTGAGAATCTTTAGTCTGTTCCAGTTCACTTCGGAGAAGACTCTCTGTTTCTCTAAAGTTGTCTATCTCCTGGGACATTTGTCGTTGCAGGTCCTCCTTCTCGGCTCTCAGCTTTTCAAAGCGCTTTTGGTTCTGCTCGAGTTTCTCCTCGTAAAACATCTTTGCTTCGACCTGGAGCTTCTCCTCACGATCGTCGGCTTCATATTTTGATTTAAGCTCCTCGTATCGCGTCTTCATTTCTTCCAGCTCTTTGTGGAGGGCGTCACCTCTTTCTTTTTCTGCCTTGATTTCTGAGGTGAACGCTTCCTCGTTGACAATGCAAGACACCTTCAGCTGCTCCAGGTCCTCTTGCAGCAGCCTTTTCCTCTTGTGTCTTACTTCGCTGTGGAGAGTGGAAGCGATGGCGACAGGGTTGAGAGTCTCGCTATCGGCAAACTTCTCTACTGCCAGCAGTGTTCTCTTCATTTCTTTGCCCCTGTTGATAAAAACCTTCTTCAGATTTTTCTGCTTTTCCAGCTCAGCTTTGGTGTCTTTCAGCTCTTTCTCCAGACTGAGCACCTTTTGGTTCTCTTGAAACCACTTGGCTCGCTCCATTTCCAAGAGAGAGCCAAGTCTCTGGAGTTCTCTCTGGAGCTCAGCGGGAGACGCTCTGTTCTCACTCCATCCTTGTTGTTGTTGTCCACCTCTCCACGCCCTCGGCTGGGATCTGAACCCGCCTTTGGGATGCTGTGGCCTTTGATACGGCATATCTCGATCTGCAAACAATGTCAACCTCGACTTTATTGGCGCTTTGCGTACGTCTGAACTGGTCATCGTGTAGCTAGCAATGAGCAGAAGGTGGAAGTTTGCTACATAAGAGAACAGAGACGATGACATCACAAGCATGACTAGTTGTTACATCATACAAAGAGTGGTGACCATGGAGATCTCTGCCGCACTAATCAGCAGCCCCTCACCTTCCTTCCTGTATCGGATGGGGATGCGCTGTTGCTGTGGCTGTCGTTTATTTTTCCTGTCGGTTTTTGTTCATGTTCGTTTTTCTTTCTTTTCGTTGCTTTTTCCGACACGTTACATGAGTCATCAAAATGTCAGACAGCAACACTGTTTTCAGTCACAGTCTTCTTCAGATTCACTGGAAGATTGAACCCTGGAGATCCTTCCTGCCATCCACCAACAAACCTTGAACATTCTTGGATGAGATATTTAAGGGTTATTGCATCAAACCAGAGATTAGGAGCTAGAACTTTAGATTTTGTGAATATATAATGTTAAGAAAGAAAGTCGGTTTCCTGGTTCTGCACTGTGGCTGTTAGTGATAAGGTGCATTTTCAGCCATTAAGGAGAGATGAGAGAGGATGATAAATCACTGAATAGTCCTGAAAAATGTTTATATATATATCTGTACATATACATACATGAATATATCTGTACATATATACATATATTTACATGTATATAAACATATATATGTACATATACATATATTTATGTATGTATGTATTGTTGTGGTCAAAAGTTTACATACACTTGTAAAAAACACAATGTCATGGCTGTCTTGAGTTCCCAATAAGTTCTACAACTTTTCTTTTTCTGTGATAGCGTGATCGAGACACATACATGTTTGTCACAAAAAACAGTCATAAAGTTGGTTCTTTCATAAATTTATTATGGGTCTGCTGAAAATGTCACCAAATCTGCTGGGTCAAAAATATACATACAGCAACATAAATGGTAAATTTTGGTGATGTAGAGAGTTGTGTCAATCAAATTAGCTTCATGTCATGGTCTCTTCACTTCTTGTAAGTGATTCTGATTGACTACAGTTGTTTACTGTTCTTGAGCCCATTGAAATAGGGCTCATTTGACCCAGTGATTAGACTCAGCCTCAAAAGCTACAATGGGAAAGTCAAAGGAACTCAGTGTGGATCTGAAAAAGTGAATTATTGACTTGAACAAGTCAGGGAAGTCACTTGGAGCCATTTCAAAACTGCTACAGGTCCCAAGAGCAACTGTGCAGACAATTATTCGCAAGTATAAGTGCATGGAACAGTTGTGTCACTGCCACGATCAGGAAGAAAATGCAAGCTGTCACATGCTGCCGAGAGGAGATTGGTCAGGATGGTCAAGAGCCATGGACTGAGAGGCTGCCGTGCAAGAAAAAAGCCCTTGCTCCAGAAAAGGCACCTTAAGACTCGGCTGAAGTTTGCTGCTGATCACATGGACGAAGATAAAACCTTCTGGAGGAAAGTTCTGTGGTCAGACAAAACAAAAATCGAGCTGTTTGGCCACAACACCCAGCAATATGTTTGGAGGAGAAAAGGCGAGGCCTTTAAAAGTGTAAGTGAAAAAAGTGTATGGTAAAGAGCTATTTAGTAGGTGAAAAATGTGAGTGCCAACCAAAACAGAGACTTTTATAATGTTTTAGCTTTAACTTTTAAATTTGAGCTTTAACCACAGAAAGATACATAATTTTTTAAAGTTTAATTAGTAATAGTTTTATAACAAATTGGTCAGATCATAATTTCTTAGTTAATGTCAAGTTGTCACAGCGAAGAAATATTGAATAATGTAAACTTTGTATTGAAAGTGTCATGATTTACCGAATGACACTTTATGACAACAGTAATAAATATTCACAAAGACTTACTTCATATTTGTGACTGGCGTTATATCATGTTTATGACGGTGTCTTATTCACAACTCGTCAAATAAAGTTAAATTCTTTCTCTTAAACTAATACATTATGTTGTTTATGTGAACAGTTCTCAATCGAGCCACTGTGACCCTGAACCCAAACTGGCCTCTGATATACAAAGCTGAGAAAGTTATTATCCAGTGTGAAATCCCAGGAGGAGAAGGAAGAAAGTGGACCTTTGAATGGAGACCAACCAGGTTAAATGAACCTCAAACATCCCAGGAATACATTATCATAACTTCAGCTAAAGAGTCTGATAGTGGAGAATACAGCTGAGGAGGAACAAGTGGAGATGAATCAACAGACTGGAGCGATGTTGTCGTATTAACTGTGTGTAAGTTGATCATAAATCATAAAATAAATATTTAATGTGTTTGGTATGAGTAAGCTGAGTGTGTTTTTCTGAACCTATGTTTACATAGCAGTTGTTATCAGTGTTAATATTTTAGATATTTCAGCCACTAATTGGTCTCATCCTTTTTCTAACGTTGTTCTTCCTTAATTGTACAAATGGACGAAATTACAATTTAATGTATGTCTTGAGTTCAGCACAAAAGTTTGATTTAACTCAAGTCTGTCTTAGTTTTAAAGGTATATCGCTATTGATAGTTGTGCAAGAGTAGATCATTAAAATAGGATGTAAGAGTAAGATACAAACTAACATTTCTCTCTCAGTTCATTCTAAGGCGAGAAAATGAAATAAACATTTGAGTTTTTTAAAAATGTAGTTAGGAAGCATTAAAATCTTTTTTGATATGCTACAACTCGAAAATGTTCTAGTTTGTCAAACTATATATTTTTTAAATTGAAGCCTTTGGGTTACATAGAAATATTATAACACTTGACTGTTTGAAAAGTAACAGTGTTGAAAACATCAATGTGACTCTCCAACAGATGAACTCTCTGTGTCTCCATCATGGCTGAGTCCTGGAGCCTCAGTGACTCTGAGCTGTCAGGTTGAACCTTCACCTTCAGGAACCAGGTTCTTCTGGTATAAAGCTGTTCCTGATCCACCACGCAGATCCTACAGCTATGAGCTGCTGCCTGGCAGCTCTGATGGGACTGATGAGAATTTCTACATTGTTCATGGACTCAATAATACAGCAGGTTATGTGTGTGAAGCAGGACGTGGAAAACCAAACTACAGAGATCCAAGTTTTGTCTTTTCAGCAGGTCAGTTTGTTTCGATGTGTCTCCTTTCAATGAGCAAGTAATGATCTGTTTACATTGTTCCTACTTTATCTTTAGCAGTGATTTAATTACATTGATTTATTATCAAAGTAAAGAAGAAATGTCAAAGTTTTTATCTTGATTTTCATACAGTGTTGAATTTTAAATCCAAAGCAGCAATAAAAACATAAAATGAAAAAGTGAAAAGTAAAAGTTTTGGTGCTTTTGACAAAAACAGGCCACCTCCAAAATCACTCATAAACCGCAGTTTGTGTCTTTTGAGACAAGTTTTTGTTGAAGACATTGTATATGATGAGTTTTTTGCTATGATAAGATTAATATTTGACTTAAGACATTAAATATGTTTTCAGCTTTATTCAGTATTTTTGTAAGTGGAGTTATTTTATTGTGCTATAAAATGGCACTATCTGCCTGGAAAATACATAAAACTGCCCCTTTAAAAATGTCCCACCCTTACGCCATCAGTACACAAAATGTTCAAATTTAGACAAATTTAGTAATTTGTAGCATCGGGGCGTCATATGAACTACAAGCACAAACTTTAGAACTGGACGTCTCTTATATGAACGAGGCAACACAGTTATGATTGCAGATCTTTGACTTTATTCCACCAACAGTGACAACCAAAGACACATTTATAGTGCCTTTATCATGTGGTATGTCTAAAGCACCGAAACTAGACATCTGAAAAAAAATTATTTTCTGAAAACTAAACAAATGATTTTTCAGTATCAAGATTTGGACTTAACCTCTGAAATTACAGCAGGTGATATCCAATTCTACAGACTCCAAAAGGGACACAGTTGGTTAAATAATCAACACAAACATATTAAAGCCCTGGTACTAGCATGTTTCCTAACTGATTCAAGTGAACATCAATAAGACTGATCTATTAATTCATCTTTGGCAATAAAATTGGTTCTGAATCATCAGTTTTTTGCTTCACAAGCTTTTAAGCACATAGCCACACCACAACCTGCTGGCCATTAGCAATGCCGTGACTGCTGTTGTTTTTCTGGCATCACAGGCACATCAGGCTAACAGCACGATGCTATCATTAAACAACGATTTAGTTTCACATAAGTCACAGTTTTAGGCCTGCTGTGAAGGCCACAAAACTTTGCATAATGACGCGTAGAGGAACGATGTCAGACACGTACAGAACAAATGAATCATGTGACTTTGCAGAGCTCCCTATCAGAGCTAACAGCAACACCTTCTCTATGTGGTCAGTAAATGTGCTCAGCTCTAAATGAATAACAAGCAATACATGTGAGAGTGTGGAAAGTAGTGCAACAATAGTGGTATTACTGTGGTTAGTGTAGTTGCCATGTGCATCAACTTGTCTAGCTACTTTGTAGCATCATGTTTAGTTGTAGTTACACCTGCAGATCTTTTACAAAAAGTCTCCATGAGCGTCACAAACTTGGTTTTTAAAGCATTCCTTGTAATAGAGCTTCACTTTAGAATTGATGACTGATGCTAAAACAATGCAGTACAAGGGAAGAATATTGTATTTATAAACACATTTTAAAAGAACAAGCTCTCTAATAATTTTTGCACCACAATTTCATGCATACGCAGAAATCCACATCACCTATTTACATCTGTGCAATTTTGGTTGAGTGTTTTTTAAAGGCCAAGCGCAGATCTTTGCACATGAAACAAGTGAACATGCAGCGGACAGGAAGCATAACGGCTTCTGATAACTGCTGACACCAAAGCGGGGAGGAAACCAACAGTCTACACATAGGTAGTCAGGTAGACCTCGCATTTGATCTGCATGTGAGGATGGGGAACGAGCTGCTGCTGAGGCTGAGCTTCTTCGGTAAGTAAATTACTGAATCTCTATTGGCATTTTATATAAAAGTGTAAAACTGGTTGAAAATGTTCATCTGGCACTTAAAGTGACATTTTAATGGCCCAGTTAGGTAATGTGAGTTAATAAAAAAGCTATTTTCATGTGAAAATACAAATGTTTAAATGTAATATCACTAATTGTGTCAGTTTGATAGAAATGTGTCTCCTAAAGAAGTTTATCTTTGTTTCAGTGCTCTGTGTGATCTTTTATGGAAACACTGAAGGTGAGAAATATATTTCATTTTTTCTCATTTAGTTTCTGTAATGTATTGATATTATTTTTATCAGATTTTTCATTTTAATACAGTTAGTATGATGTTTTGTCTAGCGTTGCAGCCATTTTAAGTATAAGTACATTTATAGGCAAGTGAAACTAAACTAACAACCAGTGACTAGATGTTTTTTTATAGTTCGACCTTTCCCTTCTGGCTGTCAGCTAAAACCCAATGTACCGACCACAACCACCACAGGAACTCACCAGCACCTAAAACAGGATGCATCGTTTTTAACCACTTAAGTTTCATGCTCTGACTAAAAGAACAAAGTTGAATTAACCAGTTACTGAACTAACTGGTGACTAAACTAACCAGTTTGTAAGAGATTTGTGTGAATTTAACAACACGACCATATAACCATACATTAGTCTGCTGATAATTATGTATTAATATACCTGACAACAGTTCAGTTGTGACTGACAATTTCATCCATCTGTTCCACAATTTACCATCAGCTGCAGTCTGAAGGTATCCTCATATGCTATACTGTTCGGCCCAGCTATAATTAAGATAATTAAGTTCCAGTTGCTAACCTGAAAATGGCTGGCACATCTAAAGAGCAGGATATACTCCACAATTAAAAAAATTACAACAAAAAAATGCATATCTTTTGTACTTTGGGCAAAATACTTGCGTTGGGTTTCAATCATCTGGAATGTCCAATTAGAAAAAGAGGACCAACAGCTTCCTGGTCTAAAATGAAGCCTAGGTGTAAATTCAAGCTGGGAGACAGAACACAGCTGATCCCCATCACTCACGACACTCTGCAGCCAACCAGGATCGGTGCCTCGCGCCACACAACCCAATCATCGTTAAGCCGCTCCCTTTAAGGAGTCTAGCCACCGGGTGTCTGCCTGCTCGTCAGCCGTGCTTCATCCCGCCTCCTCCCCATCTCCACCTTCAGCCCGACGAACATCCTCCAGGCCCACTCTTGGTTTCTCCTCCAAGGCTCCGCTCCATCACCAGGATTCGGACTGGGGGCAAAGACTAGTGAGCTTCGCCGGACTCATCATCTACCCTCAGTGATCCTCAGCTCACTAGTCTTCTGCCGGGTTAGAGCGCCAAAGAATTTGTTCATTAAAATCTTCTAACTGCTTCTTTTCTCTGTGTGAGTCGATACAGATTGAATTACTCTCCTTTTGTTCTGCAAAAATACTGATCAGGGGCGTGCTGGGAGGGGTTTAGCACAACCCACGTATGGAGGCCTTAGTCCTCAACGCAGCCGTTGTGGGTTTGACATTTGCCACATGTCTTCCTCTCTCTCTGTGTCCCCTCTTTCCTGTCAGCCTACTTTAAAATAATAATAAAAAAAAAGATACGGACCACAAGAGCCAACAAAAAATCCTCAGAGAAAAAAAATGTTTGATCATAGCTGATCAATTCTGTTAGTCAGAATTGATGCAACTGTTTGGTTCACAAATGAAGTTTTGAGACAGGAAAGCAGAACATCCTGAAATAATGTTCAATAATAACTCCACATAGTGACCCCAGAGAAACATTTATAAATTCTCAACTTTTACTTTTTTCCCAATACAAAAAACTATGATGTGACTCTAATTTTTAAATCATTATTAAGTTATTATCATTATGATAGTTTCTGAGCTCTCAGGGGTTTCTCTGACAGCTCACCAACGGCGATGTCTTTTCCTATGACATTTCATAAAACAGTATTTATATGACTGAAACTCCATTTCATGATGCCTTAAAATGAAATGTTTCTGTTCATGTTATAAATTTTAATTGAGACATTTTGAGTTTTCAATCATCTTCAATATCTTCAATTTCATGTTTAAACCCTTTTTGCTGCATTTCCATTTCTAATACTGAAGGTTTGATCAACTGGATTTTGAAGTGACTTAGAGTTCATGTGCTCGTCTTTGTGTTACTTGATTTTAATCCAGATGTACGTTAGCTAAGATAAATTAGTGTTTTACTGCAAAGTTAATTTAGAAAAAGATGCTGTGGGAAAAATAAGTCTAAATTTTTGAGATTTTGTCATCTGAAGCAATAGAAAAACAATCAGTTAGCTGTTAAAAATATATTTCCTGTCTTTACCTGCATATCACACATGCAAACAACCCAAAGGATATTTCTGTCTGTTTTCCGGATGAAAACTGTTTTGTTTTTGTTGAATAGTTTCCAAGCCGACTGTGATCCTTCAACCCAGTGGGTCGGTTGTATATAGTGGAGAGAAAGTCACTCTGAGATGTGAGATCAAGGAAGGAGGAAGAACTCAGTGGACATATGAATGGAGAACAAACAATAGAAACATTCAAATAAGATCCAGTGAATACAGCATCAATGAAGTCTCTGAATATCACAGTGGAGTTTACAGATGTATGGCTGCAGGAGATCATCAACAAACAGAATGGAGTGATGGCGTCACACTGACAGTGAAATGTGAGTCTGATTTAGAAACTTTATATTGTTTGGATTTAATATAAAACCAGGTTTTCTGTTATTTCTGACTACAAAAAAATAAAAGCAAGAGACTTTCTATTAGATAAATAAAAACAGCTACATGTCACTGAAGTAAATTTGAATTTAACACATTCAACTTTTTAAGATGATTAAGTTTAGTAAACTTGTCATGAATTAATTAATAGTTTGATTATTGAGTCACTTTTATTTTGTTTTAATCGAACAGCATATAAACCCGGAACCACACTGACAGCAGACAGAACATTCATACCACTAGAGGGCAGCACAACGACTGGAAGTTTGATTGGTTCAGAAATGATCAACCATATTCTGCAGCGAGAGGAAACTGGGATCCAAACAGAGTTATCTCTGTCTCAGAGGGAGGAGAGTACCACTGCAGAGGAGGAAGAAAATATTCAAGTTTTCAAACTGAAAAAAGTGATAAAATCTCTGTTGTGAAGATTGGTTTTTGTTAATGTTGTTGTGTTTTTGTTAATGTTGTAGTGTCTTGCACCTCAGGGCCATCGTAACAATTGGTTAAACAGTCAATTTAATATACATTAAATTAAACAATACATTGTTCTGTCCACTGTTAAATATATATAAAAAAGGCTGTGAATTTAATTAAAATAAGTTGCTTTTATAAGTTGTTTTTATTATTATGTTGCCTTTAATTTAGACCAAAGCGAAATTTAGACCAATGAACCACAAGGGGGCGCCAGATAATCCTTGCAAATACAAGAAAGACGTTCGCTGTGCAAAATCCTCCAGAAAAGATCAGCATCCATGAATAAATGACAAAATACACATACAGATTACACTTATGCAAATATAATGACTCAATACCTAAATAAGTCACTATTAGGTTTATTATTAGGTCAATTGTGAACATTTAGTTTATGTTTTGAATGTAAAAATCGATTTTTGTTATTATTATTAATAATAGAATTGTAACATTATGAACCACCAGGGGGCTCCATATCACATATATGAGAAATAGAAAAACAGTTTTTATTGTCAAGCAAAGTGGGACATTCAGGTGTAACAGATATAAATGTTCACACAAAAACTTCTTGAAGCGTTAAAACAATATATTAAAAAACAAGATGAACAAAAATAGTAATAATAATGAAATACAGTAAAGACAGAGTGGATGGTAGAAATGCAAGTTTTCATGCAAAGACATTGATGTTGTTGGAAGCAATGATGGTTATAAAGTTTAAAAGCTTCTGAGAGGAAGGATCTGCGATTACGCTCCTTTGTGCATTAAGGATGCAGCAGTTTGTCACTGAAGGAGTTCTGCAGTCCGGCTGCAGTAATTTCAGGTTTTTAGCTTCACACTCTGGTTTTTGTCCCTGTTGACACACAGACTGGTGCTGCTAACACCTTTTCTTTCTTTATCACTACGCCAATAGCAGACTGGAGCTGGATGGCTGAACAGGTGTTACGACCCGTCTAGGGGTCCAGGTCATAACACGAGTGATCCATCCTCCTCTGATCTCGAGCGGTCAACACAAACAAAATTGACATTTTATAACGTTATTTATTGTAAAAAGATGTATTTTTTGTTGATACTGAAATGTTACAGCCAAGGGAGTAGATGTCTTCAGAGTGAGCCCAATGCCGAAAACAACAAACAAAAAGAACTATCTAAATATTAACGAACTTACCTAAAAAATAAAGAAACCAAATAACAAAAACTTACCTCCCTAACTACGAAAACAGGTGAAAACTAATGAAACATAAATGGCAGCTCCCTCCTACAAACTCCAGAACGCTACATGATTTTTACAAACAACACAAAAGAGTGCGGCCGGTTGAGATGAGCGGAGGACGGATGACAGGAAGTGCGCGTCTTCAACTTTTATATCCGTCACCTCCGGGAGACCACCAATAGGACGTCCGTCGTCTTCCGTCAACCAATCAGAGGCAGGCACCTGCACACTCAGATTTGCATAATTACGACGCCAGTCGTAACAACAAGTTTTAGCACAGACGACCCACAACATGGAAGACCTGGACTCAAATCGTGGCCTGGGATTTTTATGCATGGAGTTTCTTCCCATGAATCATGGATTCTCTCCAGGTAATCTGGTTTCCTAAAATAGTTCTAATATGAGTTTTTTTTAATGTCTCTCTCAGAAATGTTGACATCTGTTTAGGTTGAACCTCACCCCTCGCCTCTAGAGATAGACACCAGCGCCCCTTGTGGTGAATGGAAACTTGAACTCTCCAATTCGGCCCAGTTAGTCTTATTCACGATGACTTGATAAGTCATCATTTTATTTTCCTCCATCCTCTCACTGGTCTTCAAAGTAAGGGCGAAGTGTGAAGTGAGGAAACGCGGGATCACTTTCTCTTCACAGTAAACATCCTGAGCATCAGGGTCATGAGTCCATGTGGAGTTCAAAGTTCAGTAACATCCTCTGAACTCAACAATAGGTGACTCAGAAAAGACATTTGGTCAGCATTGTATCATCAGACACACATGGCCTTTAATAAGAAAGAAAATGGCCTGAAAGAAAATGTGAAATTCCAGATATTATTTTTATCGGGCAATTTATTCAAATGTGTATTCTGACTTTTAGTGCACCTCACATTCAAACAAATGGCTTCCTTGTTGGTCGACATGAACTTGTCTGTATATTCTCGACATTGATGTCTGCCTCTGATCGTCAGATCCATAATGTGCCTTTTGGTGATTAAGTTTTGGTTTCTGAGAACTTATTAAAGCAATGAACCAACAAAAATAAGGAACATGTTATATAAAGCACAAATATTTCTGGCCATGTATTTGCTGGTGTCAGCACGTCCGTTTATGGAAACGATTATTTGCTCACTGTTTGAGCTGCAACACCCTCAGCCAACCCAGAATGTATCATCTGTCCTGTTCTGCTGCCTATACAGCTTACCTGCCGTCTGCTGCTCTGCCTCAGTTTTCCAGCCATCTTGTCTCCCAGTGGTTGCCGACATTCTTGTCATTTGAACTGTTTTTGACTCGTCCTCCATTTCTTTCTTGGGTTGTTTTGCGGTGCTTGACCCCTGTCCTCCCTCTGTCCAGTCTTTTGTGTTCTGGATTTGTCAGCAGGTCTGATTATTTTTTTCTTTTTTCTTTTTTTGCGCGGCCATTTAGATCATTGTTTATGTCCTGATTTATTGTGTCTGAATATTTCTGGCGTAGAGTCATGATGCATCTTTTCTGTTATTGACACAAGAGTCAGATCGCATTTTAAAGTAACGTCCTCAACAAAACCAGCAAACGACACAAGATATTACAGTAACCTCTTTCCCATTCGCCCTCACATGCTTTCCCTCGACTTTTCCCACATTACATTTAAAAGAAATACCATTACCAAATATTTTCATATAGAGCATTATGTTATAGTTGTACATTTAAATGGTGATTTTGCTTTGTCATTCTCATGTTTTCTGTATGTTTGCCCACTCAGTTGGGGCTTTCCTGTTCAAAACCAGATTTCCACCACATACGTAGTGAATCTACTCAAAAAAAAAAAACAAACAAACAAAAAAAATGGACACTGCATATAAATGGATAAAAACCAATTACTAACAATGACAACAGAACAGACCTTTGACCCTTCTTTAGACTAAACCTCTGTGTGTGGGGGTGTTCAAGCAGTGGAAAGAGTTTGTGGTCAAAGACATTTGTGTTAAAAAATGTCTGTGCAGATGGCCCACCCTTTAACAATCTATATTAGAAACACATTCAACCGTTGCTGCATTGGACAGGAAACCTGATTCTAACACATCACTGTGGTCAAAGCTGCACCTGCGTACTTTATGAGTATGTATGAGTAAAAGGGAAGGAAACACAGGCATTTAGAGAATTAATTTTTTTTTAGTGCCTTAAACGCAACTTCTCCTTTTGTTTTAACTACTTTAGCGAGAGCAAAGTGCAGCTGCTCCACTCAGCTGTGCAGCAGGTCTGGAAGTGAAGATGGGGGAAACTTTACTCTGCAGACTGGGCTTCTTTTGTAAGTAAATTACTGGATGTCTATTCACTGTTTTGATACAATTATTGTGCAGAGTGGGGAAAGCAGCTCTTTGCTATTTTAGACTATCTTTTTTATAATTACGAAGTTAGTCGAGAACAAACTGTGAAACATTTCAGAATCGTAAGAAGACTTGAAAATGATCAAATCGTGTTCGTGTCACATGGCAGTCGGTCGCCTGGATGATTTGTTGCAGCAGCAGAGTAACTGCGGAGAGATCAAATGTGAAAAGCTGGTTTTTGGTGTCGACCTTCTTATTGCTGTCCTATTCAATAAATTAAAATACGTCTGTATTCCAACGAGGATTGTTTGTCAGAGCCTACCTTTCAAAAATAACAATTAGGCAGGTATTGATTGTCGTTTTCATGTTGCCCACATTTCTCTAATTAATGGTTTTTTATTGGTCTGTGTCAGGGTCGGCAACCCAGCATGTTGAAAGAGCCATTTTGGGCAAAAAAAAACAACAAATCTGTCTGTAGCCGCAAAAAATTAAAAGCTTTATGTGAGATTTATGATGTTTAAGCTGTAAGTGTTATATTTGTAAACTTATAGTAAGGTGCGCTGTGTAGTCTGGAAAGTACGGTACTCTTTTTGTTATTTGATAACTTCTCACTATAGTGCAACCATTCAGGTAATCTTTCTGGACTGGCAATGAATGCAAAGGATTCTGTCCAAGAATTGTAGAATCGGCTATTTCCTCATTTCCCTCTGCTCTCCCACCACCACTCACCCGTCAGCTTGTTTACTGCCTCGCGCCCAGCCAGTTGAAATTTAACATTTATTCTGCACATATTTATAGCATTGGGAAATATTAAGTGATTGTGTCAGAAACCATATTAAAACAAAAAATATATTTCCCACCCCCATCTTTTTCAAATTTCAAACATTTTTTGAAAAAGCTCCAGAGAACCAACAGGGCGGCGCTGAAGAGCCGTGGATGTCCGACCCTTGGTCCATGTAATATTCTCATTTTAAATGTCATATTCTCATCAGATGTGAGTGGAAAGTAATCAAGATCAATATTAGTTTTATGTTTGTCGGCAAATGTTTTATGTCACCTTAAAAAACAAAAAACAATCAATGTTTGTAATGATCAATTCTCATTCATTGCAGTGTTGTGGTCCCTCTGCTGTGGATGTGCTGAAGGTAAGAAACATGTTCTTTATGTTTCTAACCATGAATCATGATAACAGTTTATATCAGCCATGTAACATAATATCTGACTCATGTTTTCAGTCCCGACACGTTTACACAGAACAAGAAGCAGTTCTAAATTCATTGTGTTTATCTATTTCTATGATAGATGGAGGTAGAATTTATTTATTCTAGAATAAATTCATTCACATATTTATCTATTATCATGACCAATTGGCATATTAATTATGTAATTCCAGAACATTTTACAACCTGGCGTTTGTCAGCTTATTTACACTTGTGTATTTCTCTCTGGGTTTTGTATTAATTTGGTCAAGTTTCAATCCGAGAGCCTTTATTCACATATTTTACTGCTTTAGCTGTAGGAGGATTGGCAAATTAAACTCAGTGATTTAATTGCTGTCCCCATCTTAATCATTTATTACATAAAGTCCATACTTCTATGTACTTTTTGAGAAAACAGTCACAAGTTTAATTTCTCCACTTTCTTTGTCTTGCAATCCTGCGGCCACAGTTGATCTGACTCATGCTGCTAGAGCAGAAACCGGCTGATAAAATCTAAAGAGTCTGCAAAGGCTGAAGTGTCAAATCTGCACAGCTGAGAGCAGAAGATAACATACACTGAATAGACAGATGCATTTTGTCCTCATTCCTCAAGTTAAATCAGATCAAACTTCTCTTGTTTTAGGTCAGCTGGAATCACTTAAGTTGCTTCGGTTTGTTAGTGCCAGAGAGTGTGGGTTGAAGTTTTGGTTTGGTTCATCAGAACCAGCAGGACTTTCCTCCTACAGGCCTCAAAGGGCCTTGCAGCTGTTGACCCTGTTTCCTGTTCATCACTGTTTCAAGCTTGGACCAGTTGATTGTCTGCAAAAGCAGAAGTGTAGAAATATTGCTGGTAGCAAAACCTGGCAGGGCCCTGATCCCAGAGACCAGTATTAAAATAGTATTATTGATCAGCATCAAATTGAAAATTTGTTCAATTTTAGACATTGTAATAATAAAAACATTTTCTTGTTTGTTTTGTTCAATTTTATTTTTATTGTCACACTTAAAGTAAGTAATGTTTGTATGAACAGTTTCCATTAAACCCAGTGTGTCCAACATCCCAAATGGACCCAGATATACAAAGGTGAACAAGTTACTCTGACATGTGAGATCCAGGGAGGCAGAGGAGCTGAGTGGACGTACGAATGGAGACCAGCCAATGAAAACTCTCCAATGACAAATGAATTGAGGATTATTCCAGCTGTCAGTGGAGATTACAGCTGCAGAGCTGAAACAGACGATAATAAAACAGAATGGAGTGAAGCCCTCAGACTGACAGTGTCAAGTGAGTTAGAATACAAATCTACACAACTTAACCAAGAAAAGTGAACCAGAACCAGGTCATGTTCTGATGGTTTGATTGATTATTCTGCTTTGAATCCAACAGCAGATAAACCCAAAGCCACACTGACAGCAGGCAGACAACTATACCAGCAGGGGTTTCTCCTGTCATGTTTTTTGTTTCAAGACTGTATTGTATATGTTTGCAATGTTTAGTGAGTTTCTTTTATGCGACGGACGTATTTTCCCCTTGTCTGGCAATAATGTAATCTTTCCTAATAAGTATTGCACATGTTGATAATAAATTATCACCAAAAACCAAAACAGAGAAACCACCAAGCAAAGATTGGTCACTAATATGATTTCTTTTCTTTCTTGTTTATTTAAAAACCGCAGCAGGTAAACCCAGAGCCACACTGACAGCAGACAGAACAATCATACCAGCAGGGGGCAGCATAACACTGACCTGCTATGTGGATGAATCTGATGACTGGAAGTTTGATTGGTTCAGAAATGATCAACAATATTTTGCACCCCGGTTCAGAGGAAACAGAGATCCATTCAGAGTTATCTATGTCTCAGATGGAGGTCTACAGCTGCAGAGGAGGAAGAGGAGATCCAGTTTTTCATACAGAAACAAGCAACATTCAGAAAATTGGTGAGTTCAGTTCTATTCTGAAATAAAACAAAAAAAGCTGCTTTAAAATATATCTGTTTATCTGTTAAGTTTTATTACTGTTTGTTGAGCTCAGTTTGTGGTTCACCTTAAAACATAACATGTCTTTTTTTCTTTGTCAGTAAATATAAAATGTTTTATTTGCATATCATTTAATGAGGCTGATAATCATAAGCTATAAGAATTCAGCATTATCAGTTTTTTTCTCAATATAATTTTCTGTCTTCTGATTGAATATTATACATTTTAGTGTCTGCGCCGACTGTGAAGCGGCATCCCAGCTGGCCTGTCGTATTCAGAGGAGAGACGGTCACTCTGAGATGTGAGATGGAGGACGATGAAGGAACTCAGTGGACGTATGAATGGAGTCCAGACAATAGAAACTCTCCAACATCCAATGAATACAGGATCAACAGCGTCTCTGAGTCTGACAGTGCGAGTTACTATTGCAGGGCTTGTAAAGGAGATCAGAACTCAGGCTGGAGTTTTCCCTTTGAACTGACAGTGAAATGTAAGTCTGACAGAAACATCCTCATTCTCACAATCCTAGAAAACCAGACAACATTTTTGGATGCAAAACTCCTCACATCTGCATTAGTTATCATGTTAAATGGTAAATCAGAAATAATTTGGTATTTTATAACAGGTTTAGACTACTTTATGTGAGCCTGGCCATTGCTTTCTTATGCAGCAACACTCAGTTCTGATCTCTCTTCAGTGCTCTGTCTGGGCTTTCTCCCATTGACTTGGATTTTCTCCAGTAGAATTCTATTGGCCAATCAGAGAACAGAAGGAGAAGTTATGATTGTCGATTTTCTGTGTTGTTTTAGATTTGTACTTTGTCTGTAGTTTTAGAAATGGAAGTGAAGTTCAGTTGATTCTAGTCACGCTTCCAAATACTGGTTTTTGAAAGATTAGTTTAAAATATTTCTTTTTAATCAGGTAAATTGTTTAGGAATGAATTCTAATTTTTAACAATAACTTGACCAGGAAACATAAAACATCAAAAGCATAAGTGACTCAGAAGATAAAGTTGATCTGAACAGATTGTTTCCTCAAACAAGCCACTTTCTAAAGCTTGTCTTGTTTTTTGTTTCAACCAGCAAATCGACCCAAAGCTTCACTAACAGCAAGTAATAACATCATACAAGCAGGGGGCAGTGTAACACTGACCTGCCTTATTGACATTGGAGTTGACTGGAAGTTTGACTGGTTCAAACTGGAGTCAGATTTTTCTGCAGCTCAGTCCATCAGAACCAGTGAATCAGACGGAGTCCTCTTCATCTCAGAGGGAGGAGAGTACGGCTGCAGAGGAGGAAGAGGAGATCCAGTTTTCTACACTGAAACCAGCAGAAAGGTCACTATTCAGAAAACAGGTAAACTTGTCTTTATTGTGAAATGAAACATCTTTAATGCTTCTTTGTTCATCAGTGGTGTTAAAAGTATTATGACTCCAGTGCAACGATCATCATCTGTAACTCCATCTAATGAAGCCTGAAAGCAGAAAATTTGCTCCTGTTGATGTTGATATTTAAACCAGACAATGAATTTCTATGTTGATATTGACAGAGGATTTACTGCAGCAACTTTTGTCTGTTTGATGGAAAAACTGTCACAAATGTGATTATGTGATGCAAACAGTGCAACATTCTGGCTGTAAGCCAGTAATATAGAAAGTGCATATTATATGTCTAATACTGCTTTGTTTTGCTTTATTGTTCTTACCAGTGATCATTTTATTTTGTTAGTTATAATGAGAGTTATTAGACAGATATTCACATACACTGGATCAAAAAGTTATTAAAATTGTTTTCTCAGTGTATGAAGTAAAGAAAAGAAACATTTCTTATTGTAGTTCAACCAGAACGACCAAATTTATATTTGCTAAATAAGATTAAAAAAAAAACATAGTAAGCACATCTGAGACTTTTTTGTATCTATCTTTGAATTAAGAAATGTATTTACTTTTTTGTCTTTTAAATTGTCTGACTTGGGTTTTTTTTGGGTTTCCTTCCTCAACTTTTGATAGGTTAACTATCAATTAATTAGCCTTCAATTTACATTTGAGTTAATTGAAGACGGACCTGAAACTCACTGCTTCCTTGTTTGAAATGATTGGCATGTCAAAAGCTACAAAAAAAAAAATCCTTCAAAGATATTTTCACTATGTTTCTGGCATTTAGCAAATATAAATAATTTAGTTAATTCTAACTAACTTAAAACAAGAGCTTTGGTTTCAGACATTAGTAAATAATGTGTATGTGTCTCTTTATTTGGTTTATGGAAATATCTCCTCTCTGTTACTCATGTGAACAGTTCCCATCACACCAACTGTGATCCAACAACCCAACTGGTCTCAGATCTACAGAGGAGAGAGAATCACTCTGACATGTGAGATCCAGGATGATGGAGGAACTCATTGGACGTACGAATGAGACCAGCCAATGAAAACTCTCCAATGACAAATGAATGGAGGATTATTCCAGCAGTCAGTGGAGATTACAGCTGCAGAGCTGAAAAAGACGATAATGAAACAGAATGGAGTGAAGCCCTCAGACTGACAGTGTCAAGTGAGTTAGAATACAAATCTACACAACTTAACCAAGAAAACTGAACCAGAACCAGGTCATGTTCTGATGGTTTGATTGATTTTTCTGCTTTGAATCCAACAGCAGATAAACCCAAAGCCACACTGACAGCAGGCAGAACAACTATACCAGCAGGGGGCAACATAACACTGACCTGCTCTGTGGACGGATCTGAATGACTGGAAGTTTGATTGGTTCAGAGATGATGAACCAGTTCAGCTCAGAGGAACCAATGAACAACAAAGTGACGTCAGTGTCTCAGATGGAGGTGTCTACAGCTGCAGAGGAGGAAGAGGAGATCCAGTTTTTCAAAACGGAAGAAAGCAAAAAAGTCTCTGTTCTGAAAACCGGTGAGCTTTGTTCTTTTTCTGTAATAAAATAACATTCTTTCTTTAAATCTAGCATTTGTTTATCAGATGCTTTTTTGGAAGCCACATTTTAATCCAATGATGAGAAAAGGCTTCAGTAAATCAGTTTTTATATGACTGAAACTCCATTTGATGATGCCTTAAAATGAAACTGTTGTGAATTTTAATTGAGACATTTTGAGTTTTCAATCATCTTCAATATCTTCAATTTTATGTTTAAACCCTTTTTGCTGCATCTTTCCATTTCTAATACTAAAGGTTTGATCAACTGGATTTTGAAGTAACTTAGAGTTCATGTGCTCGTCTTTGTGTTACTTGATTTAATCCAGATGTGCTTTAGCTAAGATAAATTAGTGTTTAGTGCAAAGTTAATTTGGAAAAAGATGCTGTGGTAAAACTAAGACTAAATATTTGAGATTTTGTCATCTGAAGCAACAGAAAACAGAGTTAGCTGTTTATTTTATTTTATTTCATTTTATTGTATTTTATTTTATTTTGTTTTATTTATTTTATTTTATTTTATTATATTTTATATTATTTTATTTTATTTCCTGTCTTTACCTGCATATCACACATTGCAAACAACCCAAAAAATATTTCTGTCTCTTTTATGTTGAAAACTGTTTTGTTTTTGTTGAATAGTTTCCAAGCCGACTGGACTTTGAGTTAGAAAACACAATTAATGCGTTTGTTAAAAAAAATCTGTTTTCTGAGTTTATGAGCTCAGAAATCAAAATAGTTTCTGTAAAATTATACTTTTGATTCATTAAATATTCAGCCAGAAAATGTTTGCTTAAACATTGTTGATGTGGGTGTCATACAGGTGAACAATAGAGATAATATAAGGATATTTCTGACTGTTTTTATGTTGAAAACTGTTTGTTTTTGTTGAATAGTTTCCAAGCCGACTGTGATCCTTCAACCCAGTGGGTCTGTTGTATATAAAGGAGAGAAAGTCACTCTGAGATGTGAGATCAAGGAAGGAGGAAGAACTCAGTGGACATATGAATGGAGAAAAAACAATAGAAACACTCAAATAAGATCCAGTATCAATGAAGTCTCTGAATATTACAGTGGAGTTTACAGCTGTATGGCTACAGGAGATCATCAACAAACAGAATGGAGCGATGGCGTCACACTGACAGTGAAACGTGAGTCTGATTTAGAAACTTTATATTGTTTGGATTTAATATAAAACCAGGTTTCTGTTATTTCTGACTACAAACAAAATAAAAGCAAGAGACTTTCTGTTAGATAAATAAAAACAGCTACATGTCACTAAAGTAAATTTGAATTTAACACATTCTACTTTTTAAGATGATTAAGTTTAGTAAACTTGTCAAGAATTAATTAGTAGTTTGATTATTGAGTCACTTTTATTTTGTTTTAATCCAACAGCATATAAACCCAGAGCCCACTGACAGCAGACAGAACATTCATACCACTAGAGGGCAGCAAAACACTGACCTGCTCTGTGGACGGATCTGATGACTGGAAGTTTGATTGGTTCAGAAATGATCAACAATATTCTGCAGCGACAGGAAGCAGAGATCCAAACAGAGTTATCTCTGTCTCAGGGAGGAGAGTACAAGCTGCAGAGAGAAGAAAATATTCAAGTTTTCAACTGAAAAAAAGTGATAAAATCTCTGTTGTGAAAATTGGTAAGTTTATTTTAATTCTGTAATGAAATAAAATCTCTCTTTAAATCTAGAATTTGTTTATCAGTTGTGTTTTAGTCGCCATAATGTTGGAACCATAGTAAAACAGTAATTGCAAGACTGCACCTCTATTTTATGATGCCTTAAAATGAAATATTGATTCTGTTACTGTGAAGATTAATTATTTTTAATTGATACATTTGGAGTTTACATTCATCTTCGATTTGAGCTTCGCTAAAACCTTTTCGCTGCATCTCTCCAAATGTTGATTTGTTGCATTTTGAAGCTGTTTAGGGTTCAAATGTTCCTCTTACTGTTACTTGACTCTTACATAGTAATGTAACACCTTAAGTTTATTAGAGTTATTTTCTATTACAATGCAGGGAAGGATTTACTCATTTGTAATGTTTCACATATTTTCTGTAGTCTTGTTCTCTTAAGTAAAGGTTTTGAAATAAATATTCAGTCAGCTGTCAAAAATTACAAGTGCTGTCTTTGAGTTAGAAAACACAATTAACATGTTTGTTAAGATAACATAAAAAATCATGGAGATTATGAGCTCAGAAATTAAAATAGTTTCTATAAAATTGTACTTTTGATTTATTAAATATTCAGCCAGAAAATGTTTGCTTAAACCTTGTTGATGTGGGTGTCATACAGGTGAACATTAGAGATAATATAAGGATATTTCTGACTGTTTTCCTGTTGAAAAAGGTTTTGTTTTTCTTGAATAGTTCCCAAGCCGACTGTGATCCTTCAACCCAGTGGGTCTGTTGTATATAGAGGAGAGAAAGTCACTCTGAGATGTGAGATCAAGGAAGGAGGAGGAACTCAGTGGACATATGAATGGAGAAAAAACAATAGAAACATTCAAATAAGATCCAGTGAATACAGCATCAATAAAGTCTCTGAATATCACAATGGAGTTTACAGCTGTATGGCTACAGGAGATCATCAACAAACAGAATGGAGCGATGGCGTCACACTGACAGTGAAACGTGAGTCTGATTTAGAAACTTTATATTGTTTGGATTTAATATAAAACCAGGTTTTCTGTTATTTCTGACTACAAACAAAATAAAAGCAAGAGACTTTCTGTTAGATAAATAAAACAGTTACATTTCACTGAAGTAAACACTACAGAGTCACTCTGCAGTTCAATGTTAAGCCTTTAATGTGGTACTAAGCTATACTCAACATTTAAGACAGTTTAGTGTTGAAATAGTTTAGTTTCTCCTGAAGTTCTTATATGATTTAGTGATGTGGCCTCTGTTTCGAGGCATTAAAGAGTGTGTATCAAGTAATCAATGAGGGTTATTGTATCCAGGCTTGTGGTGTAGAAACAGGCGGTGACGTTTGAAGCCTCCCAATTGGACCGAATCACATGACTGATTCAGAAACCGGACCTTGTGAATCCAAATGCATTGCTGTTTCTCCTGTCATATTTTCTTGTTTCAAGACTGTATTGTATATGTTTGCAATGTTTAGTGAGTTTCTTTTATGCGACGGACGTATTTTCCCCTTGTCTGGCAATAATGTGGTTTTTCCTAATAAGCTTTTCACATGTTAATAATAAATTATCACCAAAACCAAAACAGAGAAACCACCAAACAAAGATTGGTCACTAATATGATTTTCTTTTCTTTCTTGTTTATTTAAAAACCGCAGCAGGTAAACCCAGAGCCACACTGACAGCAGACAGAACAATCATACCAGCAGGGGGCAGCATAACACTGACCTGCTCTGTGGACGAATCTGATGACTGGAAGTTTGATTGGTTCAGAAATGATCAACAATATTTTGCACCCCGGTTCAGAGGAAACAAAGATCCATTCAGAGTTATCTCTGTCTCAGAGAGAGGTCTCTACCGCTGCAGAGGAGGAAGAGGAAATCCAGTTTTTCATACAGAAAAAAGCAACATTCAGAAAATTGGTGAGTTCAGTTCTATTCTGAAATAAAACAAAAAAAGCTATTTTACAATATTTATCTGTTTTTCTGTCAAGTTTTATTTCTGTTTGTTGAGCTCAGTTTGTGGTTCACCTTAAAACATAACATGTCTTTTTTTCTTGGTCAGTAAACATAAAATGTTTTATTTGCATATCATTTAATGAGGCTGATAATCATAAGCTATAAGAATTCAGCATTTTCAGTTTTTTGCTCAACATAATTTTCTGTCTTCTGATTGAATATTATACATTTTAGTGTCTGCGCCGACTGTGAAGCGGCATCCCAGCTGGCCTGTCGTATTCAGAGGAGAGACGGTCACTCTGAGATGTGAGATGGAGGACGATGAAGGAACTCAGTGGACGTATCAATGGAGTCCAGCCAATAGAAACTCTCCAACATCCAATGAATACAGGATCAACAGCGTCTCTGAGTCTGACAGTAGGAGCTACAGGTGTATGGCTAGAAAAGGATATCAGAACTCAGGCTGGAGTCTTCACTTTCCACTGACAGTGAAATGTAAGTCTGACAGAAACATCCTCATTCTCACAATCCTAGAACACCAGACAACATTTTTGGATGCAAAACTCCTCACATCTGCATTAGTTATCATGTTAAATGGTAAATCAGAAATAATTTGGTATTTTATAACAGGTTTAGACTACTTTAGCTGAGCCTGGCCATTGCCTTCTTATGCAGCAACACTCAGTTCTGATCTCTCTTCAGTGCTCTGTCTGGGCTTTCTCCCATTGACTTGGATTTTCTCCAGTAGAATTTCTATTGGGCCAATCAGAGAACAGAAGGAGAAGTTATGAATGTTGCTTTTCTGTGTTGTTTTAGATTTGTACTTTGTCTGTAGTTTTAGAAATGGAAGTGAAGTTCAGTTGATTCTAGTCACGCTTCCAAATACTGGTTTTTGAAATATTAGTTTTTAATTTTGTTTTTTTAATCTGGTAAATTGATTAGGAATGAATTGTAATTTTCAACAATAACTTGACCAGCAAGCATAAAATATCAAACAGCATAAGTGACTCAGAAGATAAAGTTGATCTGAACAGATTGTTTCCTCAAACAATCCACTTTCTAAAGTTTGTCTTGTTTTTCTGTTTCAATCAGCAAATCGACCCAAAGCTTCACTAACAGCAAGTGATAACATCATACCAGCAGGGGGCAGTGTAACACTGACCTGCCTTATTGACATTGGAGTTGGCTGGAAGTTTGACTGGTTCAAACTGGAGTCAGATTTTTCTGCAGCTCAGTCCATCAGAACCAGTGAATCAGACGGAGTCCTCTTCATCTCAGAGGGAGGAGAGTACGGCTGCAGAGGAGGAAGAGGAGATCCAGTTTTCTACACTGAAACCAGCAGAAAGGTCACTATTGAGAAAACAGGTAAACTTGTCTTTATTGTGAAATTAAACATCTTTAGTGCTTCTTTGTACATCAGTGGTGTTAAAAGTATTATGACTCCAGTGCAACGATCATCATCTGTAACTCCATCTAATGAAGCCTGAAAGCAGAAAATTTGCTCCTGTTCATGTTGATATTTAAACCAGACAATGAATTTCTATGTTGATATTGACAGAGGATTTACTGCAGCAACTTATGTCTGTTTGATGGAAAAACTGTCACAAATGTGATTATGTGATGCAAACAGTGCAACATTCTGGCTGTAAGCCAGTAATTTATAGGAAGTGCATATTATATGTCTAATACTGCTTTGTTTTGCTTTATTGTTCTTTACCAGTGATCATTTTATTTTGTTAGTTATAATGAGAGTTATTAGACAGATATTCACATACACTGGATCAAAAGTTATTAAAATTGTTTTCTCAGTGTGTGAAGTAAATCAAACATTTTCTTATTTTAGTTCAACCAGAACAACCAAAATTATTTCTATTTGCTAAATGAGATTAAAAAAAACATAGTGAGCACATCTGAGATTTTTTTGTATCTTTCTTTGAATTAAGAAATGTATTTACCTTTTTTGTCTTTTAAACTGTCTGACTTGAGTCAAATCTTTTGGGTTTCCTTCCTCAACTGTTGATAGGTTAACTATCAATTAATTAGCCTTCAATTTACATTTGAGTTAATTGAAGACGGACCTGAAACTCACTGCTTTCTTGTTTGAAATGATTGGCATGTCAAAAGCTACAAAAAAAAAATCCTTCAAAACATATTTTCACTATGTTTCTGGCATTTAGCAAATATAATAATTTAGTTAATTCTAACTAACTTAAAACAAGAGATTTGGTTTCAGACATTAGTAAATAATGTTTATGTGTCTCTTTATTTGGTGTTTGGAAATATCTCCTCTCTGTTACTCATGTGAACAGTTCCCATCACACCAACTGTGATCCAACAAACCAACTGGTCTCAGATCTACAGAGGAGAGGAAATCACTCTGAGATGTGAGATCCAGGATGATGGAGGAACTCAGTGGACGTATGAATGGATTACAACCAATAGAAACTCACCAACATCCAGCAAATCCATGATCACTGCTTATAGCAGTGGAGATTATAAATGCAGAGGAAGAAGAGACGGTTTCACCATAACAGAGTGGGGAGTCATCACATTAACAGTGTCCTGTGAGTTCACCCATGTATGAATAATGTTTACAGGGATTTTACTAGCAAATCTTAATATGTAATAAAATATTTCTACATGTGTGTAAGTATGTTTATACCTCCTCTCTCTCCAGCGTCTCCCCCTCAGCCTGTCCTCTCTGTGTCTCCATCATGGCCGAATCCTGGAGCCTCAGTGACTCTGAGCTGTGAGGGTTTGAAGCTTCAATCAGCAGGATGGAGGTTCTTCTGGTATAAAGCTGTTCCTGATCCATCCAAGCTGAGCTATCAACCATCCTACACTTATGAACTGCTTCCTGACAGCATCAATGGGACTGAGCAGAACTCCTTCATCATTAATGGACCGACTCAAACAGCAGGATATCAGTGCAGAGCAGGAAGAGGAGAACCAAAGTTTTACACTCGTGAGAGTGAAGTAAAGTTTATCTGGTCTGCAGGTCAGTTTGATTTTGTTCTTTCATTTTGGATTTTTATTCCACAGTTTGTATTTTTTATGAGCTCAGGTTTCTAATTAACGTTATGAATAATGTATTGTGTTCCTCCTGTCTTATGTATTTTATTAATAGTGATAAACACACCACTCCGTTAGGTTAGAGAAGATGAATAAAAAGCTGAGACAATTTCAACAACAATAACAAAATAATGTGTCGTTGAAGCTATGAAATAATGATGGATGTGATCCTCAGTCATTTCACTCTCTTCAAGGTTTTGCACATCTTAGGCAAAGAATTAGCTTTTGACTCTGATTAAATAGTTTGGGGAAAAAATAAATAAGTTGGAAGCAGCAGTTGCCTAATGTTTTTCCCTAGGGTTTGTGTAATGGTAGAATGAGTCAACATGACAAAATTATTTAAATTTCTGCTGAAAGTCAGTGATGAAGAGAACTACAACCAGAATACAGTAAAGTGTTTATGGGATCAGAAGCTATAAGGAGAATGTTTCCGTCTGGAACCACTAGGGGGAGCTGTGGCACATGATCAGCTGCAATAACTTGAAGAAGGAGCTGACAGAGCAGCCAGTTACCTGCTGAATTTTTATTAATACGTTGTTTCATTTTCAGTCGTTTTGGTTGTTATGTGTACTTAGAGTTTTAGTAGAGTTTTACAAAATAAAAATATTGTGTGATGTTTTCACGTTTTAAATCTTCATTGATGTATTAACCATTCTAACCTACATTTGTAAATCATATTATTTAAATGCTATTTAGATGTTTGATTAACTATGAATTATTTGCAGAAATAAGATTCTAAGGTTTTGAAATTTCCTTCCCTTTTAACATTTAAAGGTCAAAAGCTTGGAGTCGTTTTTGACCATTTCTTTTTTAACTGTCACAAAGAAACAAATTAGCAGATTATCGCTGTGGCCATTAGTTTTGCTACCTCAATGCTCTGAAAGTCTGACATTATGGACTCTTTTCTTATTTTTTAAAAAAGTATATCAACAACTTTAATAAGATCAGCATTTATTTCATGTTACTCATATCTTCTTTCTTTCTTTTTTGTTGTTTTTGGTGTCTTTGGTTTTTACACTAATCATTTTACAGCTTATTTTATAATCACAGCTCAATGAACATTGTTTTTTACATTTTCTCAACACAACTGCTAAGAAAAATTCTGTAAAATTCTGTGTGTGTTTTTTCAGACTCTCATCCAGCAGCTTCTCTCTCAGTGAGTCCTGACAGAGTTCAACATTTCATTTATCAGTCTGTCACACTGAACTGCACTGGGAACAACACCAAGTGGAGAGTGAAGAGGTTTACAGAATCAACCAGTCCATCATATGTTCAGTGCTTCAACTGGGGGAGGATGTCTGGATCCTCATGTACCATTAACAGACTGGAGGTTCACAGTGGAGTTTACTGGTGTGAGTCTGGATCAGGAGAATTCAGCAATGCAGTCAACATCACTGTACAAGGCAGGTTATGAATTTTTAAAAAGTTATTTTTGTTTACTTTTTATTATTCAGAATGACTAGAGTTTCTGTAGACATATCTCTACAGGAATCTCGTGTTTCCTACATTCTTTTCTCTTCAGGTAAATTTTATAAATGAATTAAGCAAAATTCAGTATTTGACAGATGGAGCTGAAGGGTGTAACATTTTTTGTCCTTTAAAACTGAACAGCTGAACTTCTTCCTTTGGCTGTTCTGTTTTATAAGCGTGTGATCCAAGTAAATTTTAGAAAAAATAACAGATAACTCCATAGGTGTAGAACGTGGATCAAAATCACTAATAATCAAATGTTTAGAATAGAATAAAAGTCAACTTTGTCCTTTCACGTCACAAGTACAAAGCAAAGAAATGCAGTTTGAGTCCATCCAGAAGTGCTTGAAAATAAGAATGTTACTAATGTACAGTAGGTTTTATATTAAAATATGCTAACTTTAATATTATTGTACAAAATATTATAATATTAGAACTTTGAAAAATTACAACCGCATATTAACAATCCATTGAAAAATGTTATATAATCTCTCATGTCTCTTGTCTTTGTGAAACGGAGTCTCATTGCAGTTTTTTTTATTTTGTTTAATATGTATTTTCATCTAAAATAATGCAATTTTTAGGTTGATGTGTGAAATTTTTTGCCATCACTAATAATTCAAAAATAATAATTACTATGTAATATTAGAAGTGCTGCACAGTATTTTAGATTAATCAGAATCAAAATGAGTCAAACAGCGCTCAGCATTTTTCTTGCCATTGTCCTATAGTTTGTATGTAATTGAAGATTAATTTATAATTCTGGTAAATTATACCAGATATTTTAGATTTTTTTAATTATGTATAATTATATATATGTAAAATCTACATAAGTAACTAAAGCAGCTTTTTCAAAAGGTTGTCAACACTTGATTGCTTGTCAGTAGGTGATCTATTTACAGATATTATCCTGAGCCCTGTTCATCCTGTGACTGAGGGAGATCCTGTTACTCTGAGCTGCAGAAATAAACAACAACAGTTTCTCTCCAATGTGTTTTTCTATCATAATGATAAACTCATCAATAATGACAACAGAGAGGAGCTGAAGATCTCTGCAGTATCAAAGTCAGATGAAGGTTTCTACAAATGTCAACATTCAGGAAAAAAGTCACTAAACAGCTGGATGTCTGTTAGAGGTGAGGAGGATTAAAATGTTTGTAATTTGGTTTTATCTAGTTGTTGGAGATCAAGGTGAGAAATGAATATGTCAATGTGGATGTGATATTATACCTTTGTTTCCTTTCAATATTTAATATTTTCAGGAACTGTGTCCAGTTCTGTTCCTCCTCGTCTCCTTTACTGCTGATCATTGGACCCATTAGTGGAATCATTCTGATTATTTTCCTGCTCTTATTGTGGCGCTACAAGCAGCACAAAGGTTCGATCACATTGTTTATTTAAACCCTTTAATCAAAGGCACACATTTATTCTGTTCTATGTGACAAATGATTTGAACCACAGAATAAGTAATAAGAAATGTCTTTTCCACAGATTTATGCTCTTTCAGGTCAGTCATTACTTTCCTTTCCTTGATAAAGAACACAGATCTCTGTACTTGTTTGCTGTAACTTTTATCTATTTGTGTTTTAGATCAGAAAAAAACAGTCAGAGATCGACCATCAATCAAGGAGCGGAGAATGAGTTCAGTGTCAGTAGCTCTGCTACTCCAGGTCAGAATTTAATCATATTCTTCTCATGATGCATTTACATCTTTTTATTTTTGTCATCAACTCACATATTTATTCAGTATGTTTAATATTTGCATGTTTATGATCGTAATTAAAATAGGCCACCATAAAACTGATCTGTTATGACACAATAAACTTATCAAGAATGAAATGTGAGATTCAGTTGAAATATATAAAAAAGATTTCAGATAAACAAGCAAGATATTTTTGTCTTGAATAATTTCACTTTCTAACTGTATGACTTTAATGCTGATGGCCTATTAGACTACTGTTCAAAGAAAATAAATGAAAATCCCAAAACGTACAACCAATTACAGAGCATCCGAAAAGTATTCACATCTATGCACTTTGTCGGCCTTTTATATCGCAGCCTTGTGCTGTGAAAATTTGATTAATGTCTTTCCTCAATATTCTCCAACAAATACCCAACAATAATAATGTGGAAAATGTTAGATTTTTCCAAATGTATTAAAAATAGGAAACTAAGAAATCACATTTACATAAATATTTACAGCATTTCATTAATGCTGGATGCACTTTAAAACACTTTTGTCTCAAAGTTTTTAAAAACCAGCTGTTCTTTGTAACATTGTTATTACATAACTATTAACCTGGTGCTGCTCTCTGTGGATCAGTCTGTGAAGCCACTGCAGCTGGTGAAGTATTTCTGCTTAAAGCAGATGAACACACAACTGGAGCGCTTAAGAAAACAAGCCGATCTAAAATTGTGAAACATTTTTTGCTGCAGCTGAACCCAGTGAAGTAACGTACACCGCCATTAAGTTCAAAAAGCTCCGAAAAAAGAGTGAGTTCAAAATTACAAACCTTCTACGGCACAAGATGACAACTGAATGATTTCTAACTGCGTGTCTTTGTTTTGTCGATCTCAACAGGAAAACCCCGTAAACCTGAGGAGCCCGTTATTTACGCAGAAGTGAACACAAGTGCTGCAGATGAAGTCAGTCGGACTTTATATCAAAATGTGTCTTCGTGTCAATACCCTGCAGGTTCAGATCATCTAACATAATTCTACAAGTATATGTAAAAATGTCAAAAGAGAAAGAATCAAATATATAGCTATATATGTATATATATATATATATATATATATATATATATATATATATATATATTATATATATATATATATATATATATATATTTTAAAATCTAACATATCTAGTATAATTTACCAGAATCATAAATTAATCTTCAATTACATACAAACTATAGGACAATAGCAATAAAAATGCTGAGTGCTGTTTGGCTCATTTTGATTCTGATTAATCTAAAATACTGTGCAGCACTTCTAATATTTTCCAAGAGATCCTAATGTTTACTGTCTGATCACAGAGTTATGATAAACTGCAAAGGCATCAGTCAGGAGAAGGGAAAAAAACCCTCAGTATTTTTATGTCTTAAATAGCAAAAGAAAAAAAAAGTGACATTACAAAAGGTGCAAATGTCTTAAATATAAATGAGCAGACATTACTAATACTAATACATTTATGTTATTGTTTTTGCAGCTTCTAATCTTCCTGTTGACCAATTTTCTTTTGCAGTTTAGTATGCAGGAAATGATTCTTGAAATGTTTTGTTTATTATGACCTCATCATCATCAAAAATAATGAACATATCTATCTGTAACATTGACTGCAAACTCTCTCTTGACATCAGCAGAAACAGAGGGACTGAACACTTTTACAGATTGTGTGTTTCATTAAAACATTTGTTGCATGTTAATTTTGCAGTGTAGCAAGTGTTTTTAAATATATTGCCCCTCCCCATGTAGCCACGCAGCTGCAAATTTGTGAAAAGAAAATTTTCCTTCCCCTTTGTGAAGTTTTAGCTTCCTCAAGATGACACAGTGTTGGATGTTTCTTTTGTCAAATGCAATCTGTTATTGAAACGAAAAAACAAACTGTCTCTCTTGAATTTGGTTTCAGCTTTTCAGAATCGGACATAAATTTATTGTGGTTTTTTGGTACACAATGTCGTGTAAACCATTCCTGTGTTTGATTAAATGAGTTTCCTGTTTCAGAACTCGCTCCAACGTACGCTGAAATCAATAAGAACAGAGCCAAACGAAACAGGAGAGGTAACACTCAGTTTGCACTCAGTTTCTCATATGCAACATATTTAATAAAATCATTTTAGATTGTAAATTGATGAGATATTTTCACCATAATTCCCAGTTCTAGTAATCCTTTTTAGCATTTTGGATGTATGACTTTGCAGATTTTCCTCTATATGCAATACTTTTTAACTAATGACGTAAGCTTTGTGTATGGACAGTGTTAGGATCAGTATAACACTGGGAATTAAATTCCTGCTTGTTGATTTTGTTATCATTAATGCTAATTATCTTCATTCACAGAAAAACCTGCAGCAACAGATGAATCAGTTTATTCTGAAATCAAATCAGCGGCAACTCTGGAAGGTGAATCTGCCTTTTAGCACACCATGCAAACTTAGACGTTTGTGTACATGCTTATCTATTTTGGTACTTTTAAATATAACTAATATATGTCTCTGATCCAAAATGCTGTGAAAGTGTGAAATATATAATCATCTATTTTCTCTATTACATAATTAAAACTTATTTAGTTGTATTAAGTGATACTGTAAGGGAATCCGTATTAAAATCTCTGTCTTTTGGAAATAAACTATAGAATTGTATTATATTGCAGTCTAAGCACTGTGGACTTTTTCATGATGTTTCTATGGGCTCTTAATGTCATGTTTATTGTTTCCTATTTCTACAATGCTGCAGACAAAACATGGGAACAATTGGCTGAAGTTAATGGATGAAAAAATAAATGATGTTTCTCCTTAGATTGAGCATTAAAAAAGCTAAGCTTTCTTTATTTTATTTCATTTTGTACAAACTTGTTACATTTAATAAATATGTCACATTTCAATGTGTATTTTGTGTTTCATTTGTTTATAAAAAGAAAACACCAAACACCATTTTGAGGGTTCTGGCAGTATAGCCCGTTTCAGCACTGGACAGCTCCCAGAATGCAACACAGCTGTGACGACAGAGCAATGTCGCGGCTCGTGCTCGCGCATCTCTGAATTTCTGTCACTGCGCGGGTCGCGCGCGTTGCCTGTCACTCAAACTGGACGAGTTGGAAAGTGATGTTGCAGAGGAGGTTCCCCTGCTCTGGTATTAACGTGATACAGACGCACTTTATCAGAATACGGAGGAACGGGAACCAACGTAAGCGTCAACTCTAAACGTCACGCTGCTCGTTCGGCTCGCGCGCTCAACTCAAAGCTTTCGAGAGGAAGAAACTCTGAAAGGTATTATCAGACATTATTGGTTTCTGTCAAAGACCTCTTTAAACTTCGCCCTCATTCTTTCTGACCCTCTATATTGTTGAAGTGACTTCAATAATGTCGGATGTTTCACCTAAAAAGCCCCGCTTGTAAATCCATCAAATTCAAGTCTCCTTCATTGCTCTGTTTGTCACCATAACGAGACAAACACATATTCATTTATGTATGTATATATTCATATATTTATTTATGTATGTATATATACATATATTTACATATGTATGTATATATACATATATTTATTTATGTATGTATATATACATATATTTACATATGTATGCATATATACATTTATTCATATATGTATATATACATATATTTATGTATGTATGTATATATATATATATATACATTTACATATGTATATATACACATATTTATTTATATCTGTATATATACATTTATTTATAGATGAATGTATATATAAACATATTTTTATGTATGTATATATAGATATATTTATATATAGTCTGTAATTATGAACTCCAAATATTATATTTAGAATTTATTAAATATCCTGCCTAAAATGTTTTCCTATCATTTGTTCTGTATTTGAGCTGCTTGATGGTAGCAGCCCAGACTCAGCATGGAGGGGATAATTAGTAGAGTGGGTATGTAGATTCTGCAAAGAGTAGACGCCTCACAAATATGCATAGAGAAGCTCAATTTGATTCCAACTGTATCTGGAAATTCCAGTTCTGCAAACAATTCCAGGTATGAGCTGCAGTGTCTTTAAATGGCACATATGTTCCTCAAATATGAACCATTTAACAGTTTTTGAAACCAATGAGCCCTTTCTTTAAGACATCCTTTATATTGGCCAATTTACCAGACTTTAGTGGGGGAACCGGAGCACCCGGAGAAAACCCAGAATCACAAAGAAACAACCTACAACCACAAATAGAAAGAGGCGCCCAGTCAAAACTGAGACATCTCTTCTGTGTGGCTGCAGCTAAGCCACGTGGCTTATTACTGTTTTTATTGTGCAATATTTGGAAGTTTTTGAAGGGGTTCTAATTCTTGTTTTAGTGGCCTCCTTGCGTTTGTCTCATTTTTGCAGATTCCTGAGATCCAGATAGAGCAGCATCTTCTCCAGACTTGTTGAGCGGCCTCTCGCCTCCGCAGGCTCAGGATCTGAGCTTTCAGTTTTCTCGCCTCTTTCACATAAAGAAGTTTCTGATGTCCATGTGATTTTGATATAGAATGGCTGAATCTGTCAGCATCTCCTCTACAAAGTCATTTAGCTCCTCTGGAGATGCATTGGATACTTCAATTTCCTCCAATAGCATCTCCTCAATGAGACTGTCCAGATCCATATCATCATCGACGTTGTTTTCAGGCACATTCTCTTCACGCCTGGCCACTTTCCTTCTCGGAGGTCTGACTTCCTCGGTGTCTTGCATCGTCGTCTCCAGATTTTCCAACCTTCTTTTGTAGCTCACCTTCTTGACCGAGTGCATCTGCCGGAATGCCATGAGTTTTTTTTGGAGCTGGTCTTTCTCGGACTCCAGTTCATCAATGATCTTTAGGTCCCTCATCAATTTGTAGGAAGAGCATTTACCTCCTTATCGACGTACTGCTTAAATATCTGTGCCTGCTCTCTTAGAGCAGAAACGTCACTTTCATATGTAGCCATAAGTTTCTGGTGAGAATCTTTAGTCTGTTCCAGTTCACTTTGGAGAAGACTCTCTGTTTCTCTAAAGTTGGCAATCTCCTGGGACATTTGTCGTTGCAGGTCCTCCTTCTCGGCTCTCAGCTTTTCAAAGCGCTTTTGGTTCTGCTCGAGTTTCTCCTCGTAAAACATCTTTGCTTCGACCTGGAGCTTCTCCTCACGATCGTCGGCTTCATATTTTGATTTAAGCTCCTCGTATCGCGTCTTCATTTCTTTCAGCTCTTTGTGGAGGGCGTCACCTCTTTCTTTTTCCGCCTTAATTTTTGAGGTGAACGCTTCCTCGTTGACAATGCAAGACACCTTCAGCTGCTCCAGGTCCTCTTGCAGCAGCCTTTTCCTCTTGTGTCTTACTTCGTTGTGGAGAGTGGAAGCGATGGCGACAGGGTCGAGAGCCTCAGAATCGGCAAACTTCTCTACTGCCAGCAGTGTTCTATTTATTTCTTTGCCCCTGTTAATAAAAACCTTCTTGAGATTTTTCTGCTTTTCCAGCTCAGCTTTGGTGTCTTTCAGCTCTTTCTCCAGACTGATCACCTTTTGGTTCTCTTGAAACCACTTGGCTCGCTCCATTTCCAATAGAGAGCCAAGTCTCTGGAGTTCTCTCTGGAGCTCAGCGGGAGACGCTCTGTTCTCACTCCATCCTTGTTGTTGTTGTCCACCTCTCCACGCCCTCGCTGGGATCTGAACCCGCCTTTGGGATGCTGTGGCCTTTGATACGGCATATCTCGATCTGCAAACAATGTCAACCTCGACTTTATTGGCGCTTTGCGTACGTCTGAACTGGTCATCGTGTAGCTAGCAATGAGCAGAAGGTGGAAGTTTGCTACATAAGAGAACAGAGATGATGACATCACAAGCATGACTAGTTGTGACATCATACAAAGAGTGGTGACCATGGAGATCTCTGCCGCACTAATCAGCAGCCCCTCACCTTCCTTCCTGTATCGGATGGGGATGCACTGTTGACGTGGTTGTCGTTTATTTTTCCTGTCGGTTTTTGTTCATGTTCGTTTTTCTTTCTTTTGGTTGCTTTTTGGGACACGTTACATGAGTCATCAAAATGTCAGACAGCAACACTGTTTTCAGTCACAGTCTTCTTCGGATTCACTGGAAAATTGAACACTGGAGATCCTTCCTGCCATCCACCAACAAACCTTGAACATTCTTGGATGAGATATTCAAGGGTTATTGCATCAAACCAGAGTTTGGGAGCTAGAACTTTAGATTTGGTGAATATATAATGTTAAGAAAGAAAGTCGGTTTTCTGGTTCTGCACTGTGGCTGTAGTGATAAGGTGCATTTTCAGCCATTAAGGAGAGATGAGAGAGGATGATAAATCACTGAATAGTCCGGAAAAATGTTTATATATATCTGTACATATACATACATGAATATATCTGTACATATATAAATACATTTATATATGTATATAAACATATATATGTTACATACATATATTTATGTATTTATGTATGTATGTATATATACACCTATTTATTTATATATGTATATATACACATATTTATTTATATATGTATATATACACATATTTATTTATGTATGTATATATACACACATATTTATTTATATGTGTATATATACACATATATATTTATGTATGTATATATACACATATTCATTTATATATGTATATATACACATATTTATTTATATATGTATATATACACATATTTATTTATATATGTATATATACACATATTTATTTATGTATGTATATATACATATATTTACATATGTATGTATATACATACATATGTATATATACACAGATTTATGTATGTATATATATATATATATATATATATATATATATATATATATATATATATATATATATATATATACATTTACATATGTATATACACATATTTATTTATATCTGTATATATACATTTATTTATAGATGAATGTATATATACACATATTTTTGTATGTATATATAGATATATTTATATATAGTCTGTAATTATGAACTCCAAATATTATATTTAGAATTTATTATACATCCTGCCTAAAAGTGTTTTCCTATCCATTTGTTCTGTATTTGAGCTGCTTGATGGTAGCAGCCCAGACTCAGCATGGAGGGGATAATTAGTAGAGTGGGTATGTAGATTCTGCAAAGAGTCGACGCCTCACAAAATATGCATAGAGAAGCTCAATTTGATTCCAACTGTATCTGGAAATTCCAGTTCTGCAAACAATTCCAGGTATGAGCTGCAGTGTCTTTAAATGGCACATATGTTCCTCAAATATGAACCATTTAGCAGTTTTTGAAATCAATGAGCCCTTTCTTTAAGACATCCTTTATATTGGCCAATTTACCAGACTTTAGTGGGGGAACCGGAGCACCCGGAGAAAACCCACAATCACTAAGATAGAACCTACAACCACAAATAGAAAGAGGCGCCCAGTCAAACTGAGACATCTCTTTTGTGTGGCTGCGGCTAAGCCACATGGCTTATTACTGTTTTTATTGTGCAATATTTGGAAGTGTTTGAAAGGGTTCTAATTTCTTGTTTTAGTGGCCTCCTTGCGTTTGTCTCATTTTTGCAGATTCCTGAGATCCAGAGAAAGCAGCATCTTCTCCAGACTTGTTGAGGGGCCTCTTGCCTCCGCAGGCTCCGGATGTGACTTTTCAGTTTTCTCGCCTCTTTCACACACAGAAGTTTCTTGCATGCATGGGATTTTGATAGAGAATAGCTGAATCTCTCAGCATCTCCTCTACAAAGTCATTCAGCTCCTCTGGAGATGCATCAGGTACTTCCATTTCTTCTGACAGCATCTCCTCTATGAGACTGTCCAGATCCATATCATCAGTGACGTTGTTTTCAGGCACACTGTCATCACGCCTGGCCACTTTTCTTCTCGGAGGTCCGACTTCCTCGGTGTCTTGCAGCGCCGTCTCCAGATTTTCCAACCTTCTTTTGTAGCTCACCTTCTTGACAGAGTGCATCTGCCGGAATGCCATGAGTTTTTTTTGGAGCTGGTCTTTCTCGGACTCCAGTTCATCAATAGTCTTTAGGTCTCTCATCAATTTGTGTGAAAGAGCACTAATTTCCTTATCGACGCCCTGCTTAAATATCCGTGCCTGCTCTCTTAGAGCAGAAACGTCCCTTTCATATGTAGCCATAAGTTTCTGGTGAGAATCTTTAGTCCGTTCCAGTTCACTTCGGAGAAGACTCTCTGTTTCTCTGAAGTTGGCTATCTCCTGGGACATTTGTCGTTGCAGGTCCTCCTTCTCGGCTCTCAGCTTTTCAAAGCGCTTTTGGTTCTGCTCGAGTTTCTCCTCGTAAAACATCTTTGCTTCGACCTGGAGCTTCTCCTCACGATCGTCGGCTTCATATTTTGATTTAAGCTCCTCGTATCGCGTCTTCATTTCTTCCAGCTCTTTGTGGAGGGCGTCACCTCTTTCTTTTTCTGCCTTGATTTCTGAGGTGAACGCTTCCTCGTTGACAATGCAAGACACCTTCAGCTGCTCCAGGTCCTCTTGCAGCAGCCTTTTCCTCTTGTGTCTTACTTCGCTGTGGAGAGTGGAAGCGATGGCGACAGGGTTGAGAGTCTCGCTATCGGCAAACTTCTCTACTGCCAGCAGTGTTCTCTTTATTTCTTTGCCCCTGTTGATAAAAACCTTCTTGAGATTTCTCTGCTTTTCCAGCTCAGCTTTGGTGTCTTTCAGCTCTTTCTCCAGACTGATCACCTTTTGGTTCTCTTGAAACCACTTGGCTCGCTCCATTTCCAAGAGAGAGCCAAGTCTCTGGAGTTCTCTCTGGAGCTCAGCGGGAGACGCTCTGTTCTCACTCCATCCTTGTTGTTGTTGTCCACCTCTCCACGCCCTCGGCTGGGATCTGAACCCGCCTTTGGGATGCTGTGGCCTTTGATACGGCATATCTCGATCTGCAAACAATGTCAACCTCGACTTTATTGGCGCTTTGCGTACGTCTGAACTGGTCATCGTGTAGCTAGCAATGAGCAGAAGGTGGAAGTTTGCTACATAAGAGAACAGAGACGATGACATCACAAGCATGACTAGTTGTGACATCATACAAAGAGTGGTGACCATGGAGATCTCTGCCGCACTAATCAGCAGCCCCTCACCTTCCTTCCTGTATCAGATGGGGGTGCGCTGTTGCCGTGGCTGTCGTTTATTTTTCCTGTGGGTTTTTGTTCATGTTCATTTTTCTTTCTTTTTGTTGCTTTTTGGGACACGTTACATGAGTCATCAAAATGTCAGACAGCAACACTGTTTTCAGTCACAGTCTTCTTCAGATTCACTGGAAGATTGAACACTGGAGATCCTTCCTGCCATCCACCCAACAAACCTTGAACATTCTTGGATGAGATATTCAAGGGTTATTGCATCAAACCAGAGATTAGGAGCTAGAACTTTAGATTTGGTGAATATATAATGTTAAGAAAGAAAGTCGGTTTCCTGGTTCTGCACTGTGGCTGTTAGTGATAAGGTGCATTTTCAGCCATTAAGGAGAGATGAGAGAGGATGATAAATCACTGAATAGTCCTGAAAAATGTTTATATATATATCTGTACATATACATACATGAATATATCTGTACATATATACATATATTTACATATGTATATAAACATATATATGTACATATACATATATTTATGTATGTATGTATTGTTGTGGTCAAAAGTTTACATACACTTGTAAAAAACACAATGTCATGGCTGTCTTGAGTTCCCAATAAGTTCTACAACTTTTCTTTTTCTGTGATAGAGTGATCGAGACACATACATGTTTGTCACAAAAAACAGTCATAAAGTTTGGTTCTTTCATAAATTTATTATGGGTCTGCTGAAAATGTCACCAAATCTGCTGGGTCAAAAATATACATACAGCAACATAAATGGTAAATTTTGGTGATGTAGAGAGTTGTGTCAATCAAATTAGCTTCATGTCATGGTCTCTTCACTTCTTGTAAGTGATTCTGATTGACTACAGTTGTTTACTGTTCTTGAGCCCATTGAAATAGGGCTCATTTGACCCTGTGATTAGACTCAGACTCAAAAGCTACAATGGGAAAGTCAAAGGAACTCAGTGTGGATCTGAAAAGGCGAATTATTGACTTGAACAAGTCAGGGAAGTCACTTGGAGCCATTTCGAAACTGCTACAGGTCCCAAGAGAACTGTGCAGACAATTATTCGCAAGTATAAAGTGCATGGAACAGTTGTGTCACTGCCACGATCAGGAAGAAAATGCAAGCTATCACATGCTGCCGAGAGGAGATTGGTCAGGATGGTCAAGAGCCATGGACTGAGAGGCTGCCGTGCAAGAAAGAAGCACTTGCTCCAGAAAAGGCACCTTAAGACTCGGCTGAAGTTTGCTGCTGATCACATGGACAAAGATAAAACCTTCTGGAGGAAAGTTCTGTGGTCAGACAAAACAAAAATTGAGCTGTTTGGCCACAACACCCAGCAATATGTTTGGAGGAGAAAAGGCGAGGCCTTTAAAAGTGTAAGTGAAAAAAGTGTATGGTAAAGAGCTATTTAGTAGGTGAAAAATGTGAGTGCCAACCAAACAGAGACTTTTATAATGTTTTAGCTTTAACTTTTAAATTTTAGCTTTAACAACATAAAGCTACATAATTTTTTAAAGTTTAATTAGCAATAGTTTTATAACAAATTGGTCAGATCATGATTTCTTAGCTAATGTCAAGTTGTCACAGCGAAGAAATATTGAATAATGTAAACTTTGTATTGAAAGTGTCATGATTTACCGAATGACACTTTATGACAACAGTCATAAATATTCACAAAGACTTACTTCATATTTGTGACTGGCGTTATATCATGTTTATGACGGTGTCTTATTCACAACTCGTCAAATAAAGTTAAATTCTTTCTCTTAAACTAATACATTATGTTGTTTATGTGAACAGTTCTCAATCGAGCCACTGTGACCCTGAACCCAAACTGGCCTCTGATATACAGAGGTGAGAAAGTTATTATCCAGTGTGAGATCCCAGGAGGAGAAGGAAGAAAGTGGACCTTGAATGGAGACCAACCAGGTTAAATGAACCTCAAACATCCCAGGAATACATTATCATAACTTCAGCTAAAGAGTCTGATAGTGGAGAATACAGCTGCAGAGGAACAAGTGGAGATGAATCAACAGACTGGAGCGATGTTGTCGTATTAACTGTGTGTAAGTTGGTCATAAATCATAAAATAAATATTTAATGTGTTTGGTATGAGTAAGCTGAGTCTGTTTTTCTGAACCTATGTTTACATAGCAATTGTTATCAGTGTTAATATTTTAGATATTTCAGCCACTAATTGGTCTCATCCTATTTCCAACGTTGTTCTTCCTTAATTGTACAAATGGACAAAATTACAATTTAATGTATGTCTTGAGTTCAGCACAAAAGTTTGATTTAACTCAAGTCTGTCTTAGTTTTAAATGTACATCGCTATTGATAGTTGTGCAAGAGTAGATCATTAAAATAGGATGTAAGAGTAAGATACAAACTAACATTTCTCTCAGTTCATTCTAAGGCGAGAAATTGAAATAAACATTTAAGAGTGTTTTTTAAAAATGTAGTTAGGAGGCATTAAAATCTCTTTTAATATGCTACAACTCGAAAATATTCTAGTTTGTCAAACTATATTTCTTTAAATTGAAGCCTTTGGGTTACATAGAAATATTATAACACTTGACTGTTTGAAAAGTAACAGTGTTGAAAACATCAATGTGACTCTCCAACAGATGAACTCTCTGTGTCTCCATCATGGCTGAGTCCTGGAGCCTCAGTGACTCTGAGCTGTCAGGTTGAACCTTCACCTTCAGGAACCAGGTTCTTCTGGTATAAAGCTGTTCCTGATCCACCACGCAGATCCTACAGCTATGAGCTGCTGCCTGGCAGCTCTGATGGGACTGATGAGAATGTCTACATTGTTCATGGACTCATACAGCAGGTTATGTGTGTGAAGCAGGACGTGGAAAACCAAACTACAGAGATCCAAGTTTTGTCTTTTCAGCAGGTCAGTTTGTTTTGATGTGTCTCTTTTCAATGAGCAAGTAATGATCTGTTTACATTGTTCCTACTTTATCTTTAGCAGTGATTTAATTACATTGATTTATTATCAAAGTAAAGAAGAAATGTCAAAGTTTTTATCTTGATTTTCATACAGTGTTGAATTTTAAATCCAAAGCAGCAATAGAAACATAAAATAAAAAAGTGAAAAGTAAAGTTGTGGTGCTTTTGAGAAAAACAGGCCACCTCCAAAATCACTCATGAACAGCAGTTTGTGTCTTTTGAGACAAGTTTTTGTTGAAGACATTTTATATAATTAATTTTTTGCTATGATAAGATTCATATTTGACTTAAGACATTAAATATGTTTTCAGCTTTATTCAGTATTTTTGTAAGTGGAGTTATTTTATGTGCTATAAAATGGCACTATCTGCCTGGAAAATACATAAAACTGCCCCTTTAAAATGTCCCACCCTTACGCCATCAGTCAACAAAATGTTCCAATTTCGACAAATTTAGTAATTTGTAGCATCGGGGCGTCATATGAACTACAAGCACAAACTTTAGAACTGGACGTCACTTATATGAACGAGGCAACACAGTTATGATTGCAGATCTTTGACTTTATTCCACCAACAGTGACAACCAAAGACACATTTATAGTGCCTTTATCATGTGGTATGTCTAAAGCACCGAAACTAGACATCTGAAAAAAAATTATTTTCTGAAAACTAAACAAATGATTTTTCAGTATCAAGATTTGGACTTAACCTCTGAAATTACAGCAGGTGATATCCAATTCTACAGACTCCAAAAGGGACACAGTTGTTTAAATAATCAACACAAACATATTAAAGCCCTGGTACTAGCATGTTTCCTAACTGATTCAAGTGAACATCAATAAGACTGATCTATTAATTCATCTTTGGCAATAAAATTGGTTCTGAATCATCAGTTTTTTGCTTCACAAGCTTTTAAGCACATAGCCACACCACAACCTGCTGGCCATTAGCAACGCCGTGACTGCTGTTGTTTTTCTGGCATCACAGCCACATCAGGCTAACAGCACGATGCTATCATTAAACAACGATTTAGTTTCACATAAGTCACAGTTTTAGGCCTGCTGTGAAGGCCACAAAACTTTGCATAATGACGCGTAGAGGAACGATGTCAGACACGTACAGAACAAATGAATCATGTGACTTTGCAGAGCTCCCTATCAGAGCTAACAGCAACACCTTCTCTATGTGGTCAGTAAATGTGCTCAGCTCTAAATGAATAACAAGCAATACTTGTGAGAGTGTGGAAAGTAGTGCAACAATAGTGGTATTACTGTGGTTAGTGTAGTTGCCATGTGCATCAACTTGTCTAGCTACTTTGTTGCATCATGTTTAGTTGTAGTTACACCTGCAGATCTTTTACAAAAAGTCTCCATGAGCGTCACAAACTTGGTTTTTAAAGCATTCCTTGTAAAAGAGCTTCACCTTAGAGTGGATGACTGATGCTAAAACAATGCAGTACAAGGGAAGAATATTGTATTTATAAACACATTTTAAAAGAACAAGCTCTCTAATAATTTTTGCACCACAATTTCATGCATACGCAGAAATCCACATCACCTATTTACATCTGTGCAATTTTGGTTGAGTGTTTTTTAAAGGCCAAGCGCAGATCTTTGCACATGAAACAAGTGAACATGCAGCGGACAGGAAGCATAACGGCTTCTAATAACTGCTGACACCAAAGCGGGGAGGAAACCGACAGTCTACACATAGGTAGTCAGGTAGACCTCGCATTTGATCTGCATGTGAGGATGGGGAACGAGCTGCTGCTGAGGCTGAACTTCTTCGGTAAGTAAATTACTGAATCTCTATTGGCATTTTATATAAAAGTGTAAAACTGGTTGAAAATGTTCATCTGGCACTTAAAGTGACATTTTAATGGCCCAGTTAGGCAATGTGAGTTAATAAAAAAGCTATTTTCATGTGAAAATACAAATGTTTAAATGTAATATCACTAATTGTGTCAGTTTGATAGAAATGTGTCTCCTAAAGAAGTTTATCTTTGTTTCAGTGCTCTGTGTGATCTTTTATGGAAACACTGAAGGTGAGAAATATATTTCATTTTTCTCATTTAGTTTCTGTAATGTATTGATATTATTTTTATCAGATTTTTCATTTTAATACAGTTAGTATGATGTTTTGTCTAGCGTTGCAGCCATTTTAAGTATAAGTACAAATTTATAGGCAAGTGAAACTAAACTAACAACCAGTGACTAGATGTTTTTTTATAGTTCGACCTTTCCCTTCTGGCTGTCAGCTAAAACCCAATGTACCGACCACAACCACCACAGGAACTCACCAGCACCTAAAACAGGATGCATCGTTTTTAACCACTTAAGTTTCATGCTCTGACTAAAAGAACAAAGTTGAATTAACCAGTTACTGAACTAACTGGTGACTAAACTAACCAGTTTGTAAGAGATTTGTGTGAATTTAACAACACGACCATATAACCATACATTAGTCTGCTGATAATTATGTATTAATATACCTGACAACAGTTCAGTTGTGACTGACAATTTCATCCATCTGTTCCACAATTTACCATCAGCTGCAGTCTGAAGGTATCCTCATATGCTATACTGTTCGGCCCAGCTATAATTAAGATAATTAAGTTCCAGTTGCTAACCTGAAAATGGCTGGCACATCTAAAGAGCAGGATATACTCCACAATTAAAAAAATTACAACAAAAAAATGCATATCTTTTGTACTTTGGGCAAAATACTTGCGTTGGGTTTCAATCATCTGGAATGTCCAATTAGAAAAAGAGGACCAACAGCTTCCTGGTCTAAAATGAAGCCTAGGTGTAAATTCAAGCTGGGAGACAGAACACAGCTGATCCCCATCACTCACGACACTCTGCAGCCAACCAGGATCGGCGCCACACCACCCAATCATCGTTAAGCCGCTCCCTTTAAGGAGTCTAGCCACCGGGTGTCTGCCTGCTCGTCAGCCGTGCTTCATCCCGCCTCCTCCCCATCTCCACCTTCAGCCCGACGAACATCCTCCAGGCCCACTCTTCGTTCCTCCTCCAAGGCTCCGCTCCATCACCAGGATTCGGACCGGGGGCAAAGACTAGTGAGCTTCGCCGGACTCATCATCTACCCTCGGCGATCCTCAGCTCACTAGTCTTCTGCCGGGTTCAAGCGCCAAATAATTTGTTCATTAAAATCTTCTAACTGCTTTTCTCTGTGTGAGTCGATACAGATTGAATTACTCTCCTTTTGTTCTGCAAAAATACTGATCAGGGGCGTGCTGGGAGGGGTTTAGCACAACCCACGTATGGAGGCCTTAGTCCTCAACGCAGCCGTTGTGGGTTTGACATTTGCCACATGTCTTCCTCTCTCTCTGTGTCCCCTCTTTCCTGTCAGCCTACTTTAAAATAATAATAAAAAAAAGATACGGACCACAAGAGCCAACAAAAATCCTCAGAGAAAAAAAATGTTTGATCATAGCTGATCAATTCTGTTAGTCAGAATTGATGCAACTGTTTGGTTCACAAATGAAGTTTTGAGACAGGAAAGCAGAACATCCTGAAATAATGTTCAATAATAACTCCACATAGTGACCCCAGAGAAACATTTATAAATTCTCAACTTTTACTTTTTTCCCAATACAAAAAACTATGATGTGACTCTAATTTTTTAATCATTATTAAGTTATTATCATGATAGTTTCTGAGCTCTCAGGGGTTTCTCTGACAGCTCACCAACGGCGATGTCTTTTCCTATGACATTTCATAAAACAGTATTTATATGACTGAAACTCCATTTCATGATGCCTTAAAATGAAATGTTTCTGTTCATGTTATAAATTTTAATTGAGACATTTTGAGTTTTCAATCATCTTCAATATCTTCAATTTCATGTTTAAACCCTTTTTGCTGCATCTTTCCATTTCTAATACTGAAGGTTTGATCAACTGGATTTTGAAGTAACTTAGAGTTCATGTGCTCGTCTTTGTGTTACTTGATTTTAATCCAGATGTACGTTAGCTAAGATAAATTAGTGTTTTAGTGCAAAGTTAATTTAGAAAAAGATGCTGTGGGAAAAATAAGTCTAAATTTTTGAGATTTTGTCATCTGAAGCAATAGAAAAACAATCAGTTAGCTGTTAAAAATATATTCCTGTCTTTACCTGCATATCACACATGCAAACAACCCAAAGGATATTTCTGTCTGTTTTCTTGTTGAAAACTGTTTTGTTTTTGTTGAATAGTTTCCAAGCCGACTGTGATCCTTCAACCCAGTGGGTCGGTTGTATATAGTGGAGAGAAAGTCACTCTGAGATGTGAGATCAAGGAAGGAGGAGGAACTCAGTGGACATATGAATGGAGAACAAACAATAGAAACATTCAAATAAGATCCAGTGAATACAGCATCAATAAAGTCTCTGAATATTACAGTGGAGTTTACAGCTGTATGGCTACAGGAGTTCATCAACAAACAGAATGGAGCGATGGCGTCACACTGACAGTGAAATGTGAGTCTGATTTAGAAACTTTATATTGTTTGGATTTAATATAAAACCAGGTTTTCTGTTATTTCTGACTACAAACAAAATAAAAGCAAGAGACTTTCTATTAGATAAATAAAAACAGCTACATGTCACTGAAGTAAATTTGAATTTAACACATTCAACTTTTTAAGATGATTAAGTTTAGTAAACTTGTCATGAATTAATTAATAGTTTGATTATTGAGTCACTTTTATTTTGTTTTAATCGAACAGCATATAAACCCGGAACCACACTGACAGCAGACAGAACATTCATACCACTAGAGGGCAGCACAACGACTGGAAGTTTGATTGGTTCAGAAATGATCAACCATATTCTGCAGCGAGAGGAAACTGGGATCCAAACAGAGTTATCTCTGTCTCAGAGGGAGGAGAGTACCACTGCAGAGGAGGAAGAAAATATTCAAGTTTTCAAACTGAAAAAAGTGATAAAATCTCTGTTGTGAAGATTGGTTTTTGTTAATGTTGTTGTGTTTTTGTTAATGTTGTAGTGTCTTGCACCTCAGGGCCATCGTAACAATTGGTTAAACAGTCAATTTAATATACATTAAATTAAACAATACATTGTTCTGTCCACTGTTAAATATATATAAAAAAGGCTGTGAATTTAATTAAAATAAGTTGCTTTTATAAGTTGTTTTTATTATTTATGTTGCCTTTAATTTAGACCAAAGCGAAATTTAGACCAATGAACCACAAGGGGGCGCCAGATAATCCTTGCAAATACAAGAAAGACGTTCGCTGTGCAAAATCCTCCAGAAAAGATCAGCATCCATGAATAAATGACAAAATACACATACAGATTACACTTATGCAAATATAATGACTCAATACCTAAATAAGTCACTATTAGGTTTATTATTAGGTCAATTGTGAACATTTAGTTTATGTTTTGAATGTAAAAATCGATTTTTGTTATTATTATTAATAATAGAATTGTAACATTATGAACCACCAGGGGGCTCCATATCACATATATGAGAAATAGAAAAACAGTTTTTATTGTCAAGCAAAGTGGGACATTCAGGTGTAACAGATATAAATGTTCACACAAAAACTTCTTGAAGCGTTAAAACAATATATTAAAAAACAAGATGAACAAAAATAGTAATAATAATGAAATACAGTAAAGACAGAGTGGATGGTAGAAATGCAAGTTTTCATGCAAAGACATTGATGTTGTTGGAAGCAATGATGGTTATAAAGTTTAAAAGCTTCTGAGAGGAAGGATCTGCGATTACGCTCCTTTGTGCATTAAGGATGCAGCAGTTTGTCACTGAAGGAGTTCTGCAGTCCGGCTGCAGTAATTTCAGGTTTTTAGCTTCACACTCTGGTTTTTGTCCCTGTTGACACACAGACTGGTGCTGCTAACACCTTTTCTTTCTTTATCACTACGCCAATAGCAGACTGGAGCTGGATGGCTGAACAGGTGTTACGACCCGTCTAGGGGTCCAGGTCATAACACGAGTGATCCATCCTCCTCTGATCTCGAGCGGTCAACACAAACAAAATTGACATCTTATAACGTTATTTATTGTAAAAAGATGTATTTTTTGTTGATACTGAAATGTTACAGCCAAGGGAGTAGATGTCTTCAGAGTGAGCCCAATGCCGAAAACAACAAACAAAAAGAACTATCTAAATATTAACGAACTTACCTAAAAAATAAAGAAACCAAATAACAAAAACTTACCTCCCTAACTACGAAAACAGGTGAAAACTAATGAAACATAAACGGCAGCTCACTCCTACAAACTCCAGAACGCTACATGATTTTTACAAACAACACAAAAGAGTGCGGCCGGTTGAGATGAGCGGAGGACGGATGACAGGAAGTGCGCGTCTTCAACTTTTATATCGTCACCTCCGGGAGACCACCAATAGGACGTCCGTCGTCTTCCGTCAACCAATCAGAGGCAGGCACCTGCACACTCAGATTTGCATAATTACGACGCCAGTCGTGACAACAAGTTTTAGCACAGACGACCCACAACATGGAAGACCTGGACTCAAATCGTGGCCTGGGATTTTTATGCATGGAGTTTCTTCCCATGAATCATGGATTCTCTCCAGGTAATCTGGTTTCCTAAAATAGTTCTAATATGAGTTTTTTTTAATGTCTCTCTCAGAAATGTTGACATCTGTTTAGGTTGAACCTCACCCCTCGCCTCTAGAGATAGACACCAGCGCCCCTTGTGGTGAATGGAAACTTGAACTCTCCAATTCGGCCCAGTTAGTCTTATTCATGATGACTTGATAAGTCATCATTTTATTTTCCTCCATCCTCTCACTGGTCTTCAAAGTAAGGGCGAAGTGTGAAGTGAGGAAACGCGGGATCACTTTCTCTTCACAGTAAACATCCTGAGCATCAGGGTCATGAGTCCATGTGGAGTTCAAAGTTCAGTAACATCCTCTGAACTCAACAGTAGGTGACTCAGAAAAGACATTTGGTCAGCATCGTATCATCAGACACACATGGCCTTTAATAAGCGCAGAGCTGAAAGAAAATGTGAAATTCCAGATATTATTTTTATCAGGCAATTTATTCAAATGTGTATTCTGACTTTTTAGTGCACCTCACATTCAAACAAATGGCTTCCTTGTTGGTCGACATGGACTTGTCTGTATATTCTCGACATTGATGTCTGCCTCTGATGGTCAGATCCATAATGTGCCTTTTGTTGATTAAGTTTTGGTTTCTGAGAACTTATTAAAGCAATGAACCAACAAAAATAAGGAACATGTTATATAAAGCACAAATATTTCTGGCCATGTATTTGCTGGTGTCAGCACGTCCGTTTATGGAAACGATCTTTTGCTCACTGTTTGAGCTGCAACACCCTCAGCCAACCCAGAATGTATCATCTGTCCTGTTCTGCTGCCTATACAGCTTACCTGCCGTCTGCTGCTCTGCCTCAGTTTTCCAGCCATCTTGTCTCCCAGTGGTTTGCCGACATTCTTGTCATTTGAATTGTTTTTGACTTGGCCTCCATTTCTTTCTTGGGTTGTTTTGCGGTGCTTGACCCCTGTCCTCCCTCTGTCCAGTCTTTTGTGTTCTGGATTTGTCAGCAGGTCTGATTATTTTTTTCTTTTTTTTGCGCGGCCATTTAGATCATTGTTTATGTCCTGATTTATTGCGTCTGAATATTTCTGGCGTAGAGTCATGATGCATCTTTTCTGTTATTGACACAAGAGTCAGATCGCATTTTAAAGTAACGTCCTCAACAAAACCAGCAAACGACACAAGATATTACAGTAACCTCTTTCCCATTCGCCCTCACATGCTTTCCCTCGACTTTTCCCACATTACATTTAAAAGAAATACCATTACCAAATATTTTCATATAGAGCATTATGTTATAGTTGCACATTTAAATGGTGATTTTGCTTTGTCATTCTCATGTTTTCTGTATGTTTGCCCACTCAGTTGGGGCTTTCCTGTTCAAAACCAGATTTCCACCACATCCGTAGTGAATCTACTCAAAAAAAAAACAAACAAACAAAAAAAAATGGACACACTGCATTTAAATGGATAAAAACCAATTACTAACAATGACACCAGAACAGACCTTTGACCCTTCTTTAGACTAAACCTCTGTGTGTGGGGGTGTTCAAGCAGTGGAAAGAGTTTGTGGTCAAAGACATTTGTGTTAAAAAATGTCTGTGTAGATGGCCCACCCTTTAACAATCTATATTAGAAACACATTCAACCGTTGCTGCATTGGACAGGAAACCTGATTCTAACACATCACTGTGGTCAAAGCTGCACCTGCGTACTTTATGAGTATGTATGAGTAAAAGGGAAGGAAACAGGCATTTAGAGAATTAATTTTTTTTTAGTGCCTTAAACGCGACTTCTCCTTTTGTTTTAACTACTTTAGCGAGAGCAAAGTGCAGCTGCTCCACTCGGCTGTGCAGCAGGTCTGGAAGTGAAGATGGGGGAAACTTTACTCTGCAGACTGGGCTTCTTTTGTAAGTAAATTACTGGATGTCTATTCACTGTTTTGATACAATTATTGTGCAGAGTGGGGAAAGCAGCTCTTTGCTATTTTAGACTATCTTTTTTATAATTACGAAGTTAGTCGAGAACAAACTGTGAAACATTTCAGAATCGTAAGAAGACTTGAAAATGATCAAATCGTGTTCGTGTCACATGGCAGTCGGTCGCCTGGATGATTTGTTGCAGCAGCAGAGTAACTGCGGAGAGATCAAATGTGAAAAGCTGGTTTTTGGTGTCGACCTTCTTATTGCTGTCCTATTCAATAAATTAAAATACGTCTGTATTCCAACGAGGATTGTTTGTCAGAGCCTACCTTTCAAAAATAACATTTAGGCAGGTATTGATTGTCGTTTTCATGTTGCCCACATTTCTCTAATTAATGGTTTTTCGTTGGTCTATGTCAGGGGTTGGCAACCCCGCATGTTGAAAGAGCCATTTTGGAGCAAAAAAACAACAAATCTGTCTGTAGCCGCAAAAAATTAAAAGCTTTATGTGAGATTTATGATGTTTAAGCTGTAAGTGTTTATATTTGTAAACACTTATAGTAAGGTGCGCTCTGTAGTCTGGAAAGTACGGTACTCTTTTTGTTATTTGATAACTTCTCACTATAGTGCAACCATTCAGGTAATCTTTCTGGACTGGCAATGAATGCAAAGGATTCTGTCCAAGAATTGTAGAATCGGCTATTTTCCTCATTTCCCTCTGCTCTCCCACCACCACTCACCCGTCAGCTTGTTTACTGCCTCGCGCCCAGCCAGTTGAAATTTAACATTTATTCTGCACATATTTATAGCATTGGGAAATATTAAGAGTGATTGTGTCAGAAACCATATTAAAACAAAAAATATATTTCCCACCCCCATCTTTTTCAAATTTCAACCATTTTTTGAAAAAGCTCCAGAGAACCAACAGGGCGGCGCTGAAGAGCCGTGGGTGTCCGACCCTTGGTCCATGTAATATTCTCATTTTAAATGTCATATTCTCATCAGATGTGAGTGGAAAGTAATCAAGATCAATATTGGTTTTATGTTTGTCGGCAAATGTTTCATGTCACCTTAAAAAACAAAAAACAATCAATGTTTGTAATGATCAATTCTCATTCATTGCAGTGTTGTGGTCCCTCTGCTGTGGATGTGCTGAAGGTAAGAAACATGTTCTTTATGTTTCTAACCATGAATCATGATAACAGTTTATATATCAGCCATGTAACATAATATCTGACTCATGTTTTCAGTCCCGACACGTTTACACAGAACAAGAAGCAGTTCTAAATTCATTGTGTTTATCTATTTCTATGATAGATGGAGGTAGAATTTATTTATTCTACCTATAGAATAAATTCATTCACATATTTATCTATTATGTCATGACCAATTGGCATATTAATTATGTAATTCTAGAACATTTTACAACCTGGCGTTTGTCAGCTTATTTACACTTGTGTATTTCTCTCTGGGTTTTGTATTAATTTGGTCAAGTTTCAATCCGAGAGCCTTTATTCACATATTTTACTGCTTTAGCTACAGGAGGATTGGCAAATTAAGCTCAGTGATTTAATTGCTGTCCCCATCTTAATCATTTTATTACATAAAGTCCATACTTCTATGTACTTTTTGAGAAAACAGTCACAAGCTTAATTTCTCCACTTTCTTTGTCTTGCAATCCTGCGGCCAGAGTTGATCTGACTCATGCTGCTAGAGCAGAAACCGGCTGATAAAATCTAAAGAGTCTGCAAAGGCTGAAGTGTCAAATCTGCACAGCTGAGAGCAGAAGATAACATACACTGAATAGACAGATGCATTTTGTCCTCATTCCCTCAAGTTAAATCAGATCAAACTTCTCTTGTTTTAGGTCAGCTGGAATCACTTAAGTTGCTTCGGTTTGTTAGTGCCAGAAAGTGTGGGTTGAAGTTTTGGTTTGGTTCATCAGAACCAGCAGGACTTTCCTCCTACAGGCCTCAAAGGAGCCTTGCAGGTGTTGACCCTGTTTCCTGTTCATCACTGTTTCAAGCTTGGACCAGTTGATTGTCTGCAAAAGCAAAAGTGTAGAAATATTGCTGGTAGCAAAACCTGGCAGGGCCCTGATCCCAGAGATCAGTATTAAAATAGTATTGATCAGCATCAAATTGAAAAGTTGTTGAATTTTAGACATTGTAATAATAAAAACATTTTCTTGTTTGTTTTGTTCAATTTTATTTTTATTATCACACTTTCAAGTAAGTAATGTTTGTATGAACAGTTTCCATTAAACCCAGTGTGATCCAACATCCCAAATGGACCCAGATATACAAAGGTGAACAAGTTACTCTGACATGTGAGATCCAGGGAGGCAGAGGAGCTGAGTGGACGTACGAATGGAGACCAGCCAATGAAAACTCTCCAATGACAAATGAATGGAGGATTATTCCAGCTGTCAGTGGAGATTACAGCTGCAGAGCTGAAACAGATGATAATAAAACAGAATGGAGTGAAGCCCTCAGACTGACAGTGTCAAGTGAGTTAGAATACAAATCTACACAACTTAACCAAGAAAACTGAACCAGAACCAGGTCATGTTCTGATGGTTTGATTGATTTTTCTGCTTTGAATCCAACAGCAGATAAACCCAGAGCCACACTGACAGCAGACCCAACAATCATACCAGCAGGGGCAACACAACACTGACCTGCTCTGTGGACGGATCTGATGACTGGAAGTTTGACTGGTTCAGAGATGATGAACCAGTTCAGCTCAGAGGAACCAATGAACAACAAAGTGACGTCAGTGTCTCAGATAGAGGTGTCTACAGCTGCACAGGAGGAAGAGGAGATCCAGTTTTTCATACAGAAAAAAGCAACATTCAGAAATTGGTGAGTTCAGTTCTATTCTGAAATAAAAAAAAACTGCTTTAAAATATTTATCTGTTTATCTGTCAAGTTTTATTACTGTTTGTTGAGCTCAGTTTGTGGTTCACCTTAAAACATAACATGTCTTTTTTTCTTTGTCAGTAAACATAAAATGTTTTATTTTCATATATTTAATGAGGCTGATAATCATAAGCTATAAGATTTCAGCATTTTCAGTTTTTTGCTCAACATAATTTTCTGTCTTCTGACTGAATATTATACATTTTAGTGTCTGCGCCGACTGTGAAGCGGCATCCCAGCTGGCCTGTCGTATTCAGAGAAGAGACGGTCACTCTGAGATGTGAGATGGAGGACGATGAAGGAACTCAGTGGACGTATGAATGGAGTCGAGCCAATAGAAACTCTCCAACATCCAATGAATACAGGATCAACAGCGTCTCTGAGTCTGACAGTGGGAGTTACTATTGCAGGGCTAGTAAAGGAGATCAGAACTCAGGCTGGAGTTTTCCCTTTCCACTGACAGTGAAATGTAAGTCTGACAGAAACATCCTCATTCTCACAATCCTAGAACATGGCTTGATTGATTTTTCTGCTTTGAATCCAACAGCAGATAAACCCAGAGCCACACTGACAGCAGCAGAACAACCATACCAGCAGGGGGCAGCACAACACTGACCTGCTCTGTGGACGGATCTACTGGCTGGAAGTTTGATTGGTTCAGAAATAATCAACCAGTTCAGCTCAGAGGAACCAATGAACAACAAAGTGACGTCAGTGTCTCAGATGGAGGTGTCTACAGCTGCAGAGGAGGAAGAGGAGATCCAGTTTATCAAACGGAAGAAAGCAAAAAAGTCTCTGTTCTAAAAACCAGTGAGCTTTGTTCTTTTTCTTTAATAAAATAACAATCTTTCTTTAAATCTAGCATTTGTTTATCAGATGCTTTTTTAGAAGCCATATTGTAATCCCAATGATGAGAAAAAGCTTCAGTAAAGCAGTTTTTATATGACCGACTCCATTTGAAGATGCCTTAAAATGAAACTGTTGTAAATTTTAATTGAGACATTTTGAGTTTTAAATCATCTTCAGTATCTTCAATTTCCTGTCTAAACCCTTTTTGCTGCATCTTTCCATTTATAATACTGAAGGTTTGATCAACTGGACTTTCAAGTAACTTTGTGTTACTTGATTTTAATCCAGATGTACGTTAGCTAAGATAAATTAGTGTTTTAGTGCAAAGTTAGTTTGGAAAAAGATGCTGTGGGAAAAATAAGTGTAAATTTTTGAGATTTTGTCATCTGAAGCAACAGAAAACATTCAGTTAGCTGTGAGTCTGATTTAGAAACTTTATATTGTTTGGATTTAATATAAAACCATGCTTTCTGTTATTTCTGACTACAAGCAAAATAAAAGCAAGAGACTTTCTGTTAGATAAATAAAAACAGCTTCATGTCACTGAAGTAAACACTACAGAGCAGTTTACTGTTAAGCCTTTAATGTGGTAATAAGCTATACTCAACATTTTAAGACAGTTTAGTGTTAAAATAACTTAGTTTTTCCTGAAGTAAGTCATCTTATATGATTTAGTGATGTGGCCTTTGTGTTGAGGCATTGAAGAGCGTGTATTGATTAATCAATGAGGGTTATTGTATCGAGGCTTGTGGTGTAGAAACAGGCGGTGACGTTTGAATCCTCCCAATCGGGTCGAATCACATGACTGATTCAGAAACCGGACCGTGTGAATCCAAATGCATTGCTGTTTCTTCTGTTATATTTTCTTCTTTCAAGACTGTATTGTATATGTTTGCAATGTTTAGTGAGTTTCATTTATGCGACGGACGTATTTTCCCCTTGTCTGGCAATAATGTAATCTTTCCTAATAAGCTTTTCACATGTTGATAATAAATTATCACCAAAAGCAAACAGAGAAACCACCAAACAAAGATTAGTCACTAATATGATTTTCTTTTCTTTCTTCTTTATTTAAAACCCGCAGCAGATAAACCCAGAGCCACACTGACAGCACACAGAACAATCATACCAGCAGGGGGCAGAATAACACTGACCTGCTCTGTGGCTGGATCTACTGGCTGGAAGTTTGATTGGTTCAGAAATGATCGACCAGTTCAGCTCAGAGGAACCAATGAACAACAAAGTGACGTCAGTGTCTCAGATGGAGGTGTCTACAGCTGCAGAGGAGGAAGAGGAGATCCAGTTTATCATACGGAAGAAAGCAAAAAAGTCTCTGTTCTAAAAACCGGTGAGCTTTGTTCTTTTTCTTTAATAAAATAAATTTTTTTGTTTAAATCTAGCATTTGTTTATCAGATGCTTTTTTGGAAGCTATATTGTAATCCCAATGATGAGAAAAAGCTTCAGTAAAACAGTTTTTATATGACTGAAACTCCATTTGAAGATGCCTTAAAATGAAACTGTTGTAAATTTTAATTGAGACATTTTGAGTTTTAAATCATCTTCAGTATCTTCAGTTTCATGTCTAAACCCTTTTTGCTGCATCTTTCCATTTCTAATACTGACGGTTTGATCAACTGGACTTTGAAGTAACTTAGAGTTCATGTGCTCGTCTTTGTGTTAGTTGATTTTAATCCAGATGTACGTTAGCTAAGATAAATTAGTGTTTTAGTGCAAAGTTAGTTTGGGAAAAATAAGTGTAAATTTTTGAGATTTTGTCATCTGAAGCAATTGAAAACATTCAGTTAGCTGTTTAATTTATTTTATTTCATTTTATAGTTTTTATTTTATTTTGTTTTATTTATTTTATTATATTTTATATTATTTTATTTTATTTCCTGTCTTTACCTGCATATCACACATGCAAACAACCCAAAAAATATTTCTGTCTGTTTTTATGTTGAAAACTGTTTTGTTTTTGTTGAATAGTTTCGAAGCTGACTGGACTTTGAGTTAGAAAACACAATTAATGCGTTTGTTAAAATACATTTAAAAAACTCTTTTTTTTTCTGAATTTATGAGCTCAGAAATTAAAATAGTTTCTATAAAATTGTACTTTTGATTTATTAAATATTCAGCCAGAAAATGTTTGCTTAAACATTGTTGATGTGGGTATCAGACAGGTGAACATTACAGATAATATAAGGATATTTCTGACTGTTTTCCTGTTGAAAACTGTTTTGTTTTTGTTGAATAGTTTCCAAGCCGACTGTGATCCTTCAACCCAGAGGGTCTGTTGTATATAGAGGAGAGAAAGTCACTCTGAGATGTGAGATCAAGGAAGGAGGAAGAACTCAGTGGACAAATGTATGGAGAAAAAACGATGGAAACAATCAGAGAAGGTCCAGTGAATACAGCATCAATAGAGTCTCTGAACATCACAGTGGAGTTTACAGCTGTATGGCTGCAAGAGGTCATCAACAAACAGAATGGAGCGATGGCGTCACACTGACAGTGAAACGTGAGTCTGATTTAGAAACTTTATATTGTTTGGATTTAATATAAAACCAGGTTTTCTGTTTATTTCTGACTACAAACAAAATAAAGGCAAGAGACTTTCTGTTAGATAAATAAAAACAGCTTCATGTCACTGAAGTAAACACTACAGAGTCACTCTGCAGTTCACAGTAAAGCATTTAATGTGGTACTAAGCTATACTGAACATTTTAAGACAGTTTAGTGTTGAAATTGCTTAGTTTTTCCTGAAGTTCTTATATAATTTAGTCCTCTGTGTCGAGGCATTGAAGAGCGTGTATTGAGTAATCAATGAGGGTTATTGTATCGAGGCTTGTGGTGTAGAAACAGTTGGTGACGTTTGAATCCTCCCAATCGGGTCGAATCACATGACTGATTCAGAAACCGGACCTTGTGAATCCAAATGCATTGATGTTTCTCCTGTCATATTTTCTTCTTCAAGACTGTATTGTATATGTTTGCAATGTTTTTTGACTTTCTTTTATGCAACGGACGTATTTTCCCCTTGTCTGGCAATAATGTAATATTTCCTAAAAAGTATTGCACATGTTGATAATAAATTATCACCAAAACCAAAACAGAGAAACCACCAAGCAAAGATTGGTCACTAATATGATTTTCTTTTCTTTCTTGTTTATTTAAAACCCTCAGCAGATAAACCCAGAGCCACACTGACAGCAGACAGAACAATCATACCAGCAGGGGGCAGCATAACACTGACCTGTTCTGTGGACGGATCTGATGACTGGAAGTTTGATTGGTACAGAAATAGTCAACAATATTTTGTTGGTCAGTTCAGAGTTATCTCTGTCTCAGATGGAGGTGTCTACAGCTGCAGAGGAGGAAGAGGAGATCCAGTTTTTCATACAGAAACAAGCAACATTCAGAAAATTGGTGAGTTCAGTTCTATTCTGAAATAAAAAAAAAAACTGCTTTAAAATATTTATCTGTTTATCTGTCAAGTTTTATTACTGTTTGTTGAGCTCAGTTTGTGGTTCACCTTAAAACATAACATGTCTTTTTTCTTGGTCAGTAAACATAAAATGTTTTATTTGTATGTCATTTAATGAGGCTGATAATCATAAGCTATAAGAATTCAGCATTTTCAGTTTTTTTCTCAACATAATTTTCTGTCTTCTGATTGAATATTATTCATTTTAGTGTCTGTGCCGACTGTGAAGCGGCATCCCAGCTGGCCTGTCGTATTCAGAGGAGAGACGGTCACTCTGAGATGTGAGATGGAGGACGATGAAGGAACTCAGTGGACGTATGAATGGAGTCCAGCCAATAGAAACTCTCTAACATCCAATGAATACAGGATCAACAGCGTCTCTGAGTCTGACAGTGGGAGTTACTGGTGTAGGGCTAGTAAAGGATATCAGAACTCAGGCTGGAGTCTTCACTTTCCACTGACAGTGAAATGTAAGTCTGACAGAAACATCCTCATTCTCACAATCCTAGAACACCAGACAACATTTTTGGATGCAAAACTCCTCACATCTGCATTAGTTCTCATGTTAAATGGTAAATCAGAAATAATTTGGTATTTTATAACAGGTTCAGGCTACTTTATGTGAGCCTCGCCATTGCCTTCTTATGCAGCAACACTCAGTTCTAATCTCTCTTCAGTGCTCTGTCTGGGCTTTCTCCCATTGACTTGGATTTTCTCCAGCAGAATTCCTATTGGGCCAATCAGAGAACAGAAGATTTTCTGTGTTGTTTTAGATTTGTACTTTGTCTGTAGTTTTAGAAATGGAAGTGAAGTTCAGTTGATTCTAGTCACACTTCCAAATACTGGTTTGTGAAAGATTAGTTTAAAATATTTCTTTTTAATCAGGTAAATTGATTAGGAATGAATTCTAATTTTCAACAATAACTTGGCCTGGAAGCATAAAACATCAAACAGCATAAGGGACTCAGAAGTTAAAGTTGATCTGAACAGATTGTTTCCTCAAACAAGCCACTTTCTAAAGTTTGTCTTGTTTTCTGTTTCAATCAGCAAATCGACCCAAAGCTTCACTAACAGCAAGTGATAACATCATACCAGCAGGGGGCAGTGTAACACTGACCTGCCTTATTGACATTGGAGTTGGCTGGAAGTTTGACTGGTTCAAACTGGAGTCAGATTCTTCTGCAGCTCAGTCCATCAGAACCAGTGAATCAGACGGAGTCCTCTTCATCTCAGAGGGAGGAGAGTACGGCTGCAGAGGAGGAAGAGGAGATCCAGTTTTCTACACTGAAACCAGCAGAAAGGTCACTATTCAGAAAACAGGTAAACTTGTCTTTATTGTGAAATGAAACATCTTTAGTGCTTCTTTGTTCATCAGTGGTGTTAAAAGTATTATGACTCCAGTGCAACGATCATCATCTGTAACTCCATCTAATGAAGCCTGAAAGCAGAAAATTTGCTCCTGTTCATGTTGATATTTAAACCAGACAATGAATTTCTATGTTGATATTGACAGAGGATTTACTGCAGCAACTTATGTCTGTTTGATGGAAAAACTGTCACAAATGTGATTATATGATGCAAACAGTGCAACATTCTGGCTGCAAGCCAGTAATTTATAGGAAGTGCATATTATATGTCTAATACTGCTTTGTTTTGCTTTATTGTTCTTTACCAGTGATCATTTTATTTTGTTAGTTATAATGAGAGTTGTTAGACAGATATTCACATACACTGGATCAAAAGTTATTAAAATTGTTTTCTCAGTGTATGAAGTAAATCAAACAACATTTTCTTATTTTAGTTCAACCAGAACAACCAAAATTATTTCTATTTGCTAAATGAGATTAAAAAAAACCTAGTGAGCACATGTGAGATTTTTTTTATTTATTTTCTTTCTTTGAATTAAAAATGTATTTACCTTTTTGGTCTTTTAAACTGTCTGACTTGAGTCAAATCTTTTGGGTTTCCTTCCTCAACTGTTGATAGGTTAACTATCAATTAATTAGCCTTCAATTAACATTTGAGTAAATTGAAGGCAGACCTGAAACTCACTGCTTCCTTGTTTGAAATGATTGGCATGTCAAAAGCTTAAAAAAAATCCTTCAAAAGATATTTTCACTAAGTTTCTGGCATTTAGCAAATATAAATAATTTAGTTAATTCTAACTAACTTAACACAAAGATTTGGTTTCAGACATTAGTAAATAATGTGTATGTGTTCTTTATTTGGTGTTTGGAAATATCTCCTCTCTGTTACTCATGTGAACAGTTCCCATCACACCAACTGTGATCCAACAACCCAACTGGTCTCAGATCTACAGAGGAGAGAGAATCACTCTGAGTTGTGAGATCCAGGATGATGGAGGAACTCAGTGGACGTATGAATGGAGACCAACCAATAGAAAAACTCACCAACATCCAGCGAATTCATGATCACTGCTTATAGAAGTGGAGATTATAAATGCAGAGGAAGAAGAGACGGTTTCACCATAAGAGTGGGGAGTCATCACATTAAGAGTGTCCTGTGAGTTCACCCATGTATGAATAATGTTTACAGGGATTTTACTAGCAAATTTTAATATGTAAAAAATAATTCTATATGTGTGTTTATACCTCCTCTCTCTCCAGCTCCCAAACCTCAGCCTGTCCTCTCTGTGTCTCCATCATGGCCGAATCCTGGAGCCTCAGTGACTTTGAGCTGTGAGGGTTTGGAGCTTCAATCAGCAGGATGGAGGTTCTTCTGGTATAAAGCTGTTCCTGATCCGTCCAAGCTGAACTATCAACCATCCTACACTTATGAACTGCTTCCTGACAGCATCAATGGGACTGAGCAGAACTCCTTCATCATTAATGGACCGACTCAAACAGCAGGATATCAGTGCAGAGCAGGAAGAGGAGAACCAAAGTTTTACACTAATTACAGTGAAGTAAAGTTTATCTGGTCTGCAGGTCAGTTTGATTCTGTTCTTTCATTTTGGATTTTTATTCCACAGTTTGTATTTTTGATGAGCTCAGGTTTCTAATTAACGTTGTGAATATTGTATTGTGTTTCTCCTGTTTTTTTTTTATTAATAGTGATAAACACACCACTCTGTTAGTTTAGAGAAGATAAATGAAAAGCTGAGACAATTTCGACAACAATAACAAAATAATGTGTTGTTGAAGCTATGAAATAATGATGGATGTGATCCTCAGTCATTTCACTCTTTTCAAAGTTTTGCACATCGTAGGCAAAGAATTAGCTTTTGACTAATTATTTTGGAAAAAAGAAGAAGCTGGAAGCAGCAACTGCCTAATGTTTTCCATAGGGTTTGTATAACCCTAACCCCAACATGACAAAATTATTTAGCTTTCTGCTGAAAGTCAGTGATGAAGAGAACTACAACCAGAATACAGTAAAGTGTTTATGGGACCAGAAGCTATAAGGAGAATGTTTCCGTCTGGAACCACTAGGGGGAGCTGTGGCACATGGTCAGCTGCAATAACTTGAAGAAGGAGCTGACAGAGCAGCCAGTTACCTGCTGAACTTTAATACGTTGTTTCATTTTCAGTCGTTTTGGTTGTTATGTGTACTTAGAGTTTTAGTAGTGTTTTACAAAATAAAAATATTGTGTGATGTTTTTACGTTTTAAATATTCATTGATGTATTTACCACTGTAACCTACATTTGTAAATCATATCATTTAAATGCTATTTAGAAGTTTGATTAACTATGAATTATTTGCAGAAATAAGATTCTAAGGTTTTTAAATTTCCTTCCCTTTTAACATTTAAAGGTCAAAAGCTTGGAGTCGTTTTGACCATTTCTTTTTTAACTGTCATCAAGAAACAAATTAGCAGATTATCACTGTGGCCATTAGTTTTGCTACCTCAATGCTCTGAAAGTCTGACATTATGGACTCTTTTCTTATTTTTTAAAAAATTATATCAACAACTTCAATAAGATCAACATTTATTTCATGTTACTCATATCTTCTTTCTTTCTTTTTTGTTGTTGTTTTTGGTTTCTTTGGTTTTACTTCCCTACTATATTGTCTGTAAACCACTTATCATTTTACAGATTATTTTACAATCACAGCTCAATGAACATTGTTTTTTTACATTTTCTCAACACAACTGCCTGGAGAAATTTTATACTTTTATGTGTTTTTTTCAGACTCTCATCCAGCAGCTTCTCTCTCAGTGAGTCCTGACAGAGTTCAACATTTCATTGATCAGTCTGTCACACTGAACTGCAGTGGGAACAACACCAAGTGGAGAGTGAAGAGGTTTACAGAATCAACCAGTCCATCACATGTTCAGTGCTTCCACTGGGGGATGATGCCTGGATCCTCATGTACCATTAAGAGACTGGAGGTTCACAGTGGAGTTTACTGGTGTGAGTCTGGATCAGGAGAATTCAGCAATGCAGTCAACATCACTGTACAAGGTAGGTTATGAATATTTTTAAAAAGATATTTTTGTTTACTTTTTATTATTCAGAATGACTAGAGTTCCTGTAGACATGTCTACAGGAATCTCGTGTTTCCTACATTCTTTTCTCTTCAGGTAAATTTTATAAATGAATTAAGCAAAATTCAGTGTTTGACAGATGGAGCTGAAGGGTGTTAACATTTTTTGTCCTTTAAAACCGAGCAGGTGACCTTCTTCCTTTGGCTGTTCTGTTTGTAAGCGTGTGATCCAAGTAAATTTTAGAACAAATAACAGATAACTCCATAGGTGTAGAACGTGGATCAAAATCACTAATAATCAAATGTTTAGAATATAATAAAAGTCAACTTTGTCATTTCACGTCACAAGTACAAAGCAAAGAAATGCAGTTTGCATCCATCCAGAAGTGCTTGAAAATAAGAATGTTACAAATGTACCGTAGGTTTTATATTAAAATATGCTAACTTTAATATTATTGTACAAAATATTATAATATTAGAACTTTGAAAAATTACAACCGCATATTAACAATCCATTGAAAAATGTTATATAATCTCTCATGTCTCTTGTCTTTGTGAAATGGAGTCTCATTGCAGTTTTTTTATTTTGTTTAATATGTATTTTTATCTAAAATAATGCAATTTTTAGGTTGATGTGTGAAATTTTTTGCCATCAATAATAATTCAAAAATAATAATTACTATGTAATATTAGAAGTGCTGCACAGTATTTTGGATTAATCAGAATCAAAATGAGCCAAACAGCGCTCAGCATTTTTATTGCTGTTGTCCTATAGTTTGTATGTAATTGCAGATGAATTTATGATTCTGGTAAATTATACTTCACCAGCTGCAGTGGCTTCAGAAGGCTTGACTGATCCACAGAGAGCAGACACTCAGTATTTTTATTTCAATCTGGATCAACTCACACAGAGAAAAATAAGCAGTTAGAAGATTTTAATGAACAAATCTTTGGGCTCGAACCGGCAGAAGACTAGTGAGCGTAGATCGCCGGGGGAAGATGCTGAGTACGGCGAAGCTCACTAGTCTTACCCCCCGGTCCGAATACTGGTGATGGAGCGGAGCCTTGGATGGAGGAGCGCGTAAAGCGCCTGGAGAATGGTCATCGGGTTGAAGGTGGATGGGGAGGAGGTGGGCGCCCGGAGGCTCGACTTCTTGAATGGACAAGGCTTGACGTTGATTGGCTGGGACGCGCAAGGGCGCCGATCCTGATTGGCCGCAGCGGGGTGTGACGTGATTGAAGTGGATCAGCTTGTTTGTAGATCAGCTGTGTTCTGTCTCCCAGCTTGAATTCACGCCTTAGCTCCATGTCTTAAATAGGAAGAGAAAAAAAAGTGACATTACAAAAGCTGCACATTTCTTCAATATAAATGAGCAGATATACTAATTCTAATACATTTCTGTTATTGTTTTTGCAGCTTCTAATCTTCCTTTTGACTGATTTTCTTTTGCAGTTTAGTATGCAGGAATGATTCTTGAAATGATTTGAAATTATTTATCAAAACATTTATGAAAAAATAGAGACTGATTGTGTTTTCCATTGGCTCGGTTTAACACTCAAAGATAGAAAATCTACATAAATAACTGAATCTGTCAGGTTCTGTGTTTTTCTGTGTTTTAATTCCGAGTTTCTGTGTCCTGAGTCTCCTCGTTGTCCTGTCTTCCCCTTGATTGTTCCCAGGTGTGTCTTGTTCCCCTGATTACCCTCAGTGTATTTAGTCCCTCCTGTGTCCTTTGTTCCTCGGGTCTTTGTCAGATTGTTGTCAGATTGTTGTTGTTGTGTTTACCGCCTGTATGACCAGTTGCTACCGGCGTTGAGCCCTGGCTTCCGCTCAGCCGTGCTGCCTGGCCGCGGACTCTGTTGACTGTGTTTTTGTGGACTGTTTTTATTAAATTACTCACCATTCACCTACCTGGGTCTCCAGCGTCTGCCTCACCACCTCCACTACTCACCTTTTCATGACAGAAGCAGCTTTCAAAAGTTTGTCAACAGTTGATTGCTTGTCAGTAGTTGATATTCTGTCTATTTTACAGATGATTATGATGATCGTGTTATCCTGGTGAGCCCTGTTCATCCTGGACTGAGGGAGATCCCGTACTCTGAGCTGCAGAAATAAACAACAACAGTTTCTCTCCAATGTGTTTTTCTATCATAATGATAAACTCATCAATAATGACAGCAGAGAGGAGCTGAAGATCTCTGCAGTGTCAAAGTCAGATGAAGGTTCTACAAATGTAAACATTCAGGAAAAGAGTCACTAAAGAGCTGGATGTCTGTTAGAGGTGAGGAGGATTAAAATGTTTGTAATTTAGTTTTATCTAGTTGTTGGAGCTCAAGGTGAGAAATGAATATGTCAATGTGGATGTGACATTATACCTTTGTTTCCTTCAATATTTAATATTTTCAGGAACTGTGTCCAGTTCTGTTCCCTCCTCGTCTCCTTTACTGCTGATCATTGGACCCATTAGTGGAATCATTCTGATTATTTTCCTGCTCTTATTGTGGCGCTACAAGCAGCACAAAGGTTTGATCACATTGTTTATTTAAACCCTTTAATCAAAGGCACACATTATTCTGTTCTATGTGACAAATGATTTGAACCACAGAATAAGTAATAAGAAATGTCTTTTCCACAGATTTATGCTCTTTCAGGTCAGTCATTACTTTCCTTTCCTTGATAAAGAACACAGATCTCTGTACTTGTTTGCTGTAACTTTTATCTATTTGTGTTTTAGATCAGAAAAAAACAGTCAGAGATCGACCATCATCAAGGAGCGGAGAATGAGTTCAGTGTCAATATCTCTGCTATTCCAGGTCAGAATTTAATCATATTCTTCTCATGATGCATTTACATCTTTTTATTTTTGTCATCAACTCACATATTTATTCAGTATGTTTAATATTTGCATGTTTATGATCGTAATTAAAATAAGCCACCATAAAACTGATCTGTTATGACACAATAAACTTATCAAGAATGAAATGTGAGATTCAGTTGAAATATATAAAAAAAGATTTCAGATAAACAAGCAAGATATTTTTGTCTTGAATAATTTCACTTTCTAACTGTATGACTTTAATGCTGATGGCCTATTAGACTACTGTTCAAAGAAAATAAATGAAAATCCCAAAACGTACAACCAATTACAGAGCATCCGAAAAGTATTCACATCTATGCACTTTGTCGGCCTTTTATATCACAGCCTTGTGCTGTGAAAATTTAATTAATCTCTTTCCTCAATATTCTCCACACAAATACCCAACAATAATAATGTGGAAAATGTTAGATTTTTTCCAAATGTATTAAAAATAGGAAACTAAGAAATCACATTTACATACGTATTTCCAGCATTTCATCAATGCTGGATGCACTTTAAAACACTTTTTGTCTCAAAGTTTTTAAAAACCAGCTGTTCTTTGTAACATTGTTATTATATAACTATTAACCTGGTGCTGCTCTCTGTGGATCAGTCTGTGAAGCCACTGCAGCTGGTGAAGTATTTCTGTTTAAAGCAGATGAACACACAACTGGAGCGCTTAAGAAAACAAGCCGATCTAAAATTGTGAAACATTTTTTGCTGCAGCTGAACCCAGTGAAGTAACGTACACCGCCATTAAGTTCAAAAAGCTCCGAAAAAAGAGTGAGTTCAAAATTACAAACCTTTTACTGCACAAGAGGATAACTGAATGATTTCTAACTGCGTGTCTTTGTTTTGTCGATCTCAACAGGAAAACCCCGTAAACCTGAGGAGCCCGTTATTTACGCAGAAGTGAACACAAGTGCTGCAGGTAAAGTCAGTCGGACTTTATATCAAAATGTGTCTTTGTGTCAATACCCTGCAGGTTCAGATCATCTAACATAATTCTACAAGTATATGTAAAAATGTCAAAAGAGAAAGAATCAAATATATAGCTATATATATATATATATATATATATATATATATATATATATAATATATATATATATATATATATATATATATATATATATATATATTTTAAAATCTAACATATCTAGTATAATTTACCAGAATCATAAATTAATCTTCAATTACATACAAACTATAGGACAATAGCAATAAAAATGCTGAGTGCTGTTTGGCATTTTGATTCTGATTAATCTAAAATACTGTGCAGCACTTCTAATATTTTCCAAGAGATCCTAATGTTTACTGTCTGATCACAGAGTTATGATAAACTAAAAAGGCATCAGTCAGGAGAAGGGAAAAAAACCCTCAGTATTTTTATGTCTTAAATAGCAAAAGAAAAAAAAAGTGACATTACAAAGCTGCAAATGTCTTAAATATAAATGAGCAGACATTACTAATACTAATACATTTATGTTATTGTTATTGCAGCTTCTAATCTTCCTGTTGACCAATTTTCTTTTGCAGTTTAGTATGCAGGAAATGATTCTTGAAATGTTTTGTTTATTATGACCTCATCATCATCAAAAATAATGAACATTTCTATCTGTAACATTGACTGCAAACTCTCTCTTGACATCAGCAGAAACAGAGGGACTGAACACTTTTACAGATTGTGTGTTTCATTAAACATTTGTTCCATGCTAATTTTGCAGTGTAGCAAGTGTTTTTAAATATATTGCCCCTCCCATGTAGCCACGCAGCTGCAAATTGTGAAAAGAAAATTTTCCTTCCCCTTTGTGAAGTTTTAGCTTCCTCAAGATGACACAGTGTTGGATGTTTCTTTTGTCAAATGCAATCTGTTATTGAAACGAAAAAACAAACTGTCTCTCTTGAATTTGGTTTCAGCTTTTCAGAATCGGACATAAATTTACTGTGGTTTTTTGGTACACAATATAGTGTAAACCATTCCTGTGTTTGATTAAATGAGTTTCCTGTTTCAGAACTCGCTCCAACGTACGCTGAAATCAATAAGAACAGAGCCAAGCGAAACAGGAGAGGTAACACTCAGTTTGCACTCAGTTTCTCATATGCAACATATTTAATAAATCATTTTAGATTGTAAATTGATGAGATATTTTCACCATAATTCCCAGTTCTAGTAATCCTTTTTAGCATTTTGGATGTATGACTTTGCAGATTTTCCTCTATATGCAATACTTTTTAACTAATAGCGTAAGCTTTGTGTGTGGACAGTGTTAGGATCAGCATAACACTGGAATTAAATTCCTGCTTGTTGATTTTGTTATCATTAATGCTAATTATCTTCATTCACAGAAAAACCTGCAGCAACAGATGAATCAGTTTATTCTGAAATCAAATCAGCGGTAACTCTGGAAGGTGAATCTGCCTTTTAGCACACCATGCAAACTTAGATGTTTGTGTACATGCTTATCTATTTTGGTACTTTTAAATATAACTAATATATGTCTCTGATCCAAAATGCTGTGAAAGTGTGAAATATATAATCATCTATTTTCTCTATTACATAATTAAAACATATTTAGTTGTATTAAGTGATACTGTAAGGGAATCCGTATTAAAATCTCTGTCTTTTGGAAATAAACTATAGAATTGTATTATATTGCAGTCTAAGCACTGTGGACTTTTTTATGATGTTTCTATGTGCTCTTAATGTCATGTTTATTGTTTCCTATTTCTACAATGCTGCAGACAAAAGATGGGAACAATTGGCTGAAGTTAATGGATGAAAAAATAAATGATGTTTCTCCTTAGATTAAGCATTAAAAACAGCTAAGCTTTCTTTATTTTATTTCATTTTGTACAAACTTGTTACATTTATAAATATGTCACATTTCAATGTGTATTTTGTGTTTCATTTGTTCATAAAAAAGAAAACACCAAACACCATTTTGTCCTGGTAGTATAGCCCGTTTCAGCACTGGACAGCTCCCAGAATGCAACACAGCTGTGACGACAGAGCAATGTCGCGGCTCGTGCTCGCGCATCTCTGAATTTCTGTCACTGCGCGGGTCGCGCGCGTTGCCTGTCACTCAAACTGGACGAGTGGAAAGTGATGTTGCAGAGGAGGTTTCCCTGCTCTGGTATTAACGTGATACAGACGCACTTTATCAGAATACGGAGGAACGGGAACCAACGTAAGCGTCAACTCTAAACGTCACGCTGCTCGTTCGGCTCGCGCTCAACTCAAAGCTTTCGAGAGGAAGAAACTCTGAAAGGTATTATCAGACATTATTGGTTTCTGTCAAAGACCTCTTTAAACTTCGCCCTCATTCTTTCTGACCCTCTATATTGTTGAAGTGACTTCAATAATGTCGGATGTTTCACCTAAAAAGCCCCGCTTGTAAATCCATCAAATTCAAGTCTCCTTCATTGCTCTGTTTGTCACCATAACGAGACATACACATATTCATTTGTGTATGTATATATTCATATATTTATATATGTATGTATATATACACATATTTACATATGTATGCATATACATTTATTCATATATGTATATATACATATATTTATGTATGTATGTATATATATACATATTTATTTATATCTGTATATATACATTTATTTATAGATGAATGTATATATACACATATTTTTATGTATGTATATTTAGATATATTTATATATAGTCTGTAATTATGACTCCAAATATTATATTTAGAATTTATTATATATCCTGCCTAAAAGTGTTTTCCCATCATTTGCTCTGTATTTGAGCTGCTTGATGGTAGCAGCCCAGACTCATCATGGAGGGGATAATTAGGAGAGTTGGTAGGCAGATTCTGCAAAGAGTCGACGCCTCACAAAATATGCATAGAGAATTTCAATTTGATTCCAACTGTATCTGGAAATTCCAGTTCTGCAAACAATTCCAGGTATGAGCTGCAGTGTCTTTAAATGGCTCATATGTTCCTCAAATATGAACCATTTAGCAGTTTTGAAACCAATGAGCCTTTCTTTAAGACATCCTTTATAGGCCAATTTAAGACTTTAGTGGGGGAAAGCACCCGGAGAAAAACCCAAATCCACTAAGAAAAACCTACAACCACAAATAGAAAGAGGCGCCCAGTCAAAAATGAGACATCTCTTTTGTGTGGCTGCAGCTAAGCCACGTGGCTTATTACTGTTTTTATTGTGCAATATTTGGAAGTTTTTGAAGGGGTTCTAATTCCTTGTTTTAGTGGCCTCCTTGCATTTGTCTCATTTGTGCAGATTCTTGAAATCCAGATAGAGCAGCATCTTCTCCAGACTTGTTGAGCGGCCTCTCGCCTCCGCAGGCTCAGGATCTGAGCTTTCAGTTTTCTCGCCTCTTTCACATAAAGAAGTTTCTGACGTCCATGTGATTTTGATAGAGAATGGCTGAATCTGTCAGCATTTCCTCTACAAAGTCATTTAGCTCCTCTGGAGATGCATCGGATACTTCCATTTCCTCCGACAGCATCTCCTCAATGAGACTGTCCAGATCCATATCATCAGTGACGTTGTTTTCAGGCACATTCTCTTCACGCCTGGCCACTTTCCTTCTCGGAGGTACGACTTCCTCGGTGTCTTGCATCGTCGTCTCCAGATTTTCCAACCTTCTTTTGTAGCTCACCTTCTTGACCGAGTGCATCTGCCGGAATGCCATGAGTTGTTTTTGGAGCTGGTCTTTCTCGGACTCCAGTTCATCAATAATCTTTAGGTCCCTCATCAATTTGTAGGAAAGAGCATTTACCTCCTTATCGACGTACTGCTTAAATATCTGTGCCTGCTCTCTTAGAGCAGAAACGTCCCTTTCATATGTAGCCATAAGTTTCTGGTGAGAATCTTTAGTCCGTTCCAGTTCACTTCGGAGAAGACTCTCTGTTTCTCTAAAGTTGGCTATCTCCTGGGATATTTGTCGTTGCAGGTCCTCCTTCTCGGCTCTCAGCTTTTCAAAGCGCTTTTCGTTCTGCTCGAGTTTCTCCTCGTAAAACATCTTAGATTCGACCTGGAGCTTCTCCTCACGATCGTCGGCTTCATATTTTGATTTAAGCTCCTCGTATCGCGTCTTCATTTCTTTCAGCTCTTTGTGGAGGGCGTCACCTCTTTCTTTTTCCGCCTTGATTTCTGAGGTGAACGCTTCCTCGTTGACAATGCAAGACACCTTCAGCTGCTCCAGGTCCTCTTGCAGCAGCCTTTTCCTCTTGTGTCTTACTTCGCTGTGGAGAGTGGAAGCGATGGCGACAGGGTTGAGAGTCTCGCTATCGGCAAACTTCTCTACTGCCAGCAGTGTTCTCTTCATTTCTTTGCCCCTGTTGATAAAAACCTTCTTGAGATTTCTCTGCTTTTCTAGCTCAGCTTTGGTGTCTTTCAGCTCTTTCTCCAGACTGAGCACCTTTTGGTTCTCTTGAAACCACTTGGCTCGCTCCATTTCCAAGAGAGAGCCAAGTCTCTGGAGTTCTCTCTGGAGCTCAGCGGGAGACGCTCTGTTCTCACTCCATCCTTGTGTTGTTGTTGTCCACCTCTCCACGCCCTCGGCTGGGATCTGAACCCGCCTTTGGGATGCTGTGGCCTTTGATACGGCATATCTCGATCTGCAAACAATGTCAACCTCGACTTTATTGGCGCTTTGCGTACGTCTGAACTGGTCATCGTGTAGCTAGCAATGAGCAGAAGGTGGAAGTTTGCTACATAAGAGAACAGAGATGATGACATCACAAGCATGACTAGTTGTTACATCATACAAAGAGTGGTGACCATGGAGAACTCTGCCACACTAATCAGCAGCCCCTCACCTTCCTTCCTGTATCGGATGGGGATGCGCTGTTGACGTGGCTGTTGTTTATTTTTCCTGTCGATTTTTGTTCATGTTCGTTTTTCTTTCTTTTCGTTGCTTTTTGGGACACGTTACATGAGTCATCAAAATGTCAGACAGCAGCACTGTTTTCAGTCACAGTCTTCTTCAGATTCGCTGGAAGATTGAACACTGGAGATCCTTCCTGCCATCCACCAACAAACCTTGAACATTCTTGGATGAGATATTCAAGGGTTATTGCATCAAACCAGAGTTTGGGAGCTAGAACTTTAGATTTGGTGAATATATAATGTTAAGAAAGAAAGTCGGTTTCCTGGTTCTGCACTGTGGCTGTTAGTGATAAGGTGCATTTTCAGCCATTAAGGAGAGATGAGAGAGGATGATAAATCACTGAATAGTCCTGAAAATGTTTATATATATATATCTGTACATATATAAATACATTTATATATGTATATAAACATATATATGTATACATACATATATTTATGTATTTATGTATGTATGTATATATACACCTATTTATTTATATATGTATATATACACATATTTATTTATTTATATATGTATATATACACATACTTATTTATATATGTATATATACACATATTTATTATATATGTATTTATACACATATTTTTTATATATATATATACACATATTTATTTATGTATGTATATACACACATATTTATTTATATATGTATATATACACATATTTATTTATATATGTATATACACACATATTTATTTATATATGTATATATACACATATATATTTATGTATGCATATATATACACATATTCATTTATATATGTATATACACACATATTTATTTATATATGTATATATACACATATATATTTATGTATGCATATATATACACATATTCATTTATATATGTATATACACACATATTTATTTATATATGTATATATACACATATTTATTTATGTATGTATATATACACATATTTATTTATGTATATATTTATATATAGTCTGTAATTATCAATTCCAATTATTATATTTAGAATTTACTATACATCCTGCCTAAACATGTTTTCCCATCCATTTGTTCTGTATTTGAGCTGCTTGATGGTAGCAGCCCAGACTCAGCATGGAGGGGATAATTAGTAGAGTTGGTATGTAGATTCTGCAAAGAGTCGACGCCTCACAAAATATGCATAGAGAATCTCAATTTGATTCCAACTGTATCTGGAAATTCCAGTTCTGCAAACAATTCCAGGTATGAGCTGCAGTGTCTTTAAATGGCACATATGTTCCTCAAATATGAACCATTTAGCAGTTTTTGAAATCAATGAGCCCTTTCTTTAAGACATCCTTTATATTGGCCAATTTACCAGACTTTAGTGGGGGAACCGGAGCAGCCGGAGAAAACCCACAATCACTAAGAAACAACCTACAACCACAAATAGAAAGAGGCGCCCAGTCAAAACTGAGACATCTCTTCTGTGTGGCTGCAGCTAAGCCACGTGGCTTATTACTGTTTTTGTTGTGCAATATTTGGAAGTGTTTGAAGGGTTCTAATTTCTTGTTTTAGTGGCCTCCTTGCGTTTGTCTCATTTTTGCAGATTCCTGAGATCCAGAGAAAGCAGCATCTTCTCCAGACTTGTTGAGCGGCCTCTCGCCTCCGCGGGCTCCGGATCTGACTTTTAAGTTTTCTCTCGCCTCTTTCACATAAAGAAGTTCCTTGCATGCATGGGATTTTGATATAGAATGGCTGAATCTCTCAGCATCTCCTCTACAAAGTCATTCAGCTCCTCTGGAGATGCATCAGGTACTTCCATTTCCTCCGACAGCATCTCCTCTATGAGACTGTCCAGATCCATATCATCAGTGACGTTGTTTTCAGGCACATTCTCGTCACGCCTGGCCACTTTCCTTCTCGGAGGTCCGACTTTCTCTGTGTCTTGCAACGCCGTCTCCAGATTTTCCAACTTCCTTTTGTAGCTCACCTTCTTGACCGAGTGCATCTGCCGGAATGCCATGAGTTTTTTTTGGAGCTGGTCTTTCTCGGACTCCAGTTCATCAATAGTCTTTAGGTCCCTCATCAATTTGTGTGAAAGAGCACTAATTTCCTTATCGACGCCCTGCTTAAATATCTGTGCCTGCTCTCTTAGAGCAGAAACGTCCCTTTCATATGTAGCCATAAGTTTCTGGTGAGTATCTTTAGTTTGTTCCAGTTCACTTCGGAGAAGACTCTCAGTTTCTCTGAAGTTGGCTATCTCCTGGGACATTTGTCGTTGCAGGTCCTCCTTCTCGGCTCTCAGCTTTTCAAAGCGCTTTTCGTTCTGCTCGAGTTTCTCCTCGTAAAACATCTTAGATTCGACCTGGAGCTTCTCCTCACGAATGTCGGCTTCATATTTTGATTTAAGCTCCTCGTATCGCGTCTTCATTTCTTCCAGCTCTTTGTGGAGGGCGTCACCTCTTTCTTTTTCCGCCTTAATTTCTGAGGTGAACGCTTCCTCGTTGACAATGCAAGACACCTTCAGCTGCTCCAGGTCCTCTTGCAGCAGCCTTTTCCTCTTGTGTCTTACTTCGCTGTGGAGAGTGGAAGCGATGGCGACAGGGTTGAGAGTCTCAGAATCGGCAAACTTCTCTACTGCCAGCAGTGTTCTCTTTATTTCTTTGCCCCTGTTGATAAAAACCTTCTTGAGATTTTTCTGCTTTTCCAGCTCAGCTTTGGTGTCTTTCAGCTCTTTCTCCTGACTGAGCACCTTTTGGTTCTCTTGAAACCACTTGGCTCGCTCCATTTCCAAGAGAGAGCCAAGTCTCTGGAGTTCTCTCTGGAGCTCAGCGGGAGACGCTCTGTTCTCACTCCATCCTTGTTGTTGTTGTCCACCTCTCCACGCCCTCGGCTGGGATCTGAACCCGCCTTTGGGATGCTGTGGCCTTTGATACGGCATATCTCGATCTGCAAACAATGTCAACCTCGACTTTATTGGCGCTTTGCGTACGTCTGAACTGGTCATCGTGTAGCTAGCAATGAGCAGAAGGTGGAAGTTTGCTACATAAGAGAACAGAGACGATGACATCACAAGCATGACTAGTTGTGACATCATACAAAGAGTGGTGACCATGGAGATCTCTGCCGCACTAATCAGCAGCCCCTCACCTTCCTTCCTGTATCGGATGGGGATGCGCTGTTGCTGTGGCTGTCGTTTATTTTTCCTGTCGGTTTTTGTTCATGTTCGTTTTTCTTTCTTTTCGTTGCTTTTTCCGACACGTTACATGAGTCATCAAAATGTCAGACAGCAACACTGTTTTCAGTCACAGTCTTCTTCAGATTCACTGGAAGATTGAACACGGAGATCCTTCCTGCCATCCACCAACAAACCTTGAACATTCTTGGATGAGATATTCAAGGGTTATTGCATCAAACCAGAGTTTGGGAGCTAGAACTTTAGATTTGGTGAATATATATGTTAAGAAAGAAAGTCGGTTTCCTGGCATTTTCAGTCATTAAGGAGAGATGAGAGAGGATGATAAATCACTGAATAGTCCGGAAAAATGTTTATATATATATATATCTGTACGTATATAAATACATTTATATATGTATATAAACATATATATGTATACATACATATATTTATGTATTTATGTATGTATGTATATATACACATATTTATTTATTTATATATGTATATATAACATATTTATTATATATGTATATATACACATATTTTTTATGTATGTATGTATACACATATTCATTTATATATGTATATACATATATTTATGTATGTATATATACACACATATTTATTTATATGTATATATACACATATATATTATGTATGTATGTATACACTATTCATTTATATGTATATATACACATATTTATTTATATGTATATACACATATTTATTTATGTATGTATACACATATTCATTTATATATGTATATATACATATATTTATGTAGTATATATACACACATATTTATTTATGTATGTATATATACACACATATTTATTTATATATGTATATATACACATATTTATTTATGTATGTATATATACACACATATTTATTTATATATGTATATACACATATATTTATGTATGTATGTATACACATATTCATTTATATGTATATATACACATATTTATTTATGTATGTATGTATACACATATTCATTTATATATGTATATATACATATATTTATGTATATAATTTATATATAGTCTGTAATTATGAACTCCAAATATTATATTTAGAATTTATTATACATCCTGCCTAAAAATGTTTTCCTATCCATTTGTTCTGTATTTGAGCTGCTTGATGGTAGCAGCCCAGACTCATCATGGAGGGGATAATTAGTAGAGTTGGTATGTAGATTCTGCAAAGAGTCGACGCCTCACAAAATATGCATAGAGAATCTCAATTTGATTCCAACTGTATCTGGAAAATCCAGCTCTGCAAACAATTCCAGGTATGAGCTGCAGTGTCTTTAAATGGCACATATGTTCCTCAAATATGAACCATTTAGCAGTTTTTTGAAACCAGTGAGCCCTTTCTTTAAGACATCCTTTATATTGGCCAATTTACTAGACTTTAGTGGGGGAACCGGAGCACCTGGAGAAAACCCACAATCACCAAGAAACAACCTACAACCACAAATAGAAAGAGGCGCCCAGTCAAAAATGAGACATCTCTTTTGTGTGGCTGCAGCTAAGCCATGGCTTATTACTGTTTTTATTGTGCAATATTTGGAAATTTTTGAAAGGGTTTAATTTCTTGTTTTAGTGGCCTCCTTGCGTTTGTCTCATTTTTTGCAGATTCCTGAGATCCAGAGAGAGCAGCATCTTCTCCAGACTTGCTGAGGAGCCTCTCGCCTCCGCGGGCTCCGGATCTGACTTTTCAGTTTTCTCGCCTCTTTCACACACAGAAGTTTCTTGCATGCATGGGATTTTGATATAGAATGGCTGAATCTCTCAGCATCTCCTCTACAAAGTCATTCAGCTCCTCTGGAGATGTGTCAGGTACTTCCATTTCCTCTGATAGCATCTCCTCTATGAGACTGTCCAGATCCATATCATCATCAACGTTGTTTTCAGGCACACTGTCATCACGCCTGGCCACTTTCCTTCTCGGAGGTCTGACTTCCTCTGTGTCTTGCATCGCCGTCTCCAGATTTTCCCTTCTTTTGTAGCTCACCTTCTTGACCGAGTGCATCTGCCGGAATGCCATGAGTTTTTTTTGGAGCTGGTCTTTCTCGGACTCCAGTTCATCAATAGTCTTTAGGTCCCTCATCAATTTGTGTGAAAGAGCACTAATTTCCTTATCGACGCCCTGCTTAAATATCTGTGCCTGCTCTCTTAGAGCAGAAACGTCCCTTTCATATGTAGCCATAAGTTTCTGGTGAGAATCTTTAGTTCGTTCCAGTTCACTTCGGAGAAGACTCTCTGTTTTTCTGAAGTTGGCTATCTCCTGGGATATTTGTCGTTCCAGGTCCTCCTTCTCGGCTCTCAGCTTTTCAAAGCGCTTTTCGTTCTGCTCGAGTTTCTCCTCGTAAAACATCTTAGATTCGACCTGGAGCTTCTCCTCACGATCGTCGGCTTCATATTTTGATTTAAGCTCCTCGTATCGCGTCTTCATTTCTTTCAGCTCTTTGTGGAGGGCGTCACCTCTTTCTTTTTCCGCCTTGATTTCTGAGGTGAACGCTTCCTCGTTGACAATGCAAGACACCTTCAGCTGCTCCAGGTCCTCTTGCAGCAGCCTTTTCCTCTTGTGTCTTACTTCGCTGTGGAGAGTGGAAGCGATGGCGACAGGGTTGAGAGTCTCGCTATTAGCAAACTTCTCTACTGCCAGCAGTGTTCTCTTCATTTCTTTGCCCCTGTTAATAAAAACCTTCTTGAGATTTCTCTGCTTTTCCAGCTCAGCTTTGGTGTCTTTCAGCTCTTTCTCCAGACTGAGCACCTTTTGGTTCTCTTGAAACCACTTGGCTCGCTCCATTTCCAAGAGAGAGCCAAGTCTCTGGAGTTCTCTCTGGAGCTCAGCGGGAGACGCTCTGTTCTCACTCCATCCTTGTTGTTGTTGTCCACCTCTCCACGCCCTCGGCTGGGATCTGAACCCGCCTTGGGATGCTGTGGCCTTTGATACGGCATATCTCGATCTGCAAACAATGTCAACCTCGACTTTATTGGCGCTTTGCGTACGTCTGAACTGGTCATCGTGTAGCTAGCAATGAGCAGAAGGTGGAAGTTTGCTACATAAGAGAACAGAGACGATGACATCACAAGCATGACTAGTTGTGACATCATACAAAGAGTGGTGAGCATGGAGATCTCTGCCGCACTAATCAGCAGCCCCTCACCTTCCTTCCTGTATCAGATGGAGATGCGCTGTTGACGTGGCTGTCGTTTATTTTCCTGTGGGTTTTTGTTCATGTTCATTTTTCTTTCTTTTCGTTGCTTTTTGGGACACGTTACATGAGTCATCAAAATGTCAGACAGCAACACTGTTTTCAGTCACAGTCTTCTTCAGATCACTGGAAGATTGAACACTGGAGATCCTTCCTGCCATCCACCAACGAACCTTGAACATTCTTGGATGAGATATTCAAGGGTTATTGCATCAAACCAGAGTTTGGGAGCTAGAACTTTAGATTTGGTGAATATATAATGTTAAGAAAGAAAGTCGGTTTCCTGGTTCTGCACTGTGGCTGTTAGTGATAAGGTGCATTTTCAGCCATTAAGGAGAGATGAGAGAGGATGATAAATCACTGAATAGTCCGGAAAAATGTTTATATATATATCTCTACATATACATACATGAATATATCTGTACATATATACATATATTTACATATTTATATAAACATATATATGTATATATACATATATTTATGTATGTATGTATTGTTGTGGTCAAAAGTTTACATACACTTGTAAAAAACACAATGTCATGGCTGTCTTGAGTTCCCAATAAGTTCTACAACTCTTATTTTTCTGTGATAGAGTGATCGAGACACATACCTGTTTGTCACAAAAAACAGTCATAAAGTTTGGTTCTTTCATAAATTTATTATGGGTCTGCTGAAAATGTCACCAAATCTGCTAGATCAAAAATATACATACAGCAACATAAATGGTAAATTTTGGTGATATAGAGAGTTGTGTCAATCAAATTAGCTTCATGTCATGGTCTCTTCACTTCTTGTAAGTGATTCTGATTGACTACAGTTGTTTACTGTTCTTGAGCCCATTGAAATAGGGCTCATTTGACCCTGTGATTAGACTCAGCCTCAAAAGCTACAATGGGAAAGTCAAAGGAACTCAGTGTTGATCTGAAAAGCGAATTATTGACTTGAACAAGTCAGGGAAGTCACTTGGAGCCATTTCGAAACTGCTACAGGTCCCAAGAGCAACTGTGCAGACAATTATTCGCAAGTATAAAGTGCATGGAACAGTTGTGTCACTGCCACGATCAGGAAGAAAATGCAAGCTATCACATGCTGCCGAGAGGAGATTGGTCAGGATGGTCAAGAGCCATGGACTGAGAGGCTGCCGTGCAAGAAAGAAGCCCTTGCTCCAGAAAAGGCACCTTAAGACTCGGCTGAAGTTTGCAGCTGATCACATGGACGAAGATAAAACCTTCTGGAGGAAAGTTCTGGGGTCAGACAAAACAAAAATCGAGCTGTTTGGCCACAACACCCAGCAATATGTTTGGAGGAGAAAAGGCGAGGCCTTTAAAAGTGTAAGTGAAAAAAGTGTATGGTAAAGAGCTATTTAGTAGGTGAAAAATGTGAGTGCCAACCAAAACAGAAACTTTTATAATGTTTTAGCTTTAACTTTTAAATTTGAGCTTTAACCACAGAAAGATACATAATTTTTTAAAGTTTAATTAGTAATAGTTTTATAACAAATTGGTCAGATCATAATTTCTTAGTTAATGTCAAGTTGTCACAGCGAAGAAATATTGAATAATGTAAACTTTGTATTGAAAGTGTCATGATTTACCGAATGACACTTTATGACAACAGTAATAAATATTCACAAAGACTTACTTCATATTTGTGACTGGCGTTATATCATGTTTATGACGGTGTCTTATTCACAACTCGTCAAATAAAGTTAAATTCTTTCTCTTAAACTAATACATTATGTTGTTTATGTGAACAGTTCTCAATCGAGCCACTGTGACCCTGAACCCAAACTGGCCTCTGATATACAGAGGTGAGAAAGTTATTCTCCAGTGTGAGATCCCAGGAGGAGAAGGAAGAAAATGGACCTTTGAATGGAGACCAACCAGGTTAAATGAACCTCAAACATCCCAGGAATACATTATCATAACTTCAGCTAAAGAGTCTGATAGTGGATAATACAGCTGCAGAGGAACAAGTGGAGATGAATCAACAGACTGGAGCGATGTTGTCGTATTAACTTTGTGTAAGTTGATCATAAATCATAAAATAAATATTTAATGTGTTTGGTATGAGTAAGCTGAGTGTGTTTTTCTGGACCTATGTTTACATAGCAGTTGTTATCAGTGTTAATATTTTAGATATTTCAGCCACTAATTGGTCTCATCCTTTTTCCAACGTTGTTCTTCCTTAATTGTACAAATGGACGAAATTACAATTTAATGTATGTCTTGAGTTCAGCACAAAAGTTTGATTTAACTCAAGTCTGTCTTAGTTTTACATGTACATCGCTATTGATAGTTGTGCAAGAGTAGATCATTAAAATAGGATGTAAGAGTAAGATACAAACTAACATTTCTCTCTGAGTTCATTCTAAGGCGAGAAAATGAAATAAACATTTAAGAGTGTTTTTTAAAAATGTAGTTAGGAGGCATTAAAATCTTTTTTAATATACTACAACTCGAAAATATTCTAGTTTGTCAAACTATATATTTTTTTAAATTGAAGCCTTTGGGTTACATAGAAATATTATAACACTTGACTGTTTGAAAAGTAACAGTGTTGAAAACATCAATGTGACTCTCCAACAGATGAACTCTCTGTGTCTCCATCATGGCTGAGTCCTGGAGCCTCAGTGACTCTGAGCTGTCAGGTTGAACCTTCACCTTCAGGAACCAGGTTCTTCTGGTATAAAGCTGTTCCTGATCCACCACGCAGATCCTACAGCTATGAGCTGCTGCCTGGCAGCTCTGATGGGACTGATGAGAATTTCTACATTGTTCATGGACTCAATAATACAGCAGGTTATGTGTGTGAAGCAGGACGTGGAAAACCAAACTACAGAGATCCAAGTTTTGTCTTTTCAGCAGGTCAGTTTGTTTCGATGTGTTTCTTTTCAATGAGCAACTAATGATCTGTTTACATTGTTCCTACTTTATCTTTAGCAGTGATTTAATTACATTGATTTATTATCAAAGTAAAGAAGAAATGTCAAAGTTTTTATCTTGATTTTCATACAGTTTTGAATTTTAAATCCAAAGCAGCAATAAAAACATAAAATGAAAAAGTGAAAAGTAAAGTTTTGGTGCTTTTGACAAAAACAGGCCACCTCCAAAATCACTCATAAACCGCAGTTTGTGTCTTTTGAGACAAGTTTTTGTTGAAGACATTTTATATGATTAGTTTTTTGCTATGATAAGATTCATATTTGACTTAAGACAATAAATATATTTTCAGCTTTATTCAGCATTTTTGTAAGTGGAGTTATTTTATTGTGCTATAAAATGGCACTATCTGCCTGGAAAATATATAAATCTGCCCCTTTAAAAATGTCCCACCCTTACGCCATCAGTCCACAAAATGTTCCAATTTAGACGAATTTAGTAATTTGTAGCATCGGGGCGTCATATGAACTACAAGCACAAACTTTAAAACTGGACGTCACTTATATGAACGAGGCAACACAGTTATGATTGCAGATCTTTGACTTTATTCCACCAACAGTGACAACCAAAGACACATTTATTATGTCTTATGTCTAAAGCACCGAAACTAGACATCTGAAAAAAAAATATTTTCTGAAAACTAAACAAATTATCTTTCAGTATCAAGATTTGGACTTAACCTCTGAAATTACAGCAGGTGATATCCAATTCTACAGACTCCAAAAGGGACACAGTTGGTTAAATAATCAACACAAACATATTAAAGCCCTGGTACTAGCATGTTTCCTAACTGATTCAAATGAACATCAATAAGACTGATCTATTAATTCATCTTTGGCAATAAAATCGGTTCTGAATCATCAGTTTTTTGCTTCACAAGCTTTTAAGCACACAGCCACACCACAACCTGCTGGCCATTAGCAACGCCGTGACTGCTGTTGTTTTTCTGGCATCACAGCCACATCAGGCTAACAGCACGATGCTATCATTAAACAACAATTTAGTTTCACATAAGTCACAGTTTTAGGCCTGCTGTGAAGGCCACAAAACTTTGCATAATGACGCGTAGAGGAACGATGTCAGACACGTACAGAACAAATGAATCATGTGACTTTGCAGAGCTCCCTATCAGAGCTAACAGCAACACCTTCTCTATGTGGTCAGTAAATGTGCTCAGCTCTAAATGAATAACAAGCAATACTTGTGAGAGTGTGGAAAGTAGCGCAACAATAGTGGTATTACTGTGGTTAGTGTAGTTGCCATGTGCATCAACTTGTCTAGCTACTTTGTAGCATCATGTTTAGTTGTAGTTACACCTGCAGATCTTTTACAAAAAGTCTCCATGAGCGTCACAAACTTGGTTTTTAAAGCATTCCTTGTAATAGAGCTTCACCTTAGAGTGGATGACTGATGCTAAAACAATGCAGTACAAGGATATAATATTGTATTTATAAACACATTTTAAAAGAACAAGCTCTCTAATAATTTTTGCACCACAATTTCATGCATATGCAGAAATCCACATCACCTATTTACATCTGTGCAATTTTGGTTGAGTGTTTTTCAAAAGGCCAAGCGCAGATCTTTGCACAAGTGAACATGCAGCGGACAGGAAGCATAACGGCTTCTAATAACGGCTGCCACCAAAGCGGGGAGGAAACCGACAGTCTACACATAGGTAGTCAGGTAGACCTCGCATTTGATCTGCATGTGAGGATGAGGAACGAGCTGCTGCTGAGGCTGAACTTCTTCGGTAAGTAAATTACTGAATCTCTATTGGCATTTTGTATAAAAGTGGAAAACTGGTTGAAAATGTTCATCTGGCACTTAAAGTAACATTTTAATGGCCCAGTTAGGCAATGTGAGTTAATAAAAAGCTATTTTCATGTGAAAATACAAATGTTTAAATGTAATATCACTAATTGTGTCAGTTTGATAGAAATGTCTCCTAAAGAAGTTATCTTTGTTTCAGTGCTCTGTGTGATCTTTTATGGAAACACTGAAGGTGAGAAATATATTTCATTTTTTCTCATTTAGTTTCTGTAATGTATTGATGTTTTTTTATCAGATTTTTCATTTTAATACAGCTAGTATGATGTTTTGTCTAGCGTTGCAGCCCTATTAAGTATAAGTACAAATTTATAGGCAAGTGAAACTAAACTAACAACCAGTGACTAGATGTTTTTTTATAGTTCGACTTTTCCCTTCTGGCTGTCAGCTAAAACCCAATGTACCGACCACAACCACCACAGGATCTCACCAGCACCTAAAACAGGATGCATCGTTTTTAACCACTTAAGTTTCATGCTCTGACTAAAAGAACAAAGTTGAATTAACCAGTTACTGAACTAACTGGTGACTAAACTAACCAGTCTATAAGACATTTGTGTGAATTTGACAACACGACCATATAACCATACATTAGTCTGCTGATAATTATGTATTAATATACCTGACAACAGTTCAGTTGTGACTGACAATTTCATCCATCTGTTCCACAATTTACCATCAGCTGCAGTCTTAAGGTATCCTCATATGCTATACTGTTCGGCCCAGTTATAATTAAGATAATTAAGTTCCAGTTGCTAACCTGAAAATGGCTGGCAAATCTAAAGAGCAGGATATACTCCACAATTAAAAAATGACAAAAAACGCATATTTTTTGTACTTTGGGCAAAATACTCGCGTTGGGTTTCAATCATCTGGAATGTCCAATTAGAAAAAGAGGACCAACAGCTTCCTGGTCTAAATTACTCTCCGTTTGTTCTGCAAAAATACTGATCAGGGGCGTGCTGGGGGCGTAGGGGTTTAGCACAACCCACGTATGGAGGCCTTAGTCCTCGACGCAGCCGTTGTGGGTTCGACATTTGCCACATGTCTTCCCCTCTCTCTGCGTCCCCTCTTTCCTGTCAGCCAACTTAAAAAAAAAGATACGGGCCACAAGAGCCAACAAAAATTCTCTGAGAAAAAAAAAACAAAAACATGGCTGATCAAACTGTTAGTCAGAATTGATGCAACTGTTTGGTTCACAAATGAAGTTTTGAGACAGGAAAGCAGAACATCCTGAAATAATGTTCAATAATAACTCCACATAGTGACCCCAGAGAAACATTTATAAATTCTCTACTTTTACTTTTTTCCCAATACAAAAACTATGATGTGACTCTAATTTTTTAATCATTATTAAGTTATTATCATGATAGTTTCTGAGCTCTCAGGGGTTTCTCTGACAGCTCACCAACGGCGGTGTCTTTTCCTATGACACTTCATAAAACAGTATTTATATGACTGAAACTCCATTTCATGACGCCTTAAAATGAAATGTTTCTGTTCATGTTATAAATTTTAATTGAGACATTTTTAGTTATCATTTATCTTCAGTATCTTCAGTTTCATGTTTAAACCCTTTTTGCTGCATATTTCCATTTCTAATACTGAAGGTTTGATCAACTGGATTTTGAAGTAACTTAGAGTTCATGTGCTCGTCTTTTTGTTACTTGATTTTAATCCAGATGTATGTTAGCTAAGATAAATTAGTGTTTAGTGCAAAGTTAGTTTGGAAAAAGATGCTGTGGAAAAAATAAGTCTAAATTTTTGAGATTTTGTCATCTGAAGCAATAGAAAAACAATCAGTTAGCTGTTAAAAATATATTTCCTGTCTTTACCTGCATATCACACATGCAAACAACCCAAAGGATTTTTTGTCTGTTTTCCGGATGAAAACTGTTTTGTTTTTGTTGAATAGTTTCCAAGCCAACTGTGATCCTTCAACCCAGTGGTCTGTTGTATATAGTGGAGAGAAAGTCACTCTGAGATGTAAGATCAAGGAAGGAGGAAGAACTCAGTGGACATATGAATGGAGAACAAACAATGGAAACATTCAAATAAGATCCAGTGAATACAGCATCAATGAAGTCTCTGAATATCACAGTGGAGTTTACAGATGTATGGCTGCAGGAGATCATCAACAAACAGAATGGAGCGATGGCGTCACACTGACAGTGAAATGTGTCTGATTTAGAAACTTTATATTGTTTGGATTTAATATAAAACCAGGTTTTCTGTTATTTCTGACCACAAGCAAAATAAAAGCAAGAGACTTTCTGTTAGATAAATAAAAACAGCTACATGTCACTAAAGTAAATTTGAACATATTCAACTTTTTAAGATGATTAAGTTTTGTAAACATGTCAAGAATTAATTAGTAGTTTGATTATTGAGTCACTTTTATTTTGTTTTAATCCAACAGCATATAAACCCAGAGCCACATTGACAGCAGACCCAACATTCATACCAGCAGGGGGCAGCACGACACTGACCTGCTCTGTGGACGAATCTGATGACTGGAAGTTTGATTGGTTCAGAAATGATCAACAATATTCTGCAGCGAGAGGAAACAGAGATCCAAACAGAGTTATCTATGTCTCAGAGGGAGGAGAGTACAGCTGCAGAGGAGGAAGAAAATATTCAAGTTTTCAAACTGAAAAAAGTGATAAAATCTCTGTTGTGAAAATTGGTAAGTTTATTTCTTAATTCTGTAATGAAATAAAAATCTCTCTTTAATCTAGAATTTGTTTATCAGTTGTGTTTTAGTCGCCATAATGTTGGAACCATAATAAAACAGTAATTGCAAGACTGCACCTCTATTTTATGATGCCTTAAAATGAAATACTGATTCTGTTATTTGACTCTTACATAGTAATGTAACACCTTAAGTTTATTACAGTTATTTTCTATTACAATGCAGGGAAGGATTTACTCATTTGTAATGTTTCACATATTTTCTGTAGTCTTGTTCTCTTAAGTAAAGCTTTTGACATAAATATTCAGTCAGCTGTCAAAAATTACAAGTGCTGTCTTTGAGTTAGAAAACACAATTAACATGTTTGTTAAAATAACATAAAAAATTATGCAGATTATAAGCTCAGAAATTAAAATAGTTTCTATAAAATTGTACTTTTGATTTATTAAATATTCAGCCAGAAAATGTTTGCTTAAACATTGTTGATGTGGGTGTCATACAGGTGAACATTAGAGATAATATCAGGATATTTCTGACTGTTTTCATGTTGAAAACTGTTTGTTTTTGTTGAATAGTTTCCAAGCCGACTGTGATCCTTCAACCCAGTGGGTCTGTTGTATATAGAGGAGAGAAAGTCACTCTGAGATGTGAGATCAAGGAAGGAGGAACTCAGTGGACATATGAATGGAGAAAAAACAATGGAGACATTCAAATAAGATCCAGTGAATACAGCATCAATGAAGTCTCTGAATATCACAGTGGAGTTTACAGCTGTATGGCTGCAGGAGATCATCAACAAACAGAATGGAGCGATGACGTCACACTGACAGTGAAACGTGAGTCTGATTTAGAAACTTTATATTGTTTGGATTTAATATAAAACCAGGTTTTCTGTTATTTCTGACTACAAAAAAAATAAAGGCAAGAGACTTTCTGTTAGATAAATAAAAACAGCTACATGTCACTGAAGTAAATAAGAATTTAACACATTCATCTTTTTAAGATGATTACGTTTTTTAAACTTGTCATGAATTAATTAATAGTTTGATTATTGAGTCACTTTCATTTTGCTTTAATCCAACAGCAGATAAACCCAGAGCCACACTGACAGCAGACCCAACATTCATACCACTAGAGGGCAGCACAACACTGACCTGCTCCGTGGACGGATCTGATGACTGGAAGTTTGATTGGTTCAGAAATGATCAACAATATTCTGCAGCGACAGGAAACAGAGATCCAAACAGAGTTATCTCTGTATCAGCGGGAGGAGAGTACAGCTGCAGAGGAGGAAGAAAATATTCAAGTTTTCAAACTGAAATAAGTGATAAAATTTCTGTTGTGAAATGGTAAGTTTGTTCTTAATTTTGTAATGAAATAAAAATCTCTCTCTAAATCTAGAATTTGTTTATCAGTTGTGTTTTAGTCGCCATAATGTTGGAACCATAGTAAAACAGTAATTGCAAGACTGCACCTCTGTTTGATGATGCCTTAAAATGAAATATTGATTCTGTTAATGTGAAGATTAATTATTTTTTAATTGATACATTTGGAGTTTACATTCATCTTCGATTTGATGCTTCGCTAAAACCTTTTCGCTGCATCTCTCCAAATGTTGATTTGTTGCATTTTGAAGCCGTTTAGGGTTCAAATGTTCCTCTTACTGTTACTTGACTCTTACATAGTAATGTAACACCTTAAGTTTATTAGAGTTATTTTCTATTAAAATGTAGGGAAGGATATACTCATTTGTAATGTTTCACATGTTTTCTGTAGTCTTGTTCTCTTAAGTAAAGGTTTTGAAATAAATATTCAGTCAGCTGTCAAAAATTACAAGTGCTGTCTTTGAGTTAGAAAACACAATTAACATGTTTGTTAAAATAAAAAAAATCATGGAGATTATGAGCCCAGAAATTAACATAGTTTCTATAAAATTGTACTTTTGATTTATTAAATATTCAGCCAGAAAATGTTTGCTTAAACATTGTTGATGTGGGTATCAGACAGGTGAACATTAGAGATAATATAAGGATATTTCTGACTGTTTTCATGTCGAAAACTGTTTTGTTTTTGTTGAATAGTTTCCAAGCCGACTGTGAACCGACAACCCAGTGGGTCTGTTGTATATAGAGGAGAGAAAGTCACTCTGAGATGTGAGATCAAGGAAGGAGGAGGAACTCAGTGGACATATGAATGGAAAAAAATGGAGACATTCAAATAAGATCCAGTGAATACAGCATCAATGAAGTCTATGATTATCACAGTGGAGTTTTACAGCTGTATGGCTACAGGAGTTCATCAACAAACAGAATGAGCGATGGCGTCACACTGACAGTGAAATGTGAGTCTGATTTAGAAACTTTATATTGTTTGGATTTAATATAAAACCAGGTTTTCTGTTATTTCTGACTACAAGCAAAATAAAAGCAAAAGACTTTCTGTTAGATAAATATAAACAGCTTCATGTCACTGAAGTAAACACTACAGAGTCACTCTGCAGTTCACAGTAAAGCATTTAATGTGGTACAAAGCTATACTCAACATTTTAAGACAGTTTAGTGTTAAAATAGTTTAGTTTTTTGAAGTTCTTATATGATTTAGTGATGTGGCCTCTGTGTTGAGGCATTAAAGAGCGTGTATCAAGTAATCAATGAGGGTTATTGTATCGAGGCTTGTGGTGTAGAAACAGGCGGTGACGTTTGAAGCCTCCCAATTGGACCGAATCACATGACTGATTCAGAAACCGGACCTTGTGAATCCAAATGCATTGCTGTTTCTCCTGTCATATTCTTCTTTCAAGACTGTATTGTATATGTTTGCAATGTTTAGTGAGTTTCATTTATGCGACCGACGTATTTTCCCCTTGTCTGGCAATAATGTGATTTTTCCTAATAAGCTTTTCACATGTTAATAATAAATTATCACCAAAAGCAAAACAGAGAAACCACCAAGCAAAGATTGGTCACTAATATGATTTTCTTTTCTTTCCTGTTTATTTAAAACCCTCAGCAGATAAACCCAAAGCCACACTGACAGCACACAGAACAATCATACCAGCAGGGGGCAGCATAACACTGACCTGCTATGTGGACGAATCTGATGACTGGAAGTTTGATTGGTTCCGAAATGATGAACCAGTTCAGCTCAGTGGAACCAGTGAACAACAAAGTGACGTCAGTGTCTCAGAGAGAGGTGTCTACAGCTGCAGAGGAGGAAGAGGAAATCCAGTTTTTCACAGAAAAAAGCAACATTCAGAAAATTGGTGAGTTCAGTTCTATTCTGAAATAAAAAAAAAAGCTGCTTTAAAATATTATCTGTTTATCTGTCAAGTTTTATTACCGTTTGTTGAGCTCAGTTTGTGATTCACCTTAAAACATAACATGTCTTTTTTTCTTTGTCAGTAAATATAAAAATGTTTTATTTGCATATCATTTAATGAGGCTGATAATCATAAGCTATAAGAATTCAACGTTTTCAGTGTTTTTCTCAATATAATTTTCTGTCTTCTGATTGAATATTATACATTTTAGTGTCTGCGCCGACTGTGAAGCGGCATCCCAGCTGGCCTGTCGTATTCAGAGGAGACGGTCACTCTGAGATGTGAGATGGAGGACGATGAAGGAACTCAGTGGACGTATGAATGGAGTCCAGACAATAGAAACTCTCCAACATCCAATGAATACAGCATCAACAGCGTCTCTGAGTCTGACAGTGGGAGTTACTATTGTATGGCTAGTAAAGGAGATCAGAACTCAGGCTGGAGTTTTCACTTTCCACTGACAGTGAAATGTAAGGCTAACAGAAACATCCTCATTCTCACAATCCTAGAACACCAGACAACATTTTTGGATGCAAAACTCCTAAAAATCTGCATTAGTTCTCATGTTAAATGGTAAATCAGAAATAATTTGGTATTTTATAACAGGTTTAGACTACTTTATGTGAGCCTGGCCATTGCCTTCCTATGCAGCAACACTTAGTTCTGATCTCTCTTCAGTGCTCTGTCTGGGCTTTCTCCCATTGACTTGGATTTTCTCCAGTAGAATTTCTATTGGGCCAATCAGAGAACAGAAGGAGAAGTTATGAATGTTGCTTTTCTGTGTTGTTTTAGATTTGTACTTTGTCTGTAGTTTTAGAAATGGAAGTGAAGTTCAGTTGATTCTAGTCACGCTTCCAAATACTGGTTTTTGAAAGATTAGTTTAATATTTCTTTTTAATCAGGTAAATTGATTAGGAATGAATTCTAATTTTCAACAATAACTTGACCAGGAAACATAAAACATCAAACAGCATAAGTGACTCAGAAGTTAAAGTTGATCTGAACAGATTGTTTCCTCAAACAAGCCACTTTCTAAAGCTTGTCTTGTTTTCTGTTTCAATCAGCAAATCGACCCAAAGCTTCACTAACAGCAAGTGATAACATCATACCAGCAGGGGGCAGTGTAACACTGACCTGCCTTATTGACAATGGAGTTGGCTGGAAGTTTGACTGGTTCAAACTGGAGTCAGATTCTTCTGCAGCTCAGTCCATCAGAACCAGTGAATCAGACGGAGTCCTCTTCATCTCAGAGGGAGGAGAGTACGGCTGCAGAGGAGGAAGAGGAGATCCAGTTTTCTACACTGAAACCAGCGGAAAGGTCACTATTCAGAAAACAGGTAAACTTGTCTTTATGTGAAATTAAACATCTTTAGTGCTTCTTTGTTCATCAGTGGTGTTAAAAGTATTATGACTCCAGTGCAACGATCATCATCTGTAACTCCATCTAATGAAGCCTGGAAGCAGAAAATTTGCTCCTGTTCATGTTGATATTTAAACCAGACAATCAATTTCTATGTTGATATTGACAGAGGATTTACTGCAGCAACTTATGTCTGTTTGATGGAAAAACTGTCACAAATGTGATTATGTGATGCAAACAGTGCAACATTCTGGCTGTAAGCCAGTAATTTATAGGAAGTGCATATTATATGTCTAATACTGCTTTGTTTTGCTTTATTGTTCTTTACCAGTGATCATTTTATTTTGTTAGTTTAATGAGAGTTATTAGACAGATATTCACATACACTGGATCAAAAGTTATTAAAATTGTTTTCTCAGTGTATGAAGTAAATCAAACATTTTCTTATTGTAGTTCAACCAGAACGACCCAAATTATTTCTGTTTGCTAAATGAGATTTAAAAAAACATAGTGAGCACATGTGAGATTTTTTTGTATCTTTCTTTGAATTAAGAAATGTATTTACCTTTTTTGTCTTTTAAACTGTCTGACTTGAGTCAAATCTTTTGGGTTTCCTTCCTCAACTTTTGATAGGTTAATTATCAATTAATTAGCCTTCAATTAACATTTGAGTTAATTGAAGGCGGACCTGAAACTCACTGCTTTCTTGTTTGAAGTTATTTAAATGAGAAAAGCTACAAAAAAAATTCTTCAAAAGATATTTTCACTAAATTTTCTGGCATTTAGCAAATATAAATAATTTAGTTAATTCTAACTAACTTAAAACAAGAGAGATTTGGTTTCAGACATTAGTAAATAATGTGTATGTGTCTCTTTATTTGGTGTTTGGAAATATCTCCTCTCTGTTACTCATGTGAACAGTTCCCATCACACCAACTGTGATCCAACAACCCAACTGGTCTCAGATCTACAGAGGAGAGGAAATCACTCTGAGATGTGAGATCCAGGATGATGGGAACTCAGTGGACGTATGAATGGATTCCAACCAATAGAAACTCTCCAACATCCAGCAAATCCATGATCACTGCTGATAGCAGTGGAGATTATAAATGCAGAGGAAGAAGAGACGGTTTTTTCACCATAACAAAGTGGGGAATCATCACATTAACAGTGTCCTGTGAGTTCACCCATGTATGAATAATGTTTACAGGGATTTTACTAGCAAATCTTAATATGTAATAAAATATTTCTACATGTGTGTATGTATGTTTATACCTCCTCTCTCTCCAGCTCCCAAACCTCAGCCTGTCCTCTCTGTGTCTCCATCATGGCCGAATCCTGGAGCCTCAGTGACTCTGAGCTGTGAGGGTTTGGAGCTTCAATCAGCAGGATGGAGGTTCTTCTGGTATAAAGCTGTTCCTGATCTGTCCAAGCTGAATCAACCATCCTACACTTATGACTCTACCTGGCACAGCATCAATGGGACTGAGCAGAACTCCTTCATCATTAATGGACCGACTCAAACCAGCAGGATATCAGTGCAGAGCAGGAGAGGAGAACCAAAGTTTTTACACTCGTTACAGTGAAATAAAGTTTATCTGGTCTGCAGGTCAGTTGTTTGTTTCTTTCTTTCTTTCTTTCGTTTCTTTCTTTCTTTCTTTCTTTCTTTCTTTCTTTCTTCTTTCTTTCTTTGTTTCTTTCTTTCTTCTTTCTTTCTTTCTTTCTTTCTTCTTTCTTCTTTCTTTAATTCTTTCTTTTCTTTCTTTCTTTATCAAAGGTCTAACAGAATGACAAAACTTTCACAGCTTTGTTCGTTAATTTCATTTAGTTGATTAAATGTTCTGGTTTTCTGTATAAAGGTAATACCTTAATCATGTGAAGTAAACATTGTACATACTTTTGTCTTGAAGTAAAATCTTTAAAATGTATTTTGTTTTTTCAGGTCAGCAGCAGCTTCTCTCACTGTGAGTCCTGACAGAGTTCAACACTTTTGGTCTGAATCCGTCACACTGACTTGCAAAGGAAACTCCACTGACTGGAGAGTGAGGAGGTTTACAGAAACAGGCCGACTGTCAGACTTTACCTGCTCCACCTGGGGGACAATGACTGGATCTACATGCACCATCAACAAGTACTGGTCTGATAGTGGAGTGTACTGGTGTGAGTCTGGATCAGGAGAGTTCAGCAATGCAGTGAACATCACTGTACATGGTGAGTATTATTTCTTGTTTGTTATTACACACTTTGTACATAAAAATAATCAAAATTTTTACTCTCTTTCATCCCAGTACATTGTTAACTGAAACCAATTTATTATTATTGACATTAATTTATTTACTTTTAGTTAGGAATCCATAATAATGACAGTCAAGTCTTGTATATTTACAGCTTTTCTCTACTTTATATGTGCAGAAAGTGATACAATTCACATTGAGGTATTCTTTAATTTGACTTGAAATTGAGTGTTAAATCTTGGCAAAAGAAAAAAACTGCTTGTATTTGATTATTTTTTAACTGAAGTTTCTCTGTCACTCTATTCTAAAAATCACCTCTGAAATGTGATATTATATTTTTACAGGTTATTATTATGATGATATTATCCTGGTGAGCCCTGTTCATCCTGTGACTGAGGGAAATCCTGTTACTCTGAGCTGCAGAAATAAACAACAATTTCTCTCCAATGTGTTTTTCTATCATAATGATAAACTCATCAATAATGACAGCAGAGAGGAGCTGAATATCTCTGCAGTGTCAAAGTCAGATGAAGGTTTCTACAAATGTAAACATTCAGAAAAAGAGTCACCAGGAGCTGGAGTCTGTTAGAGGTGAGGAGGGATAAAATATTTGATGGATTTTATTTATCCATTCTTAACGTAGGTGAAACCTGGCTGTCAGTAAATTCATATTCAAATTTTTCTTTTCTGTAATTGGTTTAAAAGTCCTTCAAAAGTTCACTTTTTCTCATACATGTGAAAATTGGTACATTTACACCACAAAAACATTTTGAAGAAGATTTTTCAGTATATCGGATTGGAAAATAATATTGCAGAGAGAAAATCAAGTTGCTGCAGTTGAGTCAACAACACAAAACAGTGTTGATTGGATGGACATTGCTGTACCTTTTTTAATAGAAATAAGATCTTAATTCACTCCAAAGTTTATGACCTGGCCTGCTTTTTTGTCATTTGGTATCATCATCAAAAATACATCTGAAAAACACAAAAGTGTTTAGTGTTAAGATATTATTGGGAAACGTCATGTTTTCAATGCAAACAGAAAGTAGGCTTATAAAAATTAGTAAATAATTTGCTTTCTTTTCAATGTTTTTCTTATTTCCAGCAGCTGTGTCCAGTCGTGGCAGCTCTACATTTCCTGACAAGCTGATCGTTGGACTGGTTGTTGGAATCGTTCTCATTATTCTCATTATTCTCCTGCTCTTGTTGTGGTGCTGTCGTCGGTCCAAAGGTGAGATCAGAAAAACTCTTACTTAAAACATCAAACCACATTTTGTTGTTGTAGCAACATGGCAGCTTGAACAACAAGATAATATAACTATTGTCTTTTACAGACTCGTGGTGTATCAGGTTGGTGCCACACATTGCCATATTTCACCCCAGATGTGCATCAATAATAGTTTGTTGACTCAAATTCACCGTTTCAGCTCCAATCAGTCCAACAGAAATGATGTCATCAACCAGACTGGAAGCCATGGTTACAACACTCTTCGTCTCGGTCAGAATTTGATATAAATTATTTTCATGTTTTTTCTTTCCTGCCAGACAATAATTTATGCCAACAAAAGGAAACTAAGTGCTAATTTTACTATTAAGTTGTAGAAGTTGTTACTTTGTTGATCAAGTTTGTTTGTTTCTTTTCCTGCTCTTTAGGTGATGTTGGCATCTATGGGTCAGTCACATCCCAGGGAGCTGCAGGAGATGGTAATGTATTTTTTTTTAATTGAGTGATAATGGTAGTTATGTATTATATGAGTCCACTTAGGAAAACAACACACAGCATAAAAAAACCACATCATTTTCTTTAATTTATTGTTTTTCTGGATTATGTCATGAGGGAAACCTCGTGAACCAGACGTGTTAACCTTCCTCGATCCTTTTAAAATATGTTTATATATTTTTCTACACTTTAGGTGACACTCACTTCTACGAGTCAGTTCAATACCCGAAAGTGGAGGACAAGGTATTAATTTTCAAAGACTTGATGATGTAATGAGCCTGATCATCAGTAACTGACGTATCGTCCCGTATTTTATTTGCAGAAGAACCTGAAGGTCCTGCATATTCTCTTATTGAAGTGACGAAAGCAGGACACAAGAGTGAGTCTCAAACAGCACAGAACGAGCAGCTGGAGACGAAAACGCTCAACACTTTTGACCCTGTCTTGTTTTTATAGGGAGGCCTCATGAGCGCACTCCTTACTCTGTACTGAGAACAGGAGATTCAGGTACAATCAGCCACAATAGTTGATCTTTTTACTGAAATACATCTTCGTGACATCATGCCGCAGCTTAATATGATTTGCATCAGTTGGTGTTTCATACGTCTGTCTGTCAGCTGTTGTTATAATTCAACAGTTTTCCAATAAACTGATGATTTTATAATTTTATTTTCCATTTTTATACTTATAGTATAAAAAGTTGCCTGGCTGCAGAATAAGGAACTGCAGAGTGACGTTTGTCTTTCATCCTTTTTGAGTTTTGCGTTAAACTTATGTCGGCATCGTTATTAAAGATTACCTTGACAAATATTTTCAGCAAACCGTCTCTCCGTTTCCAGGATCATGGAGTCCTGCTGCAACAGATGAGGCTGTTTATTCAGAAATCACCATGGATACCGCAAGCTAAGCTGGATCATGCTGCTAAATACGAGATAAACTTTGCTTTAAAGAAAGCTGCATTTATGAACATGAAGCATTTTGTCAATAAAACGAAAAAAAATAATATAATATGTTTCATAGTTTTGATGACATACATGCTGATGAAGGACCAATATTGGTTTTGAGCATAATCTATCGGCTTTTAATTTATCTAATTCATGTTTGAAAATTTGCATGTAGGGAGAGGAAAAAGTGAGATTTTTGAGCTTCTAACTTAGGAGCTTTTTTGCCTGACTAATTTTAAAACAATATTAATTTTTCACATAGCATAGATAAACTTTAATTTGTCATTAAATCTGAGCCACAATCCCCAGAATTACAAGCAATAAATTTTAAATATCTCACTCTGTGTAATGAACCTATGTACTTTCTGAGGTAAGTTTTCCATGACATTTAGATTTTTCGAGTTGTGATTGTATATCATCACCTTCCTCAAGTAATGACCTATGACTTTTTTTTCTCTTTTTTTTTACCAGAAGAAATTTTTCACTTTTGTTGAAAAACAAATGCAAAACAACAACTAAGGCCATCATTTTAGGAAGGTGACACTAAAGGAAGTAGTTTGCACAAGACACTTGTGCAACTTTTTCTTTTTTTGCAGGCGAAAAACAAGTTTAGTTAAAATGTGTGTAATTGAGCAATAACAACTTTAGACCCTCTAAATTTATTCAACAAACCTATCAGATTGCGTGCAGCGCGCTTCGGCTGCAGAGGAGTCAGAAACCCCTGCAGCCGATAGGACGCATAAATATATTGAGCAACCGTTGCGGTCAAAGCTGCTGCAGTTTTTAAAACTGAGTAATGGGAAGGAAACACGTAGACAGCTATGAAGAAGAAGTATTCTGGGAACTTCTCTTTTTTTCTCACAAGATAGAAGATTTCCTGGTTATAGTTGTTCAGCAGGTCGAGATGTGAGGATGGGAAACACTTGGCTTTACGCGCTATTCTGTGAGTACATTTATTAACGTTAAAAATACATCATTAGATGAACTAAGATTTTCTCAAAATGCCTCCTTGTCTCTAATTAAAGAGATACTGCAAGTATCAGCTGTATTGTTGTATTAAACACTTTCAGAAATGTTCTTAAATGCCAGTTTTTCTCTCTTATTGCATTTTTGTTTCTTCCCGATTGACCCGTTGTGCTGACTTTGTCCTAAATGTGTCTGGTTTATTCAGTGTTCAGCTCAGTCATCAGTGGATACGTCAATGGTGAGACACATTTCCTAGTTCTGTGGTCTTGACTTTTCATGCCTAATATTTTATTAATAGTGGTATCTATCGAACTGGTGGTGGAATTGTGAAACTTCTTGTGTAAATAGCAGAAACACGAAGGTATTTCTGTGGAAAGACCTGAACTCTTCATAACCCACAAAGTTCAAAGTTGAGATGCAAGGAGCCGCGATGTCATTGCGAAACCTTAAAATATTGCTAGAGTGAATGAGAAGCCGCAATATATTTTACTTTCTTTTGGCTTTATTATTCATTGGTAAGAACAATTGTTGGGTTTTCCGACAGAGAATAACATATTTGTGTTAAAAATCCACTGCTGTTTGGAACAACTCACAAATCTTTTGGAGTGTGACGACAAAGTTCTCCAAAGATCTGGAGACGAAACGAACCCACAGGACCAAAGATCGTCCAGTATACCAGCGTCAGCTGCTGACCTTTTACTGCTACGTTTTGTGCTGCTTGTTTCACCTCAAACCAACCTGAAGTTTTATTTCCAGGTTGTTTTGGAAGTAAAACTCTGAACCAATAAGACGAGAGCAAAAACTGCTCCATATGAGCCTGAAAGTTTATCTATCTTCTCATGCTTGATAAGGTTTCTGTTGGTTTGCAGACTGAATGAAGACACAGGAAACTGTTCACTGAGAATATAAGCAAACATTTGTGACATTTCTGCCTATAATAGCACAACCACATTTTTATATTTATATATATTTTAAAGCATCCTTGTGTTTTCAACATGTCTATGAATTTGCAACGGCAGGATAGATTAAGAGTTTTCAAACTCCTATTAGGATTTAATCTCTTCTCAACCTAAAAATCTGCTGGATAGGAATTGAATGTGTCGATGTTTGAGTTGCTCATTGTGACGTTGTGGTCTGCAGTGGCATTGTGGGTACAGGTTCAACCCTGAGAGGTTTGAATCTCTCAGGGTTGAAGAGGTTCAAACGCATGCACGTTAAAACATGCATGTATTTCAACGTCTTTTTGTGATTCACTGTTTCTTTTAAACTAATACATTATGTTGTTTATGTGAACAGTTCTCAATCGAGCCACTGTGACCCTGAACCCAAACTGGCCTCTGATATACAAAGGTGAGGGAGTTATTCTCCAGTGTGAGATCCCAGGAGGAGAAGGAAGAAAGTGGACCTTTGAATGGAGACCAACCAGGTTAAATGAACCTCAAACATCCCAGGAATACATTATCATACTTTCAGCTAAAGAGTCTGATAGTGGAGAATACAGCTGCAGAGGAACAAGTGGAGATGAATCAACAGACTGGAGCGATGTTGTCGTATTAACTCTGTGTAAGTTGATTATAAATATTTCATATAAAAAACTTATTGCACATTTTTTAACATGTTTGATGCAAATAAGTGATAATTCGTTAAAAGGTAAATGTTTTTTTTCATCATCATCATGTTTGTTCTTTAGACAGTCCTGATAAACTGGTTGGTCAGATTTTTTGGATTATCAACCAGTTCTTCCTCAGCGATACAAAACGACTGATATTTTAATTAAAATACATGTTACAAATTGAGCATAAATGTTTGTTTTCCCCCAGAGCTGTCTTAGTTTTAAAGGTACAAACCTTTAGTTAAAGGTATATTTTTGACAGATGTACAAAAACAGCTACTATAAATAAAAACAAATTTTCTCATTGAGTCATTTCTGACGGTCTGAGAAAATAAAATATTTCAAAGTTAGAACTGCATGAATTCCTTCATAAAGTGCAGAAGAGTTGGAGGCAAAAAGTGCTTTTTACTAAGTGTCTGAAAATAATCTGAGTTCTCTAACGACACTGAGTTTCTGACAGCTTGTCGAGATATTTTTCTTTAAACTGAAGCCTTTTATTGACATAGAAACTCTCCAACAGATGAACTCTCTGTGTCTCCATCATGGCTGAGTCCTGGAGCCTCAGTGACTCTGAGCTGTGAGGTTGAACCTTCACCTTCAGGAACCAGGTTCTTCTGGTATAAAGCTGTTCCTGATCCACCACACAGATCCTACAGCTATGAGCTGCTGCCTGGCAGCTCTGATGGGACTGATGAGAATTTCTACATTGTTCATGGACTCAATAATACAGCAGGTTATGTGTGTGAAGCAGGACGTGAAAAACCAAACTACAGAGATCCAAGTTTTGTCTTTTCAGCAGGTCAGTTTGTTTCGATGTGTCTCCTTTCAATGAGCAACTAATGATCTGTTTACATTGTTCCTACTTTATCTTTAGCAGTAAATTAATTACATTTATCATCAAAGTAAAGAAGAAATGTCAAAGTTTTTATCTTGATTTTCATACATTGTTGAATTTTGAATCCAAAACAGCAATAAAAACATAAAATGAAAAAGTGAAAAGTAAAAGTTTTGGTGCTTTTGACAAAAACAGGCCACCTCCAAAATCACTCATAAACCGCAGTTTGTGTCTTTTGAGACAAGTTTTTGTTGAAGACATTTTATATGATTAGTTTTTTGCTATGATAGGATTAATATTTGACTTAAGACAGTAAATCTGTTTTCAGCTTTATTCTAGATTAAATGTCTTTCTATATAAATTTTAGATCCTGGTCCAGCAGCTTCTCTCTCAGTGAATCCTGACAGAGTTCAACACTTCAGCTCTGACTCTGTGTCTCTGAGCTGTGAGGGAAACTTTACTGAGTGGAGAGTGAGGAGGTTTACAGAAAGAAAGTCACTATCAGATTGCTCCATCTGGGGAAAATGAATGGATCTACATGTATCGACAGCTACCTGTTGGATAGTGGAGTTTTCTGGTGTGAGTCTGGATCAGGAGAGTTCAGCAATGCAGTCAACATCACTGCACCTGGTAGGTTATAAAACTTTTCTTTCAGATTCTTATTTATTGCAAACATTTCATTCATATATAGTGCAGAATGTTACTGTAGGTTCCTCATGACTAAAACTTTATGTTCATCAATTAACTCATTTTTCATCACGACAAAAATACAATTTAACTTTTAGAAAAGTAAGAATCATAACATCAAATGATGATTTTGATGATTGCATGTAAACATTTACTTCCAACTTATGGATTATTTATAAAACTGGAGGTTCTATGTTTTATTTCATGATGGCCAAATTTGTTTTTCTTAAATGCACAAGATCATTTGTAAGTGATTATTTATGTTAATTTTAAAAACATCCACTGCAGTTAATTTGTCAAAATTTAAATAATGATTTATGTAAATGTGAAATATTTTCTTCAATGACAGCTGAATCTTTGAAACACATTCGTGCCTGAAATTTAATTTAATCTGACTGTTTTACAGACAGTATTTGGAATAATATAATCCTGGTGAGCCCTGTTCATCCTGTGACTGAAGGAGATCCTGTTACTCTGAGCTGCAGAGATAAAACACAACAATTTCTCTCCAATGTGTTTTTCTATCATAATGATAAACTCATCAATAATGACGGCAGAGAGGAGCTGAAGATCTCTGCAGTGTCAAAGTCAGATGAAGGTTTCTACAAATGTAAACATTCAGGAAAAGAGTCACCAAGGAGCTGGATGTCTGTTAGAGGTGAGGAGGATTAAAATATTTGATGGATTTTCTTTTTTAAACAATTTTCTAAAGAGAATGGTAAACACTACGGCTTAGGTATTTTTTTCTTTACAAACTAAATTATTACAAATACAGCGAAACAAAAGTCGTTTTCTTGCAGCTTGTTCCAGTTCCTGACAATACTTCTATGCTCCAAAATGTATTGGGGGAACAACATCTTACTGTGTCAGTAATGAATCACATCCTGGATGGCTGTTCTAAAGAGCCAATGGCATTTGTTATTTTCTTTTTTTTTCATACAAATGTTTTCTTATTTCCAATGTTTCTCATTTCCAGTAACTGTACCCGGTCCTGCCAGCTCCTCATTTTCTGTGATGTTGATCGTTGTACTAGTTGGAGTCGTTCTCTTTATTGTCATTGTTCTCCTTCTGTTATGGTGGCTATGGAGTCAGTCCAAACGTGAGACTTTCTTCTTCTCATGGTGTTGTGGGACATACAGTGACACGTAAAAATGAAATGCTTTGAAATTATTTAGCTGTTAAACAAAGTTGAGGATAAATAATTTTTCACAAACGTACTTTGTTCCCCTGTCCACAGATTCATGGTGCATCAGGTCAGTACGCTGGTATTTACTTTTCTCAACAATCCTTCATTGAATTTAATTTCACTTTAACTTTATACATAATTCAGGTCAAAGGGCAGCAGTCAGAGCTCCTCCACAAATCAAGGACTCAACCAGACAGAGAGTCAAGTTTACAGCTCTCTGCTACACGGTTAGTAACTCTGTTGTTGATTTACAAAGTGTATTCTTCTGCTACTCACTGGGGATTTTCCAGCTTTTAAACATAAACTGTAGGAAAAAACTACATTTTATTTATAGCTTTATCATAAACTTGTAATGTACCATAAAGCTTTTGTTAGGTTATACTTGTGACAGACTTAATACTAATCTACTTAAATGCATGCTATAATTTAACCTTGACCTTTTTTTATGTTGCAGGTGATACTTCTGAGTATGAAACAATCCAGCCAGCCTCCAACAATAGTAAGTTTTATTTCTTGAAGCAGTTTTAACATCTTTATGACACAATCATAAACATGACATAAACATTTATTAATGTTTCATTAATAAATGAATCCAAGTACTCAACTAACGAGCTTTACTGCTTTGAAAAGCTCATTAAACACAAAGAAATTAATATATTTAGACTTTAGACATACACGATGATAATAAAATAATATTCATCCACCTATACCTGGGTGGAGGTTTCCTTCTCCATCTCTTGTTATTTTAGACCTTTTGCCAACATCTGTAGCAGAGTTGGTTAAAGGCTGGTTACATTTTACCATCCAGCAAAACCATAATAGTTCAGGCTTTGCTAGCTTTGGGTCGGATACATTTGTTTCTGCAGAATTTTATCCACCTGCTGAAGTAACTTAATTTGGATCCTTTTCTTTTCATAAGTAAATTAAAGGCTTCTTTTTCTGGCCAAGAATTTAGAAAATGTTGTGGCTAAGCAGATGTAACCTCTACTCTTGATCAACATTGTATTCTGGACTATTTTCAGCCAGGGTTTTGTAACTGCCAGTCAAGTAGCAGCTTTTCCTGGAGTTTCAAATGAGATTTTGATGAAAAGTGATGAAGGTTAATGTTCTGCTGCTTATGTTAGATCTGATTTTGGACCTGAGCTTTAAATACTGTGGATTGAAGTGCAGTGATTAAAAAATCTCCATCTTCTGACAGATCTCATCCTGTCTAGTTTGGTGTTCCTCAGGGCTCTGCTTTGGGAACATTGTTGTTTTTGCTTCCGCCTGTCACCTTAAGGATACCTGTTTGTTAGGCAGATTATATCCATCTGTACATTTCATTGGATTAATGTTTTACCTTCTTCACCTTCAATTTTTTTTTTTTGGTTATTTCTGATCATTGATAGGGAGGCCTGTTAACCCAGAGGACGATCATATCTACACAAATATGAACAACAGAAAACACAAGTAGGTGAGTTCAGCTGCAGCTCCAGTTAATGTTTTCAGCTTTACTAAATGCTATTGAAACTCAACATGCAGTTCAGACAATCATCTGCCCTTTGAGCATCTACAAGCTACAAGTAGAAATCAGCAGAATATATCATAAAATATATATAAAAACATATATTGTCAATCTTTAAAAAAGTTTGCTTTGAAGTTTTCATGGTTAAAATTGTTTTTACAAATGATGACAAAAACAAGAACATGTGTTACATTTTTACACTGGAGTCCTGCAGCAGTTATTTTGAAATCAGATCAAGAAAGTTTACAAAGATGCATGTCAACTTTCTGGTGGTTAGATTAAAATGGTTTTTTTTATTTATTATTGCAACATAAAAAAACAATCCCACATCCTCAAATGTTTCTAACATCAGTCTGTGAATGAAGATGAGCTGGCAAACATTTTGTGAAACTGATGCAAGTCGCTCTGGAATAAAAACAAACATTCAGAAATTGGAAAATATACAATTCAAAGTTTTGTGTGACCTGAAATCACTTAGGTCAGTTTTTATTGTAACATAGTAGTATGTCTTTTAAAATTGCAGCACTTATCATGTTTTTATTCTCTGAACAAGAAAATTCACTTCTGTGTTTTGTGTAAAGAGTATTATTAGCACTGTTTATTTCATTTGCATACAGAAAAAAACATATTGCTTAGATGTATAAATATTTGTGTGTATTTTTATTTTTGACCATTTTTAGCTCCATACTTCTTGTCTTGTAACTTGTATATTTCTCCATGTAATGTTGTCACATTGCTTCCATTTAATTACAAACTCACTGGATGTTTGTTTTTGAAATGTGAAATGCCAAATCATGCACAAACAACAACTTGGGAAAGCCATGACAGTTTGATATGTTCATTTGTTACACCTGGCTTACATGTGATGAGTCATCATGCTAATTGAAAGAATGTAAACATGTTTACTGATGATGTTAAATTGATATTTACCTAATTCTATGCTGAGAATATAATTTAAAAAAAAAAAAAAGAAGAAGAATGTAACTATTCTTTTCAGTCAGGTTTCAAATTATTTTCACGTTTGGTAGATTTAGATTTTTTCCTTCAACCAAACAGTTTTTTAAAAAAATGAAACCAACAACTATTAAAATCTTTTTATAATCATTGTTTGACTTTCTGGGTGTTTCTGCAGGTAATTTGAGTATTTATCTTTGGTGATGAGCTACAAGTCTCTGAAGTTGGTATAACTCTTTGCCATCACCATAATCTTTTCTTCCTCCACAAATTCACTGTCACATTTAACTCTGCAGTTGTTTTCAATGGGGAAAAACATAACTTGACATAAAGGTCAAAAGGTGGATTCTACATGAAACCACCGTTTAACTTTAAAGTGGATCGTGAAGATTGTAGTTGAAAGAATTAAAGGGGCAGTACCATGTAAAGCAAACTTCTTTAAATGTTATAATATCTATCATCTAAAACATAACTGGATTGTTGCCGTTACACTCACGAGAAACTCTTAAATCTCCGTGGCAAACATTCAGTTGTGCAAAACAACTCCTCAGAGATACAGTTTCCAAGCTTCAGTTTCACAGCAGCCCACACTTACTACTCCCCCATCAGCTCCTTCAGACTAGCCACCAGCAATTAGCAAAACTCCGGTGGAACTGCACATCAGCTGAGCTCATTGACCAGCTGCTTTTCAGAGAAACGGGGAGTTTCACAAAGAACAAGAGATTTTAAAGAAACAGACACCTAATTTCAAGGCATTTTAAATCATATTTTATGTATACAGCATTTTTGTAAGTGGAGTTATTTGATTGTGCTATAAAATGGCACTATCTGCCTGGAAAACACATTATACTGCCCCTTTAAAAATGTCCCACCCTTGTGCCATCAGTCCACAAAATGTTCCAATTTAGACAAATTTAGTAATTTGTAGCATCGGGTCGTCATATGAACTACAAGCACAAACTTTAAAACTGGACGTCTCTTATATGAACGAGGCAACACAGTTATGATTGCAGATCTTTGACTTTATTCCACCAACAGTGACAACCAAAGACACATTTATAGTGCCTTTATCATGTGGTATGTCTAAAGCACCAAAAGTAGACATCTGAAAAAAAATAATTTTCTGAAAACTAAAAATTATCTTTCAGTATCAAGATTTGGACTTAACCTCTGAAATTACAGCAGGTGATATCCAATTCTACAGACTCCAAAAGGGACACAGTTGGTTAAATAATCAACACAAACATATTAAAGCCCTGGTACTAGCATGTTTCCTAACTGATTCAAATGAACATCAATAAGACTGATCTATTAATTCATCTTTGGCAATAAAATTGGTTCTGAATCATCAGTTTTTTGCTTCACAAGCTTTTAAGCACATAGCCACACCACAACCTGCTGGCCATTAGCAACGCCGTGACTGCTGTTGTTTTTCTGGCATCACAGGCACATCAGGCTAACAGCACGATGCTATCATTAAACAACAATTTAGTTTCACATAAGTCACAGTTTTAGGCCTGCTGTGAAGGCCACAAAACTTTGCATAATGACGCGTAGAGGAACGATGTCAGACACGTACAGAACAAATGAATCATGTGACTTTGCAGAGCTCCCTATCAGAGCTAACAGCAACACCTTCTCTATGTGGTCAGTAAATGTGCTCAGCTCTAAATGAATAACAAGCAATACTTGTGAGAGTGTGGAAAGTAGCGCAACAATAGTGGTATTACTGTGGTTAGTGTAGTTGCCATGTGCATCAACTTGTCTAGCTACTTTGTAGCATCATGTTTAGTTGTAGTTACATCTGCAGATCTTTTACAAAAAGTCTCCATGAGCGTCACAAACTTGGTTTTTAAAGCATTCCTTGTAAAAGAGCTTCACCTTAGAGTGGATGACTGATGCTAAAACAATGCAGTACAAGGATATAATATTGTATTTATAAACACATTTTAAAAGAACAAGCTCTCTAATAATTTTTGCACCACAAATTCATGCATATGCAGAAATCCACATCACCTATTTCAACTTCCATCTGTACAATTTTGGTTGAGTGTTTTTTAAAGGCCAAGCGCAGATCTTTGCACATGAAACAAGTGAACATGCAGCGGACAGGAAGCATAACGGCTTCTAATAGCTGCTGCCACCAAAGCGGGGAGGAAACCGACAGTCTACACATAGGTAGTCAGGTAGACCTCGCATTTGATCTGCATGTGAGGATGGGGAACGAGCTGCTGCTGAGGCTGAACTTATTCGGTAAGTAAATGACTGAATCTCTATTGGCATTTTATATAAAAGTGTAAAACTGGTTGAAAATGTTCATCTGGCACTTAAAGTAACATTTTAATGGCCCAGTTAGGCAATGTGAGTTAATAAAAAAGCTATTTTCATGTGAAAATACAAATGTTTAAATGTAATATCACTAATTGTGCCAGTTTGATAGAAATGTGTCTCCTAAAGAAGTTTATCTTTGTTTCAGTGCTCTGTGTGATCTTTTATGGAAACACTGAAGGTGAGAAATATATTTCATTTTCTCATTTAGTTTCTGTAATGTATTGATATTATTTTTATGAGATTTTTCATTTTAATACAGTTAGTATGATAGTTTGTGTAGCATTGCAGCCCTATTAAGTATAAGTACAAATTTATAGGCAAGTGAAACTAAACTAACAACCAGTGACTAGATGTTTTTTTATAGTTCGACTTTTCCCTTCTGGCTGTCAGCTAAAACCCAATGTACCGACCACAACCACCACAGGATCTCACCAGCACCTAAAACAGGATGCATCGTTTTTAACCACTTAAGTTTCATGCTCTGACTAAAAGAACAAAGTTGAATTAACCAGTTACTGAACTAACTGGTGACTAAACTAACCAGTTTGTAAGAGATTTGTGTGAATTTAACAACACGACCATATAACCATACATTAGTCTGCTGATAATTATGTATTAATATACCTGACAACAGTTCAGTTGTGACTGACAATTTCATCCATCTGGTCCACAATTTACCATCAGCTGCAGTCTGAAGGTATCCTTATATGCTATACTGTTCGGCCCAGTTATAATTATTATAATTAAATTCTAGTTGCTAACCTGAAAATGGCTGGCACATCTAAAGAGCAGGATATACTCCACAAATTAAAAAATGACAAAATAACGCATATCTTTTGTACTTTTGGCAAAATACTCGCGTTGGGTTTCAATCATCTGAAATGTCCAAGAGAAAAAGGACCAACAGCTTCCTGGTCTAAATTACTCTCCGTTTGTTCTGCAAAAATACTGATCAGGGCGTGCTGTGGTGGCGTAGGGGTTTAGCACAACCCACGTATGGAGGCCTTAGTTCTCGACGCAGCCGTTGTGGGTTCGACATTTGCCACATGTGTTCCTCTCTCTCTGTGTCCCCTCTTTCCTGTCAGCCTACTTTAAAATAATAATAAAAAAAAAAGATACGGGCCACAAGAGCCAACAAAAATCCTCAGAGAAAAAAATGTTTGATCATGGCTGATCAATTCTGTTAGTCAGAATTGATGCAACTGTTTGGTTCACAAATGAAGTTTTGAGACAGGAAAGCAGAACATCCTGAAATAATGTTCAATAATAACTCCACATAGTGACCCCAGAGAAACATTTATAAATTCTCTACTTTTACTTTTTTCCCAATACAAAAAACTACGATGTGACTCTAATTTTTTAATCATTATTAAGTTATTATCATGATAGTTTCTGAGCTCTCAGGGGTTTCTCTGACAGCTCACCAACGGTGATGTCTTTTCCTATGACACTTCAAAAAACAGTATTTATATGACTGAAACTCCATTTCATGACGCCTTAAAATGAAATGTTTCTGTTCATGTTATAAATTTTAATTGAGACATTTTGAGTTTTCAATCATCTTCAATATCTTCAATTTCATGTTTAAACCCTTTTTGCTGCATCTTTCCATTTCTAATACTGAAGGTTTGATCAACTGGACTTTGAAGTAACTTAGAGTTCATGTGCTCGTCTTTGTGTTACTTGATTTTAATCCAGATGTACGTTAGCTAAGATAAATTAGTGTTTAGTGCAAAGTTAATTTGGAAAAGATGCTGTGGGAAAAATAAGTCTAAATTTTTGAGATTTTGTCATCTGAAGCAATAGAAAAACAATCAGTTAGCTGTTAAAAATATATTTCCTGTCTTTACCTGCATATCACACATGCAAACAACCAAAAGAATATTTCTGTCTGTTTTCCGGATGAAAACTGTTTTGTTTTTGTTGAATAGTTTCCAAGCCGACTGTGATCCTTCAACCCAGTGGGTCTGTTGTATATAGAGGAGAGAAAGTCACTCTGAGATGTGAGATCAAGGAAGGAGGAAGAACTCAGTGGACATATGAATGGAGAACAAACAATAGAAACATTCAAATAAGATCCAGTGAATACAACATCAATGAAGTCTCTGAATATCACAGTGGAGTTTACAGCTGTATGGCTGCAGGAGATCATCAACAAACAGAATGGAGCGATGGCGTCACACTGACAGTGAAACGTGAGTCTGATTTAGAAACTTTATATTGTTTGGATTTAATATAAAACCAGGTTTTCTGTTATTTCTGACTACAAGCAAAATAAAAGCAAGAGACTTTCTATTAGATAAATAAAACAGCTTCATGTCACTGAAGTAAACACTACAGAGTCACTCTGCAGTTCACAATAAAGCCTTTAATGTGGTACAAAGCTATACTCAACATTTTAAGACAGTTTAGTGTTGAAATAGTTTAGTTTCTCCTGAAGTTCTTATATGATTTAGTGATGTGGCCTCTGTGTTGAGGCATTAAAGAGCGTGTATTGAGTAATCAATGAGGGTTATTGTATCGAGGCTTGTGGTGTAGAAACAGGCGGTGACGTTTGAAGCCTCACAATCGGGTCGAATCACATGACTGATTCAGAAACCGGACCTTGTGAATCCAAATGCATTGCTGTTTCTCCTGTCATATTTTCTTCTTTCAAGACTGTATTGTATATGTTTGCAATGTTTAGTGAGTTTCTTTTATGCGACGGACGTATTTTCCCCTTGTCTGGCAATAATGTGATTTTTCCTAATAAGCTTTGCACATGTTGATAATAAATTATCACCAAAACCAAGACAGAGAAACCACCAAGCAAAGATTGGTCACTAATATGATTTTCTTTTCTTTCTTGTTTATTTAAAACCGCAGCAGATAAACCCAGAGCCACACTGACAGCACACAGAACAATCATACCAGCAGGGGGCAGCATAACACTGACCTGTTCTGTGGATGGATCTGATGACTGGAAGTTTGATTGGTTCAGAAATAGTCAACAATATTTTGCACCCCGGTTCAGAGGAAACAGAGATCCATTCAGAGTTATCTATGTCTCAGAGAGAGGTGTCTACAGCTGCAGAGGAGGAAGAGGAAATCCAGTTTTTCATACAGAAAAAAGCAACATTCAGAAAATTGGTGATTTTAGTTCTATTCTGAAATAAACAAAAAAGCTGCTTTAAAATATTTATCTGTTTATCTGTCAAGTTTTATTACTGTTTGTTGAGCTCAGTTTGTGGTTCACCTTAAAACATAACATGTCTTTTTTCTTTGTCAGTAAATATAAAATGTTTTATTTTCATATCATTTAATGAGGCTGATAATCATAAGCTATAAGAATTCAGCATTTTCAGTTTTTTTCCTCAATATAATTTTCTGTCTTCTGATTGAATATTATACATTTTAGTGTCTGCGCCGACTGTGAAGCAGCATCCCAGCTGGCCTGTCGTATTCAGAGGAGAGACGGTCACTCTGAGATGTGAGATGGAGGACGATGAAGGAACTCAGTGGACGTATGAATGGAGTCCAGCCAATAGAAACTCTCCAACATCCAATGAATACAGGATCAACAGCGTCTCTGAGTCTGACAGTGGGAGTTACTATTGTATGGCTAGTAAAGGATATCAGAGCACAGGCTGGAGTCTTCACTTTCCACTGACAGTGAAATGTAAGTCTGACAGAAACATCCTCATTCTCACAATCCTAGAACATGGCTTGATTGATTTTCTGCTTTGAATCCAACAGCAGATAAACCCAGAGCCACACTGACAGCAGACCCAACAACCATACCAGCAGGGGGCAGCAACACTGACCTGCTCTGTGGACGGATCTGATGACTGGAAGTTTGATTGGTTCAGAGATGATCGACCAGTTCAGCTCAGAGGAACCAATGAACAACAAAGTGACGTCAGTGTGTCAGATGGAGGTGTCTACAGCTGCAGAGGAGGAAGAGGAAATCCAGTTTATCAAACGGAAGAAAGCAAAAAAGTCTCTGTTCTAAAAACCGGTGAGCTTTGTTCTTTTTCTTTAATAAAATAACAATCTTTCTTTAAATCTAGCATTTGTTTATCAGATGCTTTTTTTGGAAGCCATATTGTAATCCCATTGATGAGAAAAGGCTTCAGTAAATCAGTTTTTATATGACTGAAACTCCATTTGATGATGCCTTAAAATGAAACGTTTCTGTTCATGTCATAAATCTTAATTGAGACATTTTGAGTTTTAAATCATCTTCAGTATCTTCAATTTCATGTTTAAACCCTTTTTGATGCATCTTTCCATTTCTAATACTAAAGGTTTGATCAAATGGATTTTGAAGTAACTTAGAGTTCATGTGCTCGTCTTTGTGTTAGTTGATTTTAATCCAGATGTACGTTAGCTAAGATAAATTAGTGTTTAGTGCAAAGTTAGTTTGGAAAAAGATTCTGTGGGAAAAATAAGACTAAAGATTTGAGATTTTGTCATCTGAAGCAACAGAAAACATTCAGTTAGCTGTTTAATTTATTTATTTAATTGTATAGTATTTTATTTTATTTTGTTTTATTCATTTTTATTATATTTTATATTATTTTATTTTATTTCCTGTCTTTACCTGCATATCACACATGCAAACAACCCAAAAAATATTTCTGTCTGTTTTTATGTTGAAAACTGTTTTGTTTTTGTTGAATAGTTTCCAAGCCGACTGGACTTTGAGTTAGAAACACAATTAATGCGTTTGTTAAAATACATTAAAATAGTTTCTGTAAAATTATACTTTTGATTTATAAATATTCAGCCAGAAAATGTTTGCTTAAACATTGTTGATGTGGGTATCATACAGGTGAACATTAGAGATAATATCAGGATATTTCTGACTGTTTTCATGTTGAAAACTGTTTTGTTTTTGTTGAATAGTTTCCAAGCCGACTGTGATCCTTCAACCCAGTGGGTCTGTTGTATAGAAGAGAGAAAGTCACTCTGAGATGTGAGATCAAGGAAGGAGGAAGAACTCAGTGGACATATGAATGGAGAAAAAACAATGGAAACAGTCAGAGAAGATCCAGTGAATACAGCATCAATGAAGTCTCTGAATATCACAATGGAGTTTACAGCTGTATGGCTGCAGGAGATCATCAACAAACAGAATGGAGCGATGGCGTCACACTGACAGTGAAATGTGAGTCTGATTTAGAAACTTTATATTGTTTGGATTTAATATAAAACCAGGTTTTCTGTTATTTCTGACCACAAACAAATAAAAGCAAGAGACTTTCTATTAGATAAATAAAAACAGCTTCATTTCACTGAAGTAAACACTACAGAGTCACTCTGCAGTTCAATGTGAAGCATTTAATGTGGTACTAAGCTATACTGAACATTTTAAGACAGTTTAGTGTTGAAATTGCTTAGTTTTTCCTGAAGTTCTTATATAATTTAGTGATGTGGCCTCTGTGTCGAGGCATTGAAGAGCGTGTATTGAGTAATCAATGAGGGTTATTGTATCGAGGCTTGTGGTGTAGAAACAGGCGGTGACGTTTGAAGCCTCACAATCGGGTCGAATCACATGACTGATTCAGAAACCGGACCTTGTGAATCCAAATGCATTGCTGTTTCTCCTGTCATATTTTCTTGTTTGAAGACTGTATTATATATGTTTGCAATGTTTAGTGAGTTTCTTTTATGCGACGGACGTTTTCCCCTTGTCTGGCAATAATGTAATCTTTCCTAATAAGCTTTGCACATGTTGATAATAAATTATCACCAAAAGCAAAACAGAGAAACCACCAAACAAAGATTGGTCACTAGAATGATTTTCTTTTCTTTCTTGTTTATTTAAAAACCGCAGCAGATAAAACCCAGAGCCACACTGACAGCACACAGAACAATCATACCAGCAGGGGGCAGCATAACACTGACCTGCTCTGTGGACGAATCTGATGACTGGAAGTTTGATTGGTTCAGAAATAGTCAACAATATTTTGCACCCCGGTTCAGAGGAAACAGAGATCCATTCAGAGTTATCTCTGTCTCAGAGAGAGGTGTCTACCGCTGCAGAGGAGGAAGAGGAAATCCAGTTTTTCATACAGAAAAAAGCAACATTCAGAAAATTGGTGAGTTCAGTTCTATTCTGAAATAAAACAAAAAAAAGCTGCTTTAAAATATTTATCTGTTTACTGGTCAAGTTTTATTACTGTTTGTTGAGCTCAGTTTGTGGTTCACCTTAAAACATAACATGTCTTTTTTTCTTTGTCAGTAAATATAAAATGTTTTATTTTCATATAATTTAATGAGGCTGATAATCATAAGCTATAAGAATTCAGCATTTTCAGTTTTTGCTCAATATAATTTTCTGTCTTCTGATTGAATATTATACATTTTAGTGTCTGTGCCGACTGTGAAGCAGCATCCCAGCTGGCCTGTCGTATTCAGAGGAGAGACGGTCACTCTGAGATGTGAGATGGAGGACGATGAAGGAACTCAGTGGACGTATAAATGGAGTCCAGCCAATAGAAACTCTCCAACATCCAATGAATACAGGATCAACAGCGTCTCTGAGTCTGACAGTGGGAGCTACAGGTGTATGGCTAGTAAAGGAGATCAGAACTCAGGCTGGAGTCTTCACTTTGAACTGACAGTGAAATGTAAGGCTAACAGAAACATCCTCATTCTGACAATCCTAGAACACCAGACAACATTTATGGATGCAAAACTCCTCACATCTGCATTAATTCTCATGTTAAATGGTAAATCAGAAATAATTTGGTATTTTATAACAGGTTTAGACTACTTTAGCTGAGCCTGGCCATTGCTTTCTTATGCAGCAACACTCAGTTCTAATCTCTCTTCAGTGCTCTGTCTGGGCTTTCTCCCATTGACTTGGATTTTCTCCAGTAGAATTTCTATTGGGCCAATCAGAGAACAGAAGAAGAAGTTATGATTGTTGCTTTTCTGTGTTGTTTTAGATTTGTACTCTGTCTGTAGTTTTAGAAATGGAAGTGAAGTTCAGTTGATTCTAGTCACGCTTCCAAATACTGGTTTTTGAAAGATTAGTTTAAAATATTTCTTTTTAATCAGGTAAATTGATTAGGAATGAATTCTGATTTTCAACAATAACTTGACCAGGAAACATAAAACATTAAACAGCATAAGTGACTCAGAAGTTAAAGTTGATCTGAACAGATTGTTTCCTCAAACAAGCCACTTTCTAAAGTTTGTCTTGTTTTCTGTTTCAATCAGCAAATCGACCCAAAGCTTCACTAACAGCAAGTGATAACATCATACCAGCAGGGGCAGAGTAACACTGACCTGCCTTATTGACATTGGAGTTGGCTGGAAGTTTGACTGGTTCAAACTGGAGTCAGATTCTTCTGCAGCTCAGTCCATCAGAACCAGTGAATCAGACGGAGTCCTCTTCATCTCAGAGGGAGGAGAGTACGGCTGCAGAGGAGGAAGAGGAGATCCAGTTTTCTACACTGAAACCAGCAGAAAGGTCACTATTGAGAAAACAGGTAAACTTGTCTTTATTGTGAAATGAAACATCTTTAATGCTTCTTTGTACATCAGTGATGAATAAATTTTATGACTCCAGTGCAACGATCATCATCTGTAACTCCATCTAATGAAGCCTGAAAGCAGAAAATTTGCTCCTGTTCATGTTTATATTTAGACCAGACAATGAATTTCTATGTTGATATTGACAGAGTATTTACTGCAGCAACTTTTGTCTGTTTGATGGAAAACTGTCACAAATGTGATTATGTGATGCAAACAGTGCAATATTCTGGCTGTAAGCCAGTAATTTATAGGAAGTGCATATTATATGTCTAATACTGCTTTGTTTTGCTTCATTGTTCTTTACCAGTGATCATTTTATTTATTTAGTTATAATGAGAGTTATTAGACAGATATTCACATACACTGGATCAAAAGTTATTAAAATTGTTTTCTCAGTGTGTGAAGTAAATCAAACAACATTTTCTTATTTTAGTTCAACCAGAACAACCAAAATTATTTCTGTTTGCTAAATGAGAAAAAAAAACATAGTGAGCACATCTGAGATTTTTTTATTATCTTTCTTTGAATTAAGAAATGTATTTACCTTTTTTGTCTTTTAAATTGTCTGACTTGAGTCAAATCTTTTGGGTTTCCTTCCTCAACTGTTGATAGGTTAACTATGAATTAATTAGCCTTCAATTTACATTTGAGTTAATTGAAGGCAGACCTGAAACTCACTGCTTCCTTGTTTGAAGTTATTTAAATGACAAAAGCTACAAAAAAAATCCTTCAAAAGATATTTTCACAAAGTTTTCTGGCATTTAGCTAATATAAATAATTTAGTTAATTCTAACTAACTTAAAACAAGAGATTTGGTTTCAGACATTAGTAAATAATATGTATGTGTCTCTTTATTTGGGGTTTGGAAATATCTCCACTCTGTTACTCATGTGAACAGTTCCCATCACACCAACTGTGATCCAACAACCCAACTGGTCTCAGATCTACAGAGGAGAGGAAATCACTCTGAGATGTGAGATCCAGGATGATGGAGGAACTCAGTGGACGTATGAATGGATTACAACCAATAGAAACTCTCCAACATCCAGCAAATCCATGATCACTGCTGATAGCAGTGGAGATTATAAATGCAGAGGAAGAAGAGACGGTTTCACTATAACAGAGTGGGGAGTCATCACATTAACAGTGTCCTGTGAGTTCACCCATGTATGAATAATGTTTACAGGGATTTTACTAGCAAATCTTAATATGTAATAAAATATTTCTACATGTGTGTATGTATGTTTATACCTCCTCTCTCCAGCGTCTCCCCTCAGCCTGTCCTCTCTGTGTCTCCATCATGGCCGAATCCTGGAGCCTCAGTGACTCTGAGCTGTGAGGGTTTGGAGCTTCAATCAGCAGGATGGAGGTTCTTCTGGTATAAAGCTGTTCCTGATCCATCCAAGCTGAACTATCAACCATCCTACACTTATGAACTGCTTCCTGACAGCATCAATGGGACTGAGCAGAACTCCTTCATCATTAATGGACCGACTCAAACAGCAGGATATCAGTGCAGAGCAGGAAGAGGAGAACCAAAGTTTTACACTCGTGAGAGTGAAGTAAAGTTTATCTGGTCTGCAGGTCAGTTTGTTTCTGTTCTTTCATTGGATTTTTATTCCACAGTTTGTATTTTTTATGAGCTCAGGTTTCTAATTAACGTTTTGAATAATGTATTGTGTTCCTCCTGTTTTTTGTATTTTATTAATAGTGATAAACACACCACTCCGTTAGGTTAGAGAAGATGAATATAAAACTGAGACAATTTCGACAACAATAACAAAATAATGTGTTGTTGAAGCTATAAAATAATGATGTGATCCTCAGTCATTTCACTCTTTTCAAAGTTTTGCACATCTGAGGCAAAGAATTAGCTTTTGACTCTGATTAAATAGTTTGGGGGGGAAAATAAAGAAGTTGGAAGCAGCAGTTGCCTAATGTTTTTCCCTAGGGTTTGTGTAATGGTAGAATGAGTCAACATGACAAAATTATTTAGCTTTCTGCTAAAAGTCAGTGATAAAGAGAACTACAACCAGAATACAGTAAAGTGTTTATGGGATCAGAAGCTATAAGGAGAATGTTTCCGTCTGGAACCGCTAGGGGGAGCTGTGGTACATGGTCAGCTGCAATAACTTGAAGAAGGAGCTGACAGAGCAGCCAGTTACCTGCTGAACTTTTATTAATACGTTGTTTCATTTTCAGTCGTTTTGGTTGTTATGTGTACTTAGAGTTTTAGTAGTGTTTTACAAAATAAAAATATTGTGTGATGTTTTTACATTTGAAATCTTCATTTATCTGTTAATTTCTTATTTCTATTGACCTGCAAATGCAAACAGCATTGAGTCTCTCTGAATTGCTTTGGGGTGCTCTGAGCTCTGTTTTCTTAGACTTCAAATTCAATAACAGGTTGAAAATTCTTGTCGTCCTTCACTATTTACAATGATACTAAATGAAGGAACATGTCACTGCTTTCTTTCCTTTAACGTGGGTCCATGGTGCTCAACTGCTTCGTTTTCTACAGGGATGCACGTTTTTATTATTTGGTTCAACATGTGACTCAAAAAATGTGTGAATTGTTTGGGTTCTTCTGCATTTATATTTGTGATGTGGTGAAAAACTCAGGGTACAATGAAACCATTGTAAGCTACATATGTAAATTATATTATTTAAATGCTATTTAGAAGTTTGATTAACTATGAATTATTTGCAGAAATAAGATTCTAAGTTTTTGAAATTTCCTTCCCTTTTGACATTTAAAGGTCAAAAGCTTGGAGTCATTTTTGACCATTTCTTTTTAACTGTCATAAAGTAACAAATTAGCAAATTATCACAGTGGTTGTTACTGTTATTCATACTTAGCAAAGATAGTAGTTTTTATATGTTTTGGTTTTAGTTTTGTTTCATCAAAGCTCTGAAACTCTAACATCATTTAAAATATATATATCAACAACTTTAATCAGATCAAAAGTTATTTCATGTTACTCGTATTTTCTTACTTTTTTTTAGGTGTCTGGTTTTTACACTAATCATTTTACAGCTTATTTTACAATCACAGCTCAATGAACATTGTTTTTTTACATTTTCTCAACACAACTGCTAAGAGAAATTCTGTAAAATTCTGTGTTTTTTTCAGACTCTCATCCAGCAGCTTCTCTCTCAGTGAGTCCTGACAGAGTTCAACATTTCATTTATCAGTCTGTCACACTGAACTGCAGTGGGAACAACACCAAGTGGAGAGTGAAGAGGTTTACAGAATCAAGCGGTCCATCATATGTTCAGTGCTTCAACTGGGGGAGGATGTCTAGATCCTCATGTACCATTAAGAGACTGGAGGATCACAGTGGAGTTTACTGGTGTGAGTCTGGATCAGGAGAATTCAGCAATGCAGTCAACATCACTGTACAAGGCAGGTTATGAATTTTTAAAAAAGATATTTTTGGTTACTTTTTATTATTCAGAATGACTAGAGTTCCTGTAGACATATCTCGACCGGAATCTCGTGTTCCTACATTCTTTTCTCTTCAGGTAATTTTTATCAAATGAATAAAGCAAAATTTAGCGTTTGACAGATGGAGCTGAAGGGTGTTAACATTTTTTCTTCTTTAAAATCGAGCAGGTGACCTTCTTCCTTTGCCTGTTCTGTTTTGTAAGCCTGCTATCCAAGTAAATTTTAGGAAAAATAACAGATAACTGTGTAGCTGTAGAACGTAGATCTTGAAAAATAGTCAAAATTACTAATAATCAAAGTTATAGAATAGATAAAATTCAACTTTGTTCCTTGTCTTTGTGAAATGGAGTCTCATGACAGTTTTTTAAATTTTATTTAATATGTATTTTTTTTCTGAAATAATGCAATTTTTAGGTTGATGTGTGAAATTCTTTGCCATCAATAGTAATAAAAAATAATAATTACTATCTATTGCTGAAAAAATAGAGATTGTGTTTTCCATTGGCTTGGTTTAACACTCAAAGATCAAAAATTTTTTCAAAAGGTTGTCAACAGTTGATTGCTTGTCAGTAGTTGATATTCTTGCTCTTTTACAGATGATATTATCCTGGGTGCCCTGTTCATCCTGTGACTGAGGGAAATCCTGTCACTCTGAGCTGCAGAAATAAACAACAACGTCTCTAATGTGTTTTTCTATCACAATAATAAACTCATCAATAATGACAGCAGAGGGGAGCTGAATATCTCTGCAGTGTCAAAGTCAGATGAAGGTTTCTACAAATGTCAACATTCAGGAAAAGAGTCACCAAGGAGCTGGATGTCTGTTAGAGGTGAGGAGGATTAAAATATTTGATGGATTTTATTTATTCTTATCTTAATGAACGTAGGTGAAACCTGGCTGTCAATAATTCAGATTCAGATTTTTCTTTCTTGTACATTGGTCTTAAAGTCTTCAAAAGTTCATTTTTCTCTCATACATGTGAAAATTGGTAGATTTATGCCACAAAAAATTCTTCAAATTCACCTTTTGAAGAAGATTTTTCAGTATATCGGATTGGAAAATAATATTGCAGAGAGAAATCAAGTTGCTGCAGTTGAGTCACACAAAAACAGTGTTGATTGGATTGCTGTACCTTTTTTAATAAAAGATCTTAATTCACTCCAAAGTTTATGACCTGGCCTGCTTTTTTTTTATTTGGTCATCATCAGAAATACATCTGAAAAACACACAAAAGTGTTTAGTGTTAAGATATTATTGGGGAAACGTCATGTTTTCAATGCAAACAGAGAATAGGCTCATAAAACCCAGTAAATAATTTGCTTCCTTTTCAATGTTTTTCTTATTTCCAGCAGCTGTGTCCAGTCGTGGCAGCTCTACATTTCCTGACAAGCTGATCGTTGGACTGGTTGTTGGAATCGTTCTCATTATTCTCATTATTCTCCTGTTCTTGTTGTGGCGCTGTCGTCGGTCCAAAGGTGAGATCAGAAAAACTCTTACATAAAACATCAAACCACATTTTGTTGTTGTAGCAACATGGCAGCTTGAACAACAAGATAATATAACTATTGTCTTTTACAGACTCGTGGTGTATCAGGTTGGTGCCACACATTGCCATATTTCACCCCAGATGTGCATCAATAATAGTTTGTTGACTCAAATTCACCGTTTCAGCTCCAGTCAGTCCAACAGAAATGATGTCATCAACCAGACTGAAAGCCATGGTTACAACACTCTTCGTCTCGGTCAGAATTTGATATTAATTATTTTCATGTTTTCTCCTTACTGCCAGACAATAATTTATGCCAACAAAAAGGAAACTAAGTGGTAATTTTACTATTAAGTTGTAGAAGTTGTTACTTTGTTGATCAAGTTTGTTTGTTTCTTTTCCTGCTCTTTAGGTGATGTTGGCATCTATGGGTCAGTCACATCCCAGGGAGCTGCAGGAGATGGTAATGTATTTTTTTTTTAAATTGAGTGATAATGGTAGTTATGTATTATATGAGTCCACTTAGGAAAACAACACACAGCATATAAAAATACCACAACATTATTTTCTTTAATTTATTGTTTTTCTGGATCATGTTATGAGGGAAACCTCGTGAACCAGATGTGTTAACCTTCCTCGATCCTTTTAAAATATGTTTATATATTTTTCTACACTTTAGGTGACACTCACTTCTACGAGTCAGTTCAATACCCCGAAAGTGGAGGAGAAGGTATTAATTTTCAAAGAATTGATGATGTAATGAGCCTGATCATCAGTAACTGACGTATCGTCCCGTATTTTATTTGCAGAAGAACCTGAAGGTCCTGCATATTCTCTTATTGAAGTGACGAAAGCAGGACACAAGAGTGAGTCTCAAACAGCACAGAACGAGCAGCTGGAGACGAAAACGCTCAACACTTTTGACCCTGTCTTGTTTTTATAGGGAGGCCTCATGAGCGCACTCCTTACTCTGTACTGAGAACAGGAGATTCAGGTACAATCAGCCACAATAGTTGATCTTTTTACTGAAATACATCTTCGTGACATCATGCCGCAGCTTAATATGATTTGCATCAGTTGGTCTGTTTCATACGTCTGTCTGTCAGCTGTTGTTATAATTCAACAGTTTTCCAATAAACTGTCAATTTTATAATTTTATTTTCCATTTTTATACTTATAGTATAAAAAGTTTCCCGGCTGCAGAATAAGGAACTGCAGAGTGACGTTTGTCTTTCATCCGTTTTGAGTTTTTGCGTTAAACTTATTTCGCCATCGTTATTAAAGATTACCTTGACAAATTTTTTCAGCAAACCGTCTCTCCGTTTCCAGGATCATGGAGTCCTGCTGCAACAGATGAGGCTGTTTATTCAGAAATCACCATGGATACCGCAAGCTAAGCTGGATCACGCTGCTAAATACAAGATAAACTTTGCTTTAAAGAAAGCTGCATTTATGAACATGAAGCATTTTGTCAATAAAACGAAAAAATCTAATATAATATGTTTCATAGTTTTGATGACATACATGCTGATGAAGGACCAATATTGGTTTTGAGCATAATCTATCGGCTTTTTATTTTAATTCATGTTTGAAAATTTGCATGTAGGGAGAGGAAAAAGTGAGATTTTTGAGCTTCTAACTTAGGAGCTTTTTTGCCTGACTAATTTTAAAACAATATTAATTTTTCACATAGCATAGATAAACTTTAATTTGTCATTAAATCTGAGCCACAATCCCCAGAATTACAAGCAATAAATTTTAAATATCTCACTCTGTGTAATGAACCTATGTACTTTCTGAGGTAAGTTTTCCATGACATTTAGATTTTTCGAGTTGTGATTGTATATCATCACCTTCCTCAAGTAATGACCTATGTCTTTTTTTTTTTACCAGAAGAAATTTTTCACTTTTGTTGAAAAACAAATGCAAAACAACAACTAAGGCCATCATTTTAGGAAGGTGACACTAAAGGAAGTAGTTTGCACAAGACACTTGTGCAACTTTTTCTTTTTTTGCAGGCGAAAAACAAGTTTCGTTAAAATGTGTGTAATTGAGCAATAACAGCTTTAGACCCTCTAAATTTATTCAACAAACCTATCAGATTGCGTGCAGCGCGGCTCTTCTGCAGAGGAGTCAGAAACCCCTGCAGCCGATAGGACGCATAAATATATTGAGCAACCATTGCGGTCAAAGCTGCTGCAGTTTTTAAAACTGAGTAATGGGAAGGAAACACGTAGACAGCTATGAAGAAGAAGTATTCTGGGAACTTCTCTTTTTGTTCACAAGATAGAAGATTTCCTGGTTATAGTTGTTCAGCAGGTCGAGATGTGAGGATGGGAAACACTTGGCTTTACGCGCTATTCTGTGAGTACATTTATTAACGTTAAAAATACATCATTAGATGAACTAAGATTTTCTTAAAATGCCTCCTTGTCTCTAAATAAAGAGATACTGCAAGTATCAGCTGTATTGTTGTATTAAACACTTTCAGAAATGTTCTTAAATGCCAGTTTTTCTCTGTTATTGCATTTTTGTTTCTTCCCGATTGACCCGTTGTTCTGACTTTGTCCTAAATGTGTCTGGTTTATTCAGTGTTCAGCTCAGTCATCAGTGGATACGTCAATGGTGAGACACATTTCCTAGTTCTGTGGTCTTGACTTTTCATGCCTAATATTTTATTAATAGTGGTATCTATCGAACTGCTGGTGGAATTGTGAAACTTCTTGTGTAAATAGCAGAAACACGAAGGTATTTCTGTGGAAAGACCTGAACTCTCTTCATAACCCACAAAGTTCAAAGTTGAGACGCAAGGAGCCACGATGTCATTGCGAAACCTTAAAATATTGCTACAGTGAATGAGAAGCCGCAATATATTTTACTTTCTTTTGGCTTTATCATTTATTGGTAAGAACAATTGTTGGGTTTTCCGACAGAGAATAACATATTTGTATTAAAAATCCACTGCTGTTTGAAGAAACTCACAAATCTTTTGGAGTGTGACGACAAAGTTCTCCAAAGATCTGGAGACGAAACGAACCCACAGGACCAAAGATCGTCTAGTATACCAGCGTCAGCTGCTGACCTTTTACTGCTACGTTTTTGTGCTGCTTGTTTCACCTCAAACCAACCTGAAGTTTTATTTCCAGGTTGTTTTGGAAGTAAAACTCTGAACCAATAAGACGAGAGCAAAAACTGCTCCATATGAGCCTGAAAGTTTATTTATCTTCTCATGCTTGATAAGGTTTCTGTTGGTTTGCAGACTGAATGAGGACACAGGAAACTGTTTGCTGAGAATATATGCAAACGTTTGTGACATTTCTGCCAATAATAGCACAACCACATTTTTATATTTATATATATTTTAAAGCATCCTTGTGTTTTCAACATGTCTATGAATTTGCAACGGCAGGATAGATTAAGAGTTTTCAAACTCCTATTAGGATTTAATCTCTTCTCAACCTAAAAATCTGCTGGACAGGAATTGAATGTGTCGATGTTTGAGTTGCTCATTGTGACGTTGTGGTCTGCAGTGGCATTGTGGGTACAGGTTCAATCCTGAGAGGTTTGAATCTCTCAGGGTTGAAGAGGTTCAAACGCATGCACGTTAAAACATGCATGTATTTCAACGTCTTTTTGCTGATTCACTGTTTCTTTTAAACTAATACATTATGTTGTTTATGTGAACAGTTCTCAATCGAGCCACTGTGACCCTGAACCCAAACTGGCCTCTGATATACAAAGGTGAGAAAGTTATTCTCCAGTGTGAGATCCCAGGAGGAGAAGGAAGAAAGTGGACGTATGAATGGAGACCAACCAGGTTAAATGACCCTCAAAGATCCCAGGAATACATTAACATATTTTCAGCTAAAGAGTCTGATAGTGGAGAATACAGCTGCAGAGGAACAAGTGGAGATGAATCAACAGACTGGAGCGATGTTGTCGTATTAACTGTGTGTAAGTTGGTCAGAAATATTTCATATAAAAAACTTCTTGCACATTTTTTAACATGTTTGATGCAAATAAGTGATAATTCGTTAAAAGGTAAATGTTTTTTTTCATCATCATCATGTTTGTTCTTTAGACAGTCCTGATAAACTGGTTGGTCAGATTTTTTGGATTATCAACCAGTTCTTCCTTATCGATACAAAACGACTAATATTTTAATTAAAATACATGTTACAAGTTGAGCATAAATGTTTGTTTACCCAGAGCTGTCTTAGTTTTAAAGGTACAAACCTTTAGTTAAAGATATATTTTTGACAGATGTACAAAAACAGCTACTATAAATAAAAACAAATTTTCTCATTGAGTCATTTCTGACGGTTTGAGAAAATAAAATATTTCAAAGTTAGAACTGCATGAATTCCTTCATAAAGTGCAGAAGAGTTAGAGGCAAAAAGTGCTTTTTACTAACTGTCTGAAAATAATCTGAGTTCTCTCACGACACTGAGTTTCTGACAGCTTGTCGAGATATTTTTCTTTAAACTGAAGCCTTTTATTGACATAGAAACTCTTCAACAGATGAACTCTCTGTGTCTCCATCATGGCTGAGTCCTGGAGCCTCAGTGACTCTGAGCTGTCAGGTTGAACCTTCACCTTCAGGAACCAGGTTCTTCTGGTATAAAGCTGTTCCTGATCCAACAAGGAGATTCTACAGCTATGAGCTGCTGCCTGGCAGCTCTGATGGGACTGATGAGAATTTCTACATTGTTCATGGACTCAATAATACAGCAGGTTATGTGTGTGAAGCAGGACGTGGAAAACCAAACTACAGAGATCCAAGTTTTGTCTTTTCAGCAGGTCAGTTTGTTTCGATGTGTCTCCTTTCAATGAGCAACTAATGATCTGTTTACATTGTTCCTACTTTAGCAGTAATTTAATTACATTGATTTATCATCAAAGTAAAGAAGAAATGTCAAAGTTTTTATCTTGATTTTCATACATTGTTGAATTTTAAATCCAAAGCAGCAATAAAAACATAAAATGAAAAAGTGAAAAGTAAAAGTTTTGGTGCTTTTGACAAAAACAGGCCACCTCCAAAATCACTCATAAACTGCAGTTTGTGTCTTTTGAGACAAGTTTTTGTTGAAGAGATTTTACATGATTAACTTTTTACCATAAGATTAATATTAGACTAAAGACAGTAAATAAAGCCATAAATGATTTGGAGAATCTGTTTTCAGCTTTATTCTAGATTAAATGTCTTTCTATATTAAATTTTAGATCCTGGTCCAGCAGCTTCTCTCTCAGTGAATCCTGACAGAGTTCAACACTTCAGATCTGACTCTGTGTCTCTGAGCTGTGAGGGAAACTCTGCTGAGTGGAGAGTGAGGAGGTTTACAGAAAGAAAGTCACTATCAGATTGCTCCATCTGGGGGAAAATGAATGGATCTACATGTATCAACAGCTACCTGTTGGATAGTGGAGTTTTCTGGTGTGAGTCTGGATCAGGAGAGTTCAGCAATGCAGTGAACATCACTGCACCTGGTAGGTTATAAAACTTTTCTTTCAGATTCTTATTTATTGCAAACATTTCATTCATATATAGTGCAGAATGTTACTGTAGGTTCCTCATGACTGTAAAACTCTGTTTATGAATTAACTCATTTTTCATCACGACAAAAATACAATTTAACTTTTAGAAAAATAAGAATCATAACATCTAATGATGATGTTGATGATTGCATGTAAACATTTACTTCCAATTTATGGATTATTTGTAAAACTGGAGGTTCTATGTTTTATTTCATGACAGTCAAATTCAGTTTTCCTTAAATGCACAAGATTATTTGTAAGTGATTATTTATGAGTTAATTTTTAAAATATCCACTGCAGATAATTTGTCAAAAATTTAAATAATGATTTATGTAAATGTGAAATATTTTCTTTAATGACAGCTGAATCTTTGAAACACATTCGTGCCTGAAATTTAATTTAATCTGACTGTTTTACAGACTGTTTTTGGAATAATACAATCCTGGTGAGCCCTGTTCATCCTTTGATAGAGGGAGATCCTGTTAATTATTGACATTAATTTGTTTACTTTTAGTTAGGAATCCATAATAATGACAGTTAAGTCTTGTATATTTACAGCTTTTCTCTACTTTATATGTGCAGAAAGTGATACAATTCACATTTCATATTCATATTTCTTTAATTTGACTTGAAATTGAGTGTTAAATCTTGGCAAAAGAAAAAAAAAACTGCTTTGTACTTGATTATTTTTTAACTGAAGTTTCTCTGTCACCTCCATTTCTAAATATCACTTCTGAAATGTGATGTTATATGTTTTACAGGTGATTATGACGCTCCTCTTCTGGTGAGCCCTGTTCATCCTGTGACTGAGGGAAATCCTGTTACTTTGAGCTGTAGAGATACAAATCAAAATCGTCTCTCCAAAGTGTTTTTCTATCACAATAATAAACTCCTCCACAATGATAGCAGAGAGGAGCTGAATATCTCTGCAGTGTCAAAGTCAGATGAAGGTTTCTACAAATGTCAACATTCAGGAAAAGAGTCACCAAGGAGCTGGATGTCTGTTAGAGGTGAGGAGGATTTTAAAAACTTCAGGTTTTAAAACCTGAAAGAAAACTAAATGGGTATTCTTTGAAACCATTTAGTAGTTTGAACAGAACACTTTGGATCTTTTTGAGGATGTAATGCAGACTTTCTTTCCATGCTCAAGCCTAAAGTCACATTTATTAACAATTATTCCTTTTTAATGTTTCTCATTTCCAGTAACTGCACCCCATCCTGTCAGCTCTTCATTTCCTGTGCTGTTGATCGTTGGACCAGTTGTTGGATTTGTTCTCATTATTCTGCTGCTGTTGTTGTGCTGCTGCAGACGGTTCAAAGGTGACGCCTTTTCCTTATCAGAAATATATTATTGATCAATTGTTTTTAAAAAAGAGAGATGAGGTGAGAGAAATGACTGCAGATGCAAATTAGCCGACCGTTAAATCCCTAAATTATTCAGATAATGAACTTAAAAAAACTCTGTTACTTAATATGCATTGTTGCTTATGAATAATAATATTAAAAATGGATTAATGTGATATAAAATATATATTTTCACAGGTTTATGGTGCATCAGGTCAGTGCAGCATGGTTTTATTTCCTTTAAACTACAATTTTCAAACCGTCATCAATTTAACTGCATGTATGATGTTTCAGATCGAAGCAGTCAGAGGGCAGAGGTCAAACCTCAAACACCAGCGATGCTGCAGATCATGAGCACAGGCCTCCTCCTCATGGTCAGAGCTTCAATGTTTGGGTTTAGTCTTTGAGATTCCCTGCTTCTAATCACATTAACATAACTAATGATGGTTTTTAAGCGTCTCCTTCATCCGAGTTTTTTAAAATTCACCAGTATGTAACATTCAAATTTCCATACAATCACAATTTGCACGAATGTCATTGATTTTGTGTTTTTAATGCTGCAGTTTCACTTCACTTTTGATGATGCGCTATGAAAATTGGTCTTAAATTGATTGTGGATCTTCTCACTGATCCACAATCAACACCACATGTGTAGTTTGACACGTATCCAGCTGATTGAAATTTGGAGAAATGTCCTCCAGTAAGTAGGAGAGAAGCTAAGAGTTTGAAGTTTGCAGCCGGCGTCACGATGGCTGGGTAGCTGATCGTTTTTAAAATGGTAAAAACAAAAATTGCTGACATTCATCCTAATTTGTTGGTTTCCAGGAATAAAGTCCATATTTTAAGAAAATGTGCTTTGAAGCATGAGCAGATGGTCCTAACTCAGATTTGCTGCTGCTCCTTTGCTTTAGGAACAGGACATATTACACTGCTCAAAAAACAGAGGCGTGCTTTTTTCCTTACAAACTCAAACATTTACTGTAACAAGCGATTAAAACATCGAGCTACTTTTCTTTGAATGTGTAGTAATATTAACATTTAAAACTATTGTTTCCACAACTCTTCTTCTATTTGTTTTCCCTCGGAAACAGCATGCGTGTCTCTACCAGTTATTGCTAAAGTAAAGCCATTTATCTAACTTGTGTACAGTTTCATCCCTCCCATCAACATTTTAACCATATTTAGACTTGGCGATGGCTGCAAAAGCTTTAGCAAAAGTTGCTGAATGACATTTAGCCACTAAATTCCACTTGTTCTACCAATTCTCCTCTGAAACGTGTCACAGGAATGTGTTCTTCAAGTATTATTATCTACATAAAATGACACAAAACATTTTCCCTGTTTTGCTGCAGATAACGCCAATCCCTATGCGTCGGTCAAGACCTCTGAAGCGACAGGAAATGGTGAAGTATATCTTTGAAGCACGGCAGATACAAAAGTTAAAGTCTGATCTGCCGTGACTCGTCTAATATCATCAAATATTTCAGCTGCGGATGAGTCCACAGAGGTCACGTACTCTCGCATTGAGCTGAAAGACATTGACAGGACGAGTGAGTTCCAGGCACGTTTAATGTGCAACGGGAGAAAACAGCTAAGTGGTTTCAACCTTGTTGTCGTTGTGCCCAATCTAACAGGGAGGCCTCGCGAAGCAGAGGAGGGCGCCGTTTACTCCGAGGTGAAGTTGCAGCAGTAGAATGAGGATAAACGGAAAGGTAATATTTGATTTTGTGATGCCGGAAAGACAAAATCATAACAGTGATTTAAGGTTTACTGTCAACACATGGGTCCGGGCACCATTTAATATGAAAGTGAAAAATTGGGTTTGAGCTGGCTGAGATTCAGATTTCAGTATGTGACGAGTTTAGTTGAGTTGGTCGCAGTTACCAAAGATTTGGTCATAGAGTTCATGAGAATCTCATACTGGCCGCTTGCTTAGTTGAGATCGATGAATAGAATAAATCCAAGAGAAAAATGAAAGGTTAAGAATATGTGTGCATTCATCTTTATTCGTCAAGGTCAAGAGTTTTTATCTTGAAAAATTGTACAGTGATGAATCCGTGGAAAGATTTCAGATTCTTTTCATTCTGTAGCTAAACGTTTGACACAGATCTTCTTTTCATTTCCAGACCAGAGGAGTCCTGCAGCAGCAGATTCAGTGGTTTTATTCTGAAGTCAGATCAAAATACCAACACTGCCACGTAAGACGCATGATCTGACGTCCTCTTCTAAAAGTTATGACGAGTTAAAACTCATCACATCCTTCAAAATCCCACTTTTCCCACATGTTCCTGTTAGGAATCCGTTAGGGAAGCTGCTTTATGAGATTACTGCAAGAGCTAAAATGCTTTTTCTTAAATTCATTAAGATTTATTTGTATTTGCTGATGTACAATTTGACGTAGTTTTTCTTGTATTCTGTTGCAAAAGGTAGCAAAGACAGAAAATGCGAAACATGTACATTTTTTGTTGAGTTTTTGTTTCACAATGTTTTCAAATGCATTAGTTGTCACTATAAGCTCTGTTTCTTTTTCAAATTTTGATAAAGTTGGTGTTTTCATATTTTCATAGTTTGTCTTTTTATGCTGCTGTGGTCTGTGCAGCGTTTTCATTTGCTACTGTATTACACTGGTAGTGTAGCAGTTATCTAATCGTATAGTCAGCTTTGCGTTTAAAATGTGATAACTTTATTGTTTTTCTAATGCACGAGTCTTAAATCAAACGGATTGTGAAGTAAGCTCTGTCAACATCCATATAATTAAGTTTGAACACGTGAAGTAAGTGATTTGTTGGATTTTTCTGAAGGGTTTTATGTTGTCAGTAGTGATGGGGAAATGAGGCGTCATGAAGCGTTTCGACCCAAAGCAAAATTGTATTGATACTGTGTGACTCAATACTGACACCTGCTGGACATTAAAAACCCCTACAGGCAACATAGTTGACAGGCTGATTTGATGATCTAGTCTAATACAATAAGATTTAAGACATTGTATTTTATTGAATTGTTTTCATTAAAAAAAAATGTTTTTCCAAGATTTTGAAATTTAGTCTGTTACACTTTTTTTGACAACTTCTGCTGTAGTAAACAATACATTTATATGAAATCATTTATTTAAAAAAAGCAACAGTAATTTGTAGAATGGCTGTATATGTGAGTTTATCCTTGGTGCATCTGGGATTCATTCTGATGCCTGTAATGCCTCAGCATTGAGGAGGTGGATTTATTTAAATAAGACAGTTCTGTCAAACATATGCAACATAGAACATAATATGAACGTGAACTAAGAGTCAATTTCAGCTGAATTTGGATTCAGATAGATCAAGCAGAAACTGAAAAAAAAAATGAGAATGAAACGGCAACAAAGTGAGAACCAACACCTTATTGTCTGATGTAAGATCAAAATGGCCCAAAACTACAAAAACTTTCATTTGCCTTGAGGCTCCATGTAGACGCTGTACTTTAAAAGATCAAATTATTTTGGCAAATGCATCCTGTTGACAAATTCGCTTCCTTATAAACACAGTTTGGCGGCAGTGTCATTTATTAAAGTTTCTTTATTGATTACATGACTTGCTTAATGCAATACGCGCACCGACACTGGGCTTTGTCTAGACGCTTGATGCATGCGCAGACACAATGCCGGACTCATCACTAGTCAGTCATCTGATTGAGAGTTTGATCTCAGACTTTATTTATAACTTTATTTTACAGCAAAGTGCAATGGATTTTATTTAATAACAGTTCACAGTTTAACTTCTAGAAAATCAACCAATTTAAATTAGTTCCTCCCAGTTTAAAAGCAGCCAGTAGTCCTTTATCAGCTGCTAAATGCATGTGATTGTTTGCTAAAATACATGCATTAAATATTTGTTTGGTATATATTTGATGTAGAAAAAGGTATTTTTGGAGATTTCCCCCCCAAGAATGGTCCATTTCATTTTGTGTCATTTCAGAATCAAGTCAACTTCTGAAAATGATTCAAATACTGAACCACTGAAATCATGAGCAATCAGGCAGTACATACAAATAGGAAGTTAAAGTACTTAAGTCAATCAAATGGTTTAATACTCAACTGATTTTAAAAAAATAAAATAAAACTGCACAACATTGAATCACTTCAATGAACTTTATTTAGACAGTGCTTATTCACAACAAAAGTCATCTCAAAGCACTGTACAAAAAAAAAAAAAGCAAACGAGTGCAATTCAAATCCTGCTGGATCTGTTCGTCATTTTCACTCTAACAGCGATGTGATAACCTATTACATTTGAACACTGAAGTAAGCAAGATGTATGTGACGTTTATAAAATATTGTACACCAAAATTTAATAAATGAAACTGCATCATGAAGGTAAAATTGTCAATAATCTGAAAAAAAAAACTCAATAATTTTGGTTGTTAAATGAAATTATTTAGCTTTTTTCTTCAAATAAATTTGGCCGATTTATAGATTTTTATGGTTGACGGAGATGAGCGGTAATTTATTGTAAAACAAAAGAAAACTGGGCTTCACTTTTATCAAATATACAACTACTGGCCCAAAAGTGTCAATGAAATTTGTACGTCTGACCACATTTTATCAAAAGGTCGCATAAATCTGCAATCTTTGATTGATGGGCAGAAAAAAAAAACAAAAAGAAAATGAAAATGCACAATTCAACATCTGGGGATAAGTTTCTAACTTTATGCCCACATTATATGTGGTGCTCCACGAACCACAATTACAACGTGAGCAAATTATTTGGCTGGGCAGTGTGCGTCACCAAATCTGAGAGGTGAGAAGTAAACTTTTATGAGAGGAACTTTAAATGTTCACAATTTTAGCTGGAATTGTACAATGAAAGTGCCACATGATTCCAAATGTAGTTGTTTTTATCATAAGGTATAAGTGTACGTAAAAAAAATGTTAACACGTCAGCTTACATCGTATAAATCAAGTAAATCCACATGCCAAGAGATTGAATAGATGTCAACAAGAAATGATGGATAATACTTGTTAAAGCGGCAGATAAACATAAATACGATCTATGAAATGTTTACAAACTCCACTTTTACTCCATCGACAGCCGATCTGAAGCCTGCACCATGAAGCAAGATTAGTGACTTTGCAAAGTGGTGTTTTTGGTATCAGGAAGCCGGTTCTTCTCATCTGGGTTTATCGCCATTGTGACCAATTATGGAAATGCCGGATTGGGTTACTAGATTAGAGATCAACACATCTTAAAGGGATGATTTTGCTAGAGCCAGACAGCTTTTCAAGGATTTAACTTTAGTTAAGGTTCTTTAATAAATTCTCAAAGTATTTCTGAACAAATGTGCATGGGGACAAAATGTACCATAATGGTGTCCTACTGTCATTTAAAAAAAAATTTACACTTACTAAAAACTTATTCAGGACAGTGAAACACTTTAGAGCCAAATTATTTCTTACAAATATTTTTGACCTAAGTTATGTTTACCAGTAAAATGCTTGATATCTGGAAATTATGAAACAATAAAATATTTTATGATTGTGTTTGGTTCACTGGTTCCAGCTCCATCGCGTTTCACAATCAGAAAGCCTGGACAAAGTAAAAGCTTCCTAATGGCCTGTAATCTGCCGCACTTTGCGATGTTTGGCTTTGGTTCAGCCAGACGCGTTAAAGTTTCTTTAATCGAAGCTGCTTCACGGCACAGGACTCAGCTCCGCCTTCTTCTCTGTCAGAACTCCTTGATTGTCATCATCAAAGTACTGATTTGTTATCAGAGGTTTTTTTTATTGCTTTCACAGTGACCCCAGTGTTCACCTCCCACGTATCAATAAAGCTGCAGGTGGTTCATAAAATTCTCTTTAAATGTTTGCTACGCTAAAAGAGTCTCGTTCAGTTTGCAGCTGCAATTGTAGAGCCGGCTGGCTGGCTGTTGCATCACGTTGAAGACTGGCTGACATCATCACTGGTACGTTCTCTACCTCCACATGCCTTTGGCATCTTCGCAAGCCTCCCTGACCTCTGCACCTGAGAGATTAGCGTTTCTCTGGCAACTCTCCCGACAACATTGTGAGGTGACGCAAACAACTTGCATTCAGTAAATCTGTCATCATCACCAGAGTAGTGCAGAAAACAAGCACACGTGTGCTTTAGATGTTTGCGTTTGTATAAATCTGTGTGTGTGTGTGTGTGTGTGTGTGTGTGTGTGTGCTTGCTACCTGTGTCTGATGGGTTGCATATTTGGATTCGAATGTTTTATATCACTGATGTGTACGTGTCTGAAGAACTTGATGCTTTGTGCTGATGTGTCTGGTGTGTTGTGCCAGGGTGTGTAGTGTTTTCTGTGTGTCAGTGTTCGTTGGGCATGTGTCTGATGGTGTGGAAGATCCAGTCCATCTTGGTGCTCCATCCTCCGTGATGAGCATCGTTCATCTGTTTTGTGAAGTACTCCAGCGCCTCCTGCTGGCTCTTTTCTGGGGGAAAGAAAACATGGTGAGACGGCAGAATCTACAGTTTTACAGTGGTGTGTGTGGTCTAGTTTCTTCTAGTTTTCTGCGTTTTGGATTTGTGCACTAGAAGAACCTTTTGTTTTTCAGTCAAAGTTGTTTTTACACTTATCTGTTGACTTCTCCATTTATATTAGAACAGAAAATCTGACCAATAAGGAAGCTTACACAACTGGATTTGGCAGACATCTCAACAAATACAAGGTGGTTGAGTAAAAGGTAAAGCCAACTACTTTCATTTGTATTAAAAATGATCATCTCTATCCTGAAAGGCCAGAAAGAGCCATCAAAACATTGCGACCTTAAAGCTAGTTATGCCCTAAGCATTTCTCTAAGAAAAAAAATATGACAACTTTCAAGACCAGGGAGTTGTGTGCACAACACACCTTCAGTTCTGTGGTCTATGCGATGAACTTCAATGTTGTTCAAACTAGATTTTCAGAAGACTTTTCAATAAGGTCCTTATCAAAGTTACCCAAAACTTAACCCAACCTCACCTTAGGATCCCTTCATCAGTCCGAGTCGTGGAAGACATTTCTTCTAGGACCAACATCAACAAAACTCTAGATTAAGTAGAGTGGGACGTCGTCCTGAGTGGTCTAAAAATCTACTTTCCACAAATTCATCATCAACCCACCACCTGAATCGGCTCCAATAGTGTGACCCTGATCTGTCAATCTCAGGAAATTTAAGGCGGCCTGGTTCTCGGTCCAAGGTTACTTTGGTCAGTAGCTGAGTTGTCCTGAACTGAACCATTCAAAATGTTTCCAAATGCAACATTTACATTTTCTCCAACACTTCTGATCAACCTTCATCGTTTCTACTTTCCTCTACTGATATGCTCACTTTCAACCTCCGTTTATTTCGTCATTGTTCCCCGTCTTCTCTTTTCACAAATCTATTCTCCAGTTTTACCTAATGCAAGGGTCTTCCTCAGATAGGCGATGTCATCAAAGCTCTGCAGTTCCGGCATGCCGCAGCCCAGCATGAGGGAGAAGAGGTTGATGAAGAGGCTGGCGTGCTGCCGGATGGCCAGGTAAGCTTTGTAGCACATCTCCTGGAACCTGCATCACAGACAGGTAAACACAGGTGAGACGGGCCAGACAGGAGCAGCAGCTGCAGACAGATTAGGACCAGACGAGACCTCTCAAACTCCTTCGTCTTTGTCGACTCCTGAATGCCTTTACTGATGACGATGAGAAAGTCCTGAGTCAAGACGAAAGGCACACGCTCCCTTTTGTAGCCAAATTTCTTCTTCTTGTGATCTAGGAAGTGACCGAAGTCGATGTGGAACAGCTGAAGGGAGAGGAATGACAGTCAGTGTGGGGAACGAAGGGAACACGAAGTGAAGAGGAGGGTTAAGAGGTTCACCTGTCCATTTTCCTTCACCATGATGTTGGAGTTGTGTCGGTCTCCAATTCCAAGGATGAATGTGGCAACGCAATAACCTGCACAGGATCTGGTGAACAAGTCGATGGCCCGATCATACCTTTGAGACAGGTAAGACAAGTTAGTCAAAAGGCTTGATACACATATGGAGAACTAAAACAGTTCATCCAGAACAGTCAGATGGAGCAGGTCTACAGACAACCGCAGTTCAAAGGCCAGTTCTACAATCAGATGGGGTACTGACGCCTCTCCGTGGTTCTTGTCTTTGATCCAGTGGTGAAGAGTGTTGGAGTTGAACTGCAGCGCCCCCTTCAGGCCTCCTTTGCACTGAATCTGCATGATAGTATAGCTGTTCTTCACCACCTCAATGAGACCCACACGGTCACCGATGGACAGGCAGCCATACGGCAGCATTCTGCAACACACAAACACTCCAGCTTCGTCACGCGTCACCGATGTCACTTCCTCTGATGACATCACCAGCTCTCACCGCAGGTCCAGGCCTTGGTTCTGCCAGATGTTCTCCATGATCTTAATAATCTGCAGCGTCAGCATGTCTTGACGCAGATCTGCGATGCAAACAGAACAGGTTACGTTACCAGAAACGTCCCAACAGCTCCACTTTCAGCTCAGGTTGCAGTGGAACCGATGCTGAGTAGCAATGAGGTAGTCACCATCTCCGTTCTTGAAGATGATTTCATTGTTGGTGAAAAGTAGCTCGGACATTATGTCGGGATTCTCCCAGTTTAGCCATAGGGGGCGTTTCGCCGAGGACATGATCCTGCACTCCTCCAGCCTGCAAGTGTAACAATTTGTTTTACATTTTGTTATTGGTTAGCTTGACAACAATGGGAGAGTTTGGGGTTAGCTTTGCGTTTTGTGGCTTAGTCAGCTTGATTAGTTTGTTACCTGAGATTTCCCAGCTGGTGAACTGGGTTTAGTGGAGAGACAAATCCTTGCAGAGACTCCATGTAGTCTGGACGTGACATGTGTTCAACCAAGAACTTCATCTGAGTCTTCCCAGCAATGAAAGCACAGTGAAACGTCAACAACCTGGCACAGGATTTAAACAAAACAACATCCTGGTTTTTGTTTTCATACCTTCTGAGTCTCGTCCTTCTTCTCCTGCTTCAGTGTGTCCGTCAGATTCACCAGTTTATCCATGGCCTCCACCTGCAAACATTTCTTTCTAAATCTCCAAACTCTGTTCATAAACCCTGCATCAGTGAAGTACATTTAACCAGACCCAGTGCAAGACAAGAGGACAAGGAACTTTAAAACCATCTCTGCCCATGTTTTAAGTTTATTGCATCCTTTACACTGAAATCCATCATTGATTTCAAAGACGTGAGGGAGGAAATTATCATCCCTATAAATTTACTGGACCCTTCCCGTCCCCAGTGAACAGAACTACACACATTTTTATCGTTACAACTTCTGGACAGAAAAAAAATCTTGAACATTTCAAGCTCATACATTTTTGCCTTTAAACACACAATGGTCTCCACTGAGCTCATGCTTCCTGTGTTTCAAAGATTGCAGCTTAATTTATGGAAACTAACGTGTGTGGGACATGGGAGCCTTGATTCATTATTTATGAACAGGAGGTTGTTTAAAGAAGGGGTTTCTTTTGAGACTTTAGACAAAAGTATCTCCTGAAATTCTACCATGATCTGCTATTTTGCTGAACCATCCAAAGATCAGTAACTTTCATCTGACTGCAACTTTAGAGACTTTCTGTATGTGCCCCTTTTAATTCCCAAAATACCACCGAACCCAACTCTGGTAATCAGATATTGCCCTAGTAAATGAAAGCCAGTTCACACGAATACAAACACGGCCAGTCAAGATGTTTGAGAGCCATCTTGTGTCTGAATGCTCACCTGTCTGTTCAAGTGTTTCAGGTACATGCCGCAGGCTCTGCAGAAAGCCTCTAGCAGAAGGCCAAACCTTCTGGAAACGGTCTTATTGTGCATTTCTGACCTGTGAAAAGACTTCTCGTCAAATCAAATGCTTGTCAAACTGAACGCAAAGGCCGCTAGCTCATCTATTTATTACAGTTCAGCTCAGGATAACAAGGAGGAGATTTACACTGACTTCAGATGCCAGAAGAAGAAGTGTCCTATCCTCTGATTGGTCAGAGCTTTCTTGATGAGGAATCGAGCCAGAGGATTGTCCAAGTACATCTCATATTTTAACACCTGAAGACACATGAATCAGGTTCGCATTTTGAATGAAGAACGCGGCCGAAGTGAGAGTTTCAGCTCACCTGCACGAGCTGCAGCAGATACTGAGACAACTTGTCATCCGTCAAGCCCTGCACCAGACAGCGCAGCGCAAACTCTCTGACTATCGGATCGGGAAAGTTACAGTCCAGCAGCTCCAGAGCGGACTCTGGCTCCATCAGTGGCCATTCCTTCAGTAAACAGTACATCTGAGGAAGAAGAGAAGATATGTTGGACTTTAGACAACACAAATGGTTTAGGGGATGTGCAATCAAGACTTTTTTCCTGTTAACAGTTTAAGAAGGGCACATGAATATTTATGATCTTTCATTTTCCCCATCAACATTGACCAGTTTCTCTGTCTCTGCTGAAGAAACTTATCACTGCCACCATGTTTCATCTTGGAAACTTGTTCATGTTGAGCAGATGAGTAATTTCTGCCACACATTCAGGCCAAAAGTTTCAATTTTGGTCTCATTCAGTCACAGCTCTCTTCCAAACTTGGCCAGAGGTTTTTTTGACCACACAACTAAATGTTCTGTCTGCAATTAAATACCAAGTTGTAGTTGTAACATGACAAATGATGCAATTTAAAAAGGATGCAAATCATTTTGGCACATACTTTAAAGCCTTAAACTTCATTTCAAGGGGCAGTGTCAACATCATAGTACCATTTGATAGCACAATCAAATAACATATTGTTATTGAAATTGTTTTTTCTTTTTTTGTAAAAGTCAAAAATTTAAAAGTCAAAAAAAGTTCTCTGTGGGTCTCTGTCTCTTTAAGTCCTGCTCTTTCTGAAACTCTGCTTTCAGGAAGTCATCACAACAACTTTACCAGATGGTATAATGAGCTCAGTTGATGCACAGTTCTGCCAGGTGTTTGCTAATTTCTGTTGGCTAGTCTGAAGGAGCGGAGTTAGGGAGGTCTGATCTGTGAGGCGGAAGCTTGAAACGTCTGACACTGCAGCTCTGAAGGCGGTGCTCTGTCCACCCAGACATTTCACACAGCTGAGTGGTTGCCAAAGGAGATTAAAGGATTTCTTAAACGTGCATGAGAGAATCAAGGTAACAATCCAGGTATGTTTTTGATGAAGGAATAATATTATAGCATGATGTAAAGCACAAAAGATTGATTTAACATAATATTGCCCCTTTACACCCAAGTGAAATCCCCAAGTACTGCTAAGAAGATGTGAAGGTATTAACTAGCTCCATTTACTTGCATAACAAGTGCACCAGTAGTAAAAATGTTACTTTTAGGATTACTTTTACTGCACCTTTCAATTTCTGGCTACTCTACCTGTTTCAATGAATAGAGAAATAATTTACGCTGACTGATCTCAAAACAGAAATCCGAGTCAGATTTCAAAACAGAAATCTGACTCACCAAGTACTTGGTGTGAAACCATACTTGGTTTCACACTGAGTATAAAACTTGTTATTTATGTCTGTTCTTTTCTCAAACCACTGAATTATTCAGTCACAGGAAGGGCATTGATGGCTTCATTTCCCTTGGCTGCTGTGACTGAGGGGAACCTGGCCATGTGCCTCGAGTCAGAGCTGCGTTTGGCTGAGCAGCTGCAGCCTGACTCCCGATTCCTCTCTCAAATTGCGCTCGCTCTGTTAAAAAATTGAATGCATCGCAGTCCGAATGTGGAGGAACCTCCCGGATTGTGACAATGAGTTTATACCTGCGACACTTCGTCTCTGGAGTTCCATTTGACTGACAGAAGCAGCTTAGGCAGAGACTCTGGGATGTTTAAACAATAATGTCTGCAGAGAGACAGACAGACAGACAGACATGGGCAGGTAGAGACAGACAAAGTAATCAGAGCCAGAAGCAGCAACAGGTATATCACACGTACATGTAGCAGCAAATGAGAAAAAAAGCTGCAATGACAAAAGAAAAAAACAGATACATTTCTGATACTTTGTTTCACTTTTATTTTATGTAAAATTATTCTTGCATTAGTTGCAGATTTTTTTTTCATTTAGTTTTAAAAGAAATGAAAAATTGCTTAACACTGGACCAACAATGAAAAGTCACATCCAGACTGTTAAAGCCCAGCAGCAAAGCTTGGTAATGGCACGAGATGTTATTAATGGTCTTCTTGGCAAAACTCAGTTGAACCATTTCAGCATCAAAGCAGAATTGTATATATTGCAACATATGTTGCCTTAAAGATCACAAATCTTTCCTACCGGCGTTCATGAATTTCTCAACAATAAGCTTTTATAATCAGAACGGAGCAATAAAGAAGGGACACAAATGGTGATGATGGTGACAGTCCCTAAAGTGCATTTCTGTTATCTCAGCCATTTACCTGTATCTAGACATGAAACTCCCACCTGTGTCTCCAGAGGAAGTCTTTCTCCTGCTCTGAAAGCTCATATAGAGGATCTCTGGAGCAAAGAGAGCGAAGCTGCTCTGCATCAGTGGCTGAAACGCTGCTGTCGCAGGCCAGGCGGCTACTCTAAGACAGAGATGAGAGCATGAAAAAAGATTTAAAATCAGGCTTGCATGAAGGAAAAAAAAAAAAACTTAGACGGCAGACTTTTGGCAGCATGATCTAGAAAAACACAGATGCAACTTTAAACAGGTTCTCTAAGTTCTGTCCACACAGCTCGGTCTGTGAGTTACCAGTCCATGGCAGTAGTTGTAGCCCAGCTCTCTGCTGATGGTCCAGTTAGCATGTTCTTCAATCTGCTGCTCGTCAGGAAACACGACTGTCTGACTGAATCGTGAGAACTCCAGCTCCACACAGGGGGTCTCCTGTGGATCACAGCGCCCGAACCGTTGACCAGGTCAGCCATCAGTCACTGTTTAATCACCGATTATTAACTGATCAGACGGTCAGCTCAATGGCCTGAAAGCCGACCAACGCAGTCACCTTGTTGGGGTTTGAGCCAGCCACTCCGATGGGGTTCAGCAGGTCTTCAAGGCCGTGAGGGACGGGCCAGAGACTCAGAGCCACCTTTCCAGAGACGAGGATGTCCATGTAGTCAAACAGGCTGACGTTCCCCCAGGCCAGAGGGCAATGCTCCTGCAAGAGGAGACGGAGAGAGGAAGGTCAGTCAGATGAATGTCTAGATAACTATCCTCTCACCAGGAGCACACCTCTATCCTTTCCTACCTCCTTGGCTCCTTTCCTTCCCTTCACAGAGCAGATGGACAGACAAAGTCTTGCCGAGCGAGGAAGATCCGCCAAGTAAATGTCGTAGGTCAGCCACTCGTTCCACCTGGACACAGGTATGCAGCGTCAGATGGCTAGTAGCAGAGACTGACAGATGGCGTTTTTCACATTTGGTGGAGCATGATGGGGTGAGTTACCTGGGGTTGGAGCAGGGAACCCTCTGGGTGTTTACGTTTTCACACAGCGGCTCCCCTCCATGATAGATACCCGTCCTCACATAGATCTAACCACAGACAAACTCACAGGTCAGGTGAGAACAACCTCCAAATTTCAGAAAAACACCAGTTTCAAGAACTCTTTAAACATAGTGGGGTTATATATGCACCCCTATGTTCAGTGCAATAATGGCAGGTGTCCATGTAGAAGTTTAATCTCTAAAGAGACGCTGCTCATTGTGACAGACTCACAACTACTGCTAGGAGACAAGAAGGCGCAGAATCACAACACTGAGCTTCACATGTTCAAAGTACCTTGACTGTGAGTGATCACATGTGACGAGAACATGAGAGGAAAGACACAAAGACAACCTGAGGAGACAGAGGAAGGACACACAGCGGAGGACAGATTTAAAACTGAGGACAGGATTTGTTTTTTTGTTGTTTTTTTTAGAGTGTGGACATAGAAAGGAAAGGTTCAAGGTGATTCACAAAGGTTTACAGGACATCTGTGTGTTAATGGTCTAAATGGCAAAGATGATCCTGAATGAGTGCAACCCAGAGTCTGCGAATCCATTTTGTTTGAAACCACAAACAGAAGGAAGATTTGTTACTTTAACTGCAACGATGAGCAAATTGTGTCTCCCTGTTCCAGAATACTTTATTTTTTAATCATTGACTATTCAAGCATTTAGAAACAAACTAGAGAAAATGCCAATGTGCACTTGTTTTGCAAAACCTTTATTCATTCAGACATTTATGTCTGACATTTATGCAACTAATTTCTCTGAAAATAAGAAAATTTTAATTAATATCTCAAACTTTTTGATTGAGCACAGATAAGTGTTTTATGCACTGAGGACAACTAACAGAAGAAAAATAATTTCCTGTATGCTTTGCTCTAACTACCGAGAATGAACTTGATTTTACTTCCAGCATCGGGCAGACCCAGTCAGACATCCCAAAACTGAAAACAAAGACCAGTTGGTTTTACTTTATTACTGTGATTTGTTTCACTATCTTTCAACAGTGCTTTTCCTTTGCTGTACATTAAGACCATCCATATCCCTTATAGATGTATAAATATTATTCAAAACATAAAAAAGTCTTTTTTCTTCCAGTTTTGAGGAGTGCCTTGATCCTGTTAGAAGCTGAAAGTGGCAGAGACGACATTTTTCTCTCTCTTTGATCACCTGCTGTCTTTGGAACAGAGTTTTATGAATTTGTGCTAGCTTGTATTTAGCGTCATCTGCTCACTGCAGATCTGCAGACAAATCAGGCATAGAGTGGCATTGATCTCTGATTCTCTGGCAGTGGGTTTACACATAAAATGGTGAGAGGAGAAAATGTTGAACAGATGCTGAGGACAAACAAACACAGAATAGTGTTACAGAAAAACAAATGAAACAAATCTTACTAACGCCCCACATTTTGACAGAGACAGAAAGGAGGATGACTGACAGAGAACAAGGGAATGGTGTTGATTCAAACTTTGTTCAAAATGTTGATTTTGATTTCTAAAAATAGACTGAGCGTAGAAGGATAGAAAAAGACAGAAGATGGGTAAAGATGATGGATTAATAGACACTTGTCAGAGGACGGGCACCTTGTCAATGTCCCGGATGTTGACGTTGACGTAGGTGGCGCAGAGCAGTCGCACCCTGAGCAGAGTGTTAAAGGCCCAGAGGGAGCGAGGAGGAGATCCATCACCTCCTCCTGGACAGGGAGACGGCTGGGGCGTCCTCCGACTGAAACACGCACACCTCGTCAACCTCACACCTGCAGTACACCTCTGTCTGCTCCCGTTATCTCTTACAAAGCACTTCTACCTGTAGGAGGGAGTGACAAAACCCGAGGCTGGAAGCTGAGAGTAGAGGCTGTCTTTGGACACGAGCATTAGGTGAGGGAGACGTCCAACGATGATGCAAGAGCGGATGTACTGCAGACATCGAGAGAGGACGGGTAAAAATCGGGACAACCAGAGAAAAACGGTCTGAAAATGTTAAACCGATTACCTTATACTGACTGAGGGGAAAATTCTCCAACAGGTACTCGTCACAGCCGCACACCTGAGGGACACACAGAGACACCCGTCGGTCACACGGAGTCAGTCGACAAAGGGACAAGTCGCAAAACAGGTGAGACAGTTGGAGATGTGAGACAGAAATGTCTAGAGGTCAATAAATGGGCAGGTCCGACAACCAGGTGTACCTTGACCTCTAGACTGGTCCTGGTTCTCCTGGACTCTGACTGACAGGTGGATGGAGAGTCAGATAGGTGTGCTGGTTTCAGGTGAATGAACAGAGAAGTGGGCAGGTAGATTGACAGACAGCTGACAAGAGACGGGCGGGACAGCCCGGTGTACCTTAAGGATGTACTGGCCCTGGTACTCCTGCACGCAGAGGCGGAGCTGCTGAGGGGACAGGTGCATCGATCGGCTCTTCTTCCTGATGGACTCGGCGATTAGCTGCTCGGGTAAACTGTCGTGGCTAACCTGGACACAAGCGGAATGTGAAAGGTCCTAAAACGGTCCGGAGAAAGACTCTCTTCTTTCTAAACTTTTGGTTAAAGATGCACTAAAACAATCTGTGATAAAGCCGAGATGCTCGGATGTTACAGAGCAACAAACATTAAGGTTTGTTTTGATATACATACAACTTTATCAGATTAGGTTAAGCTTGCACCAATGTTGCAAGCCTCAAATAAGAAAGTGAATGTTTTAAGCTTGAAATCATGCATCTATTTTTGATACTTTTGTATTTAAATATGAAAGGAAGTAGCTCTCGAGGTGTGCTGACAGACTCAACTTTGCCTTCATTTAAGTCTTCCAGAGAAAAATGAATAACACTTGTTTATTGGAGAACTCTGAAAATATATTTAAAGTATATTCTTATTCTTTTTTTGGTTCCATAATTACAGAATTTCTCTCCTACACCCTCCATTATTACCAAATGTACTCAACGATTATGTGATGTGATTTTTCAGTGCCTCAAAGCTGGTTTTAATAAATCCTCTGCATAAAGAATCATAAATGATAATGTAAATGAATTAAAAAACTGCCTTTAGCCTTCCTGACACCTTTAAGGATTTTTTTTCCTGCTCAACTTTGGAAGTCAGCATAAATCAGTTAATTCATACAGTGCACAACAAATGTCATCTGAAGGCAGTTTAGAAAAAAAGAAAAATAATGTGCATTTCATCACACATTCATTCCAATTAATCTTCCATATCAAACACTGCATCGGCTGCAACGTCATAAAATTGTTTTCTTTGACTATCATATCAGAGCGTCCAAATCCTCCAAAATGTTTATTATTGTGAACATTTCCTGCACTGATTAGCCCAAAATTTGAATCGACAATTGTTCAGACCACATCACTTCCCTGCTGCACCACTTCCCCACCAAGGAGGCGTCTAGAAGGAAGTGAGATAGAATCAAATTACCCACCTTCCTCTGAGACATTAAGCATTTATTTCACAGATGTGTCGAGACATCCGATACATTTTCCATTAAAAAAAAAAAAAAAAAAACTGAAATTTGACTCTTCTTCGCTTAGAAACAGTTGAACTCCAAACTGTTGGTGTAAAATTTTAGTGCTCACTTATGGTGCGTTCACCGAACAGAGAAAAGATTTTAAAAAATTCAGCTCGCCATAAACGACAATTTTCTAGAAAAATAAATAAATAAATAAACTTTCACACAAGAGATGAATAAATAATTAACAGGTGTACCTTTAAGGTGTATTTCTGCTTGGAGTTTGATGGAGACATAATCACCCAGATGGTCACAATGAGCCGTCCTGCAAAATGACAAACACGTCACTCAGTTCAGATCAGAGAAATAGTAGCAGAGAGTTTGGCAGAAAACAAACATGGGTGCAGAAATCAGTCCAGAGGGAAGTGAGAACCCAGGTCAAAGTTCCAATTGGATCCAAAACCCAGCAGAAGAGGTTCAGCACCTTTGTCCAGCTTGCTGTAGATATGTTGCGGCAGGTGAGGACTGGACTCCACGTTGGGGGGGTAAACATAGAGCGCCTGGGTGTGAGCCCCACCCCCCTCTCTCTCCTCCATGGCCTCTCTGCACACGCTCAGTATGGAGCGGCGGAAGTCCTGAATCTCTGGGTCCTTCATCATCTCAAATTCACACACCGGCATCCCAATGGCGAAGCCTGAACGGGACGCGAAGTGTCAGTTTGGAGGACGAGGCTGTGACGTCACAGAAAAAGGTTGGGCCAGTCCTACCGATCTCTCGGTTTAGGATCTTCTCTTCTCGGTTCCCCAGTGGCTCGATGACCTTCAGGATGGGGTGAAACAGTCGCAGGTCACACAACCGCCGCGTCTCATCGTAAAACTCCTCCCGCTCAGCCTCCTGGGTCACGCCCACAAAGATGTAGCATGACTCCTCCTAACCAATTAGAGAGCAGAAGCGAGAGTGTTAGTCTGTCGCGGGTCGAGTGGAGGGTGTGCAGGGAGAGAAGATGGCGTGCCTGCAGCAGGTGGTAGAGAGGATACTTCCTGGCCTCGATGAAGAGCTGCTGCTTTATGTTGATGAGAGGAGTTTCTCTGAGACACTCCAGGCTCACCATCATCCCTGTAGATTAAACGAAGCAAAACCAAAAGAATAAAAGCAAAAATGCATAAAAAACAACAACAAAAAAGAGGAACACTGCAAATAGTGCAGTAACACCACAGTGACGCATGCAGGAAACAGACGCTGAAGAAACAATACTACAGATCAGATACAAATATGTCATTTGATGATTCAAGTTCATTTTCATGTTTGAGGCACAGAGATATGTCGCACACTGGAAAAATGATTAAAAACATAAAGGTAAACAAAATATCACCATTGGGGAGGCAGCAGTCCACCAGTATCCGCGGGGGCATCAGATGGAGCCCCCATAACTCCCCGGACGACGGCCTGGGCACCATGATAACCACCAATCACCAGCTGCCACACCTCAGCACTGGGCTACCTGGACAGACAGACAGACAGACATGTGGTTTTACTTCAGCTTCACGGTGCAACATTAAACAGATTTAGATAGACGCTCATTCACAAATGGCAAAATGTTGTTCCGACATTTTCGTTTGTCAAAATCAAAAAAGAAAAATCCCTGCAATGTTTTCTTTCCAATTTGAAACTGCATTATGCTCTCTGTGACGCAGAAGCTCAGTGAAATGTGCTGAAGCTTGTGTTTCCAACATGACACAGTGTGTAAAAGGAAGAACAAAAATGTGTTTGTAAGGCTCTGTTTCCACTCAGGAAAATGAGTAATCCTTCCACCCAGGCAGGATTCTCCATCCAGAGAAGTATGGTAAAAAACAAAAAGTGCATATTTCACAATAAACCATAAATCAACAACAGAAACCCAGTTTGCTGACAGAAAGTTAACATGTTAAAAAAAACAAAAAAAACAGCATAGTTCTATAAGACCTGCAACCTCTCAATGGTTTGAGAGATTTCTTTTTATTTAAAAACAAAAAACAAAAGAGAAAAAACAAGAAGTTTCTTACTGAATCTGTATGACTGTCATGAAAGGACAGACCCAGGTTGAGGTGAAGAAAATGGTGATTAAGGTAGAAATAGTCCAAATACAAACAGGCAGCACAAAAGCTAAGGTTCAACACTAGCAAGTGGAGACACAAATGGACAGCAAGACAAAATGGAGCACTGAGACACAGAAACACAGGTGACATTAAATAAACAGGAGATAATCAGGGAACGAGACACAACTGGGGACAATCACGGGATGGACGGGACAACACAGAAACTCAAAATAAACACACAGAAAAGTCAAATCCTGACAGTGACTTCAAGAAAACGACTCTTTTTCACCTGCCTGAAGTTCAGTTTGCTCTTTGACAGAGTTTCATTGATTTGGGTAAATTTGACTGCTCCAATTGAATCATGCGTACAGGACTTTAAACACTGCGGGTCATTTTCCCACAGCCGATGAAGAGGATCATTAGTAAACCATTTGTGAGAAACCGCTCGACACACGAGTCTGTTACTCAACTTCCCTTTGCTATTTGCTCTGAGTTTGGAGCATTTTAAATGCGACTGTCAAAGATTTTTCACATAATCTGTAGAATCAAAGAGGACAAACGGTGGAGGTTTCAAGGACCATTTAAAAAAAATGGACATTTCAATCCGTAAAGGAAAGAAAAATTAAAATATTAACCACTATTACAGTAAAGTATAAATGATTTGTGTCAGCTTTAGGTTCTGCTTTCTGAAACAGTCGATTTATTTTGACTTTTTGTTTGTATTGTTTATTCCTCATGTTTGTATTATTCAAAAATGTCTCTTTTATTCTGCACTTGTCCTCGACATGCACCCCTCTCAAAACATATCAGCATGCCGTATTGTCTCAACTCTTTGTGAAGGAAGTAGGACACACACGCACACCCACACTTAGAGGCTAATACGCGCTCAAGACACACACACACACACACAAAACACACACACACACACACACGGCGAAACAAAAGCAGCTGTGTGTGTGCGTGTGTGTGTGTCTATGTGAGAGGAAGCCTGCTTCCTTCCTACACGCTCTTCCTGTTGACCAGCTGATTTAAACAGGTTCTCGCACAGAAACCTTGTTTACCATTTGATATTTAAAACCAACAAGCAAGATGTCATCTACAACGCAAATAAAAACTGAGCTGTTTTTTGTTTTTTTATTTCCTAAAATGACTTAAAGCAAAGCATGAGTGGCAGCATGAAAATAAATAAATAAATAAATAAAACTTATTCTTATCGCTTATATTTTGATAGAAAGGTGGTAAATAAAACTAAAGTTTTATATAAAATCTCCAACATTAACCAGAATAAGGTTGTAATTTAAAAAAAAAATCGATGCAAAAAGTTTTGATATTAATAAATAATGCATGTAAATAAGTGAGGTTGGACAACTGGCATTAATTGTAAACCAAACGTCTCTTCTTTTTTTCTTGAAAAAGCTCAATATTTCAACGACAAAGCGAGCCGACTGACGTAAGAAGAAACGCCACGTGACTATCTGCCTACCTGCGGAATTTGATCCCGCGTGATTGACTGACAGCTTGGTGATGTCACGCGTTTGCTTACAGGTAAATAGCAAACAGGAAACGCAGACGGACAGAATAAGCAGCCAAATAAATAAATAAATAAATAAACACGTTCCTCCGCCCCCCCCCCCACCCCCCCACCCCCCCCCCACCACGTCTTCATCGTGACCTCAGACTGTGGGATGGTTACCATGACAACAGCAGCGCAGCATCCGCGAGGATGGAGACGGGACTCACGGACGGCGGAGACATGACAGCCGGGCTGTCTTTGTTCTGCTCGCGTGCGAGGCGATCATTCACCTGAGCGCGCGCCCTCCGCTCCCATGGCGCGTGCCTTCGCTCATAGCGTCTCCGTGTCCGCGTGTCGGTTCGCCAGACTGCCCTCTTGCCTTTTGTCTCCACCCCTGTGAACTGTTGGACCCGCACAAAGAGATGCGCCGCCGGTGAGACGCCGCGGTAGGGCGGGCGCGTTTCTGTTAGCCCGTCGCTTTACCTGTCAGTCAGTCAGTCAGTCAGTCAAACGGTGTGTCGGTGTGTCGGTGTGTCAGCGGCTCCGCCGGTTGACCAGCAGCAGCGGGAGGGAACCGGTTCCTCGCCGGCAGCCGCAGAACAATGTGTTTGAGGAGGAGGAGGGTGGGCGAAGGGTTGGGGGGTGTGAGGTATGGGCTCATCCTGTCCTCTCCCTGTCTTAAAGGGCCAGCAACCTCACAAAGAGAAAGGAGAGAGTTTAGGTTAGGAGGAGTGATGTTTAAAATAATAATAATAATAATAATAATAATAATAATAATAATAATAATAATAATAATAATAATAAATAAGATTTCCAAATCAGACCAGTGTTTTAATTTGTATTCATTGAGAGGTTTAAACAGTCAATCGGACATGTTCCTGATTAAAATATGTTCATGTTTTGTTCCTGAAAAAAAAAATCACAAAGTGTTTATTTTTTTAATAATCAGCCCGTTTCTTGTTAAACCTTAAATTTTAAGTTTGATCAGAGGGCATTAAGTATTATGCATAAAAGAAAACAAACAAGCAAAAACTAAACACTGATGGAGCCATCGAGATTTTCTTATTTTTTTATTTATTATTTAACTCCAATAAACTTAAATCCATTCAGAGACAACTATGTTTCATTGTTACACTGATGATGCATCGTCAGTGTAACACATGTTCCTCTCTGTTCTGGTTCAAATCCTTAAGTTCCTATAAATACTTTCTTGTCTATGAAAGGAGCAGCTTGTTTCAAGGCTATAATTAAATATTGAAACCATTTGTGTAGATAAAGAGTGACATGGTAGTCAATAGGAAAAAGTGAAAACAAATGCAGAACTCATCTTCTGGTTCCTTGAGTTCTTCTGAGGATTTCTGGAGAAAGTGAACCAAACTTTTTTCTTCTTCTTCTTCTTTTTAAAGCTGAGCAAGTTTATGTCAGATATTCGGCACAACATCCCCCCTGTTGCCACAGTTACATGTAGGAGACACACCCAGATCGAATCTTAATCTGCGTTTTCCAGATTCGCTTTGTTTGAGTTTCTGTATGGTGGTCGGGGGTGGAGCTTTCTGGATTACAGATTACAATGACTCTTGTCTCTGTGCTCTGTCCTGATGGTTATGATGAGTTTGAGGTCCCAGCATGCAATGAGCGCGGTTATGTCACAGCTGTTAGTGATGTCATAAAGCACCATAGGTCAAAGCTGCTTTTTGAAGACCGCTACCATGTAAAATAATCTGTGAAAAACTGTCTGGTAAATGTGAAGGTGTTTTTTGTTTTTTCATCAAAAGAAAACTGCAGAACTAAATATCTGTGTGTTTAATGAGTTAGAATATTAAAATATATCACTTAAATATCAGAAGTGTATCAGTTTTGAAAAGCAACAATTTCTAAATGCACTGAGTGAGAAGCGTTCGTGACACAAATGTTGATGAGTGAGATTCAATCAGGATAATCCCACACTACTTTAATTACTCTGAGTTTGATCTTCCACTGACAAATCTCCTCCTGCTTGTTTTCACTGGAGCTCAGAACCATTCAAAATCAAAGCTCCAGAAACATTTTCTAAGTTAAAATTGTGTATCAACTTGGTATAAAATCACGATATCCTCTGTAGTTTTTATGATGTGGACTCCAGACCATCTGACAATATTTTGGGAGCACAAATAATCAATGTTTGGTAAGTCACAGAGAGGCAAAACTTGCTACTTGAATTTGTGATAATTACAAAATTACAAAAGATTATCAAAACAAAACAAACAAACAAAAAACAGACACAACCCAGCTGGATAATTATACCTCATTAGTTTATTTATATATTATAGTTCATCATAATCATTGTCATTCTAGCAGCAGCAACAAGTCCTGTTGTCAAAACGTGTCAAACATGTTAACATGACAACAGAGTTGGTTTAGCAGCTAGCACTCACTCAGGTGTGTGAACTTTTCCCGGTGTTACGACACGGGCATTGTAAGCGAAACAATTGACATGCGATTATTAAAAACAGTATATTAAGTTTCAAAGTTTCTGGTTTCTCTGTCATTTTTAGGTTTGTTTGAGTTCAGCGAGTCATGAGAATTTCATAAACATGTTGACTGGAAAGCAAATCTAGGAAAAAGTTTGTTACATGAGAATGTCAGATTAGAGGAAGTCATATCAATGTGAGCCAGTTATAACGATCATGCTGAAGATTAAAATGGTTGAAAATGTAGGAAGAAGCATAATATTAGTGATTATTAACCCTTTAGACTTTTGCACTACCCTGTTGTAAAGTTTGTTGCTGTTTTGAGCTGCATTGAGCTCAACACACAAAAAAGTATGTGTGCCGTGAAGTGTAAACACATTCTGTTAATCTAATTCTGACAAAAGTAGAGTGGACTTTTGGATTTAGATGTGAGGACAAGCTGCACAATGACATAAGACATTGCATGTCCCAGTGCTTTTCCAGACCCTTTAGAGATTACTGTTATTTCCTGACTTACAAATTGCAGCTGATCTTCACGTTAAGCAATGACTGTGTCAAAGTGGAAAAAGTTAAAAATTTGTTATTGCAGCATTGTATCGCACTAGCATGCCAGCTTATTATCAAATGAAAAGTGGACTAGCCTCGTAGCTGACTAGCCTTCCATCACCTGAATACTTTTTCAGTTTTTTTTTTTACTGCATGACATTTTCTACTTCGGATAAGGAAACTTTTCCAGCCCAATTCATTTCAGACTGCATGTGTCCAAGAGGAGAACACTGTGACTGTCCACAGTATATCACTGAGATATTCTGTGTCCCGTTGGCGAGTAGATGTTGTGGGTCAGCGTTCTCAGGATGTGGTTTTCTCTCTCAAGCTGCAGGTTCCTCTCCTGCAGGTCTTTCAGTTGTTCTCGTAAAAGCTCCACCTCCTCACGCACCACCAGCATCAGATGACTCTTCACCAGATCCTGAGGAGCCAAGCAGAAACAGATGTGCAAATTTAGGGAAAGGGGGAAACAAAATACATATATTTAAAACAAAAAGGGGATGGGCAAGTGAAGACAGAAAGAGAGGTAAAAAAAAAAAAAGTCAGCACTTTGCTTGCAGATTGACACACTGCAGCTGTGTCAATCTGCATCTACCAGCAGAGGGTGCTGCATGAACATCACACAGATAGAGTAATAGTTTACGACTACAGCAGTTATACCGGATTCAGCAAAGCAAATTAGTTAAGTGCAGCTATAGAGGTAAAATTCACACTGGTGGCAAACAGGTCAAATCAAAAACAGGAAGACTTACCATTGCCTGCTCAATTTTACCATCAATGCCCAAAAGACTGGAAGAGCTGCAAATAGATGCACAGGTGAAACAGATGCAGGCAAGGTGAACAGGCGTGACAGAGTAACAGGTGGATCGGACCCGACCTGTGCCATTTTCAAGGCCTAAAGTTCTGATCAGAAGTTACTTAATATGGAAATAGATGCCAAATAAATTTGAGATTTTCATTATGCATGTGAGTTGTTCTCCTTTGAGGTAAAGTGATCATGCAAGATGCATCGTCAGCGATTCAAATAACACAATTTGAATAAAATTCTAACTTATTGTGGATTTTCATAAAGTCTCTTCTATCCCAAAAATTAGCAACAAAGCAAAGACGCTGAATTACATCGTCTTTCCCAAAAATGGTAATCAATTTAACATCAATAAATAATAAATATGCATATGCACTTTAGTTTAAAAATGTTCAACCCCTAGTATATTTGCTGTTACCTGCACCATTTGATCCCCACGGTTACCTGTGGTAAAACAGCAGTAGTGACATCATGGTTAAATCGGAACCTCGCCCATTGGGCGTAGCTCTAGCAGGAACTGACCGATGAGGACAGGCTGCTGGAAGCAGAGGATTCTGGGACACTGAGGCAGTCGGAGCTATTGAGACGATGTCTGATCTTGGTGCACTGGAGGGCCTTTGCCGAGTTTCTGCAACTGAATGCGCCCTGGAGGGTGGAGTCAGAGATCTGTGGTGGGCTGCTGCTGAGGCGCGCGGCCAGGACTCCCTGACCGCCGACGCCTTCTTACGCTCCCGCAGCACAACAGGTGCCTGTGGTTGCCTAGCAACAAGTTGCAGAGACCTCAGAGGTAGTGGAGGGGTCGAAGAAGGATAGCGCTGAGAATGATTATGAGAGGCAGCGTCAGAGAGCACAGAGGGTGACTTCTTCTTCTTTACGCTCATGGACATCTTCTGTCAGTCATTGGCCTCTGCCTGCAGGACCCACCAATCAGGAGCCAGCTGCATCGCTTTCCAGTCAGTTTAAAAAATAGTCCAGATATTCAAACTCCTTGCAGTGAAATGATCATTCAATCAGACAAGTGCTTACCCATAGAGTGGTATTTAAAGCCAGAGCAAGTTTTTTTCTTATCGTTAAGTCTTCATTGTGACGCCATCATCAACTCTTGGCCTCTTTTCAGAGGCTGATTGGCTCATTTAGAACCAGCTGGTCATCTCAGGATATCCAGATGTTGACTTCAGACTGAAACTCTTTGGAGTGTCTTTCTTCCAACAGGACTTTCTGTCCCACTCCCACTCAGTCTGGTCTCCGGTTGGCCGTTGCCTCATTCCAGCCCCTTCCCACTCATTGTTTCAGCCAATGGGAGGGCTGCAGAGGCATTATGCTCTGCCTACACACTTGGACAGAGCCTCATTCATCCAGTCAGTCAGTCAGTCAGTCAGTCAGTCAGTCAGTCAGTCAGTCAGTCAGTCAGAGCATGATGTCTTGTCAGCTCAGTCAGTGCTTCAGACTGTTACAAAATCAAATCTTTAGGGTTTGACTTTATCTGATTCAAGTGTTACTTAAATAAACACAGGCATGTACACATCAGCAACCTTCAGTCCGAGCCAATCGGGGAACCGTTGTCCAGGGTTTGCACTTTGGTCTTGTGTGCAACACAACACAATATGGTGAAACCCATTGTGGTAGCTCTTATTTTTAAAAATATCGCAATGCTTATCTCTTGCACTACAGCAGTGCAGAGGTAAGCAGGTAATATACTTTCTGGTGCGTTCATCAGTGAAATCAAGTTGAGCATGACCCCAGGCATAAGGGTAAATAACCAGAGATAAACTGAAGTTTTTTTTTTTTGGTTTTTAATAGAAAAACCTACAGGATTATTGACTGTGAGAAAGTAAAGAAAGATTCAACTCTAGCTACAAATAGTTTGCCTGGAGATCGCCCAAGTTGGAAGGATATAAAGAAATTAGTAGTGGTCTAAATAGGTATTGACTTGTCTCTTTCATCTGTCAGACTCTGAGAGGATCTTGAGTTTGTTCTTCCTGATCAAGTTTTCATTTTTGCTGCAAACTTGAATAAAATGTGTTCTGATCCAACCCATTTATCGGACCCTGATCAAGAATATATATATTTTTTTTATTGATGGTGTCTCCATGTGTTTAGGCCTGCCCTGTTCCCACTGAACTGATTTAGTTTTGTATGCAAAGCTTGCAACAATGTAAAGCCGTCCACATAACTTGATATTAGTGGTCTTTAACTTTTACAATGGTTTACATGGACAGAATGCTGCCGTTGTGTCTGTGTTGTGCCCGTGTCATGTGATCGTCTGCGGGCTGTAAGTGTAGGCAGAGAGGTCAAAAAACTGCAACACCAGTCATTTACTGCAATGACTGGTGTTGACGACTGTAATTTACATTCAAAGCATTGCATTTGTAAAGCAGGGGAATACAGGAGGAGGAGGTTGTTATTCAAAGACAAACATCTACGGTTTGTTTTTTTTCTAGTTTCCATTTTCACAAGCAATACATTACCGAATGATCAATTGCAAAAGCTTGATTTCTAAGTGATTTCATGAGTGGTGGTTAAATTACACACAGATTGTGCAGGTCTTTACAAAGCTGAAAAATGTCTTGGTGGTCTTAAAGGACAGCAGATGTTCACCTCTTTTTTCTTCTAGATCTGAAACACAGCAAAGTCAGTTGCTATGAACACGATAGGAAAGCAGAATGGATAAAATAAAGGAAACAACCAAAATGTCTTGACTGAAATATTAAAAGCATTTACTCAGTTTTACTATCAGTGTTAACCTGCAGAAATATTTGCGGGTAATTCTGCTATAATTACTGGAGTCTAGGTTTGAATTCAGTTTAGTTCCCACTTGGCTATGAGTTTGACGTCATTCAGTAGCTATATTACACTGCTTCAATGTTATTATTAGCGCCTTTAATTAAAATGTGATATGTGTGTTTTCATGTTTTTACAGGTTGCCTAATTAAATATTATCTCATAGTTTTTGTACGTACTGCTTGTGTTGCGACATTTCAGCTGATCACAATGCAGCACGATGGTCTCCTTCTCCTGAAATATTAATGTAATATTTATACACATCAGGCAGTCATAATATTTCATTTACTAATATTTCTACATGAATCAAGGAGTGTACTGCACCAGTGTCAAGATTTCTGCTTGGGGGGATGGATTCGTAGATAGCTGTGTCGCCTACAGGGTAAAAATCAGGATCCTTAGCATAATGGAGAAAATATATTTCTGGACAGCAGCCATGTTTTAAATTTATCAATCATTCAGGCCTGACCATGGGTAAGATGACTGTAAGGACTGTCTGGATCTGGGTCGATGAGTTGCTTTTCACCAGAGGCTCGATTAGATTCCAAACGTGAAGAAAGCTCTGGAGGTGGAACAGGATCAGAACGTATGTGTTTTTATATGTGAAGATTATTATTCTTCAAAATTAAGAAACTCAGAATGATGTTAGGACCTGGATCTGTGAGGAGAGGTCTTAGCGACACTGAGATCATGAGACACGGCTTTGGGATTGTTCGTTTTGAAATTCTTACCTTTAATTTTTCTGAGCAAAAGCATAAACAGCAAAACCAGACTTCCACAGAGGAGGAGATTTCCACAAGCCAACCCCGTCATAAGTGGCGAAATGACAGGAGAGCCGCTTCCCTCTGTAATAACACACCACTTGTTAACACTGGTGCTGTTTGGGCCCCATGACAAATCATCAAATTGGGCTCCATTCACCAAACCTGTTGTCAACACATTTCTAGCCTTTAACTGACTCATCAAAAGCTTCACGTTATCAACTTTAAACACTTGCAACTGTCTCGCTGCCTTTAGTGCAGTGCTGACACTAGTGCAATGTTTACTGCTAGTAAAGTTTACATGCACAAGCCAGGATTAAATTTAGATGTAAAAAAATGAACTAAAGATTGTGTCTTACTCTCTATTTCACTTTGCAAATAATCAAAAATTCTCCCAACATTGTTAAAATGTAAAATAACTATAAAACATTACAACAGACCAATGATAATAAAAACATATTTACATCTGATTGAGGTTTTCCCATTACTTTTTTATGTGCATGTTGCATGAGGCAAAATGGTTCGCTCTTATTAAAATGATAGAAAACATTGCCTTGAATGCGCTGAGTTGAATAAGGCTGCATGGAGTTAGATTTCTTTGCATTTAAATGATTTACCCGTGTATTTACCCATGATGCTTTGCGGTTAGTTAATCTTGTGGCAACTCAAAGCTGACACAGTTGTGGAAATTTTCACTGCAGCATGTATTTGTACACATGACGACGTGTGTGAAACTCAACGCCGCAATGGTTTTCTGTGTACATTTATACATGACCTCCCAGGTCACCAATTCAGTTCAATTCAATCTAAACAGAATATTTAAACTGGAACATTTTAACACGGTAAGTGACTTACAAGTAATCTCAGATAGCATGCTCGCTGGTTTATTGTTCAGACAAGAAGCTTTTTTACTTTTCTTCTTATTTTATAATGACTTGTCAAATATTCCAGTTTTATTGCATAATGGTAAACACAACAAGAGAGACAGAAAAATTCCCATCTGCACTGATGCTATTTGTCATTTGGCCACAGATGGTGCTGCTCACCTTTTTCACCTGGTGGACGAGTCACGGTGGTGGGAGGAGTTGGGTCTGCTGCTGACTCTGACTCTTCTGTTGTTGCATGTGGTAAAAGTCACAGGGGAAATTACTTCAAGAACAATCAAACCACTCTTATGGACATGTATGTTGTCCTGACTTTCCCACCGTATTCAGTGCAAAACCGAGATAATGCAATCTATCTTTTTTTTTTTGTCTTGTCTTATTGCCCGAATGAGCTGAGTGCAATCGGATTCATTATTTTTTTTTGCGTATGCAAAATAGAAACTTACGGTTTGTGCCGACTTTCAGTGGGTCACTGAACTCTGTGTAGTAAACTGGATCTCCTCTTCCCCCTCTGCACCAGTAGAGTCCTCTCTGGGAGGCAAGGATTTGTTTGTTGCTCCCAGCAGCATCCTCTCTGGGCAGGATTTCAGAGGGCGTTTCACCCACATACCAGAAGTATTTCCAGGTCGATGGTGACAAATTCACGTAGCAGGTCAGAATCCAATTTCCATTCCAATGAAACATGTCAACATTTAGTGTTGCCTTCGGCTTGCTTGCTGTAATATATAATGAAAAAAGTGCCATGAAACTTTTTCATTTAAAAATTTCAATTGCATCCTTACAAGTAGAAAAAGTTTGTTACATTTTACAGGGGACACTGAAGTATAGTTTCACTTGCCACATACATCCTCAATCGTAGGATCAAAAAGTCACTAGTAATAGTAACATCTATTACGATGGCACTTTTGTTCTTTAATTAATGAAGGCATCATTAGAAAATGACTTAACTCAATGCTTTCCTCCTTTTTTGTCGTTTTGACAGTCAATTTCAAATTCGTTCTGTATTTTCAATATTATAACCTACATAATCAGGCAAATCAAGAGAGTGAGCAGGAGTTTTAGATTTATTTTTGAAATGGATAAACAATAAATAAAAATAAAAAAACTTACAAATCACAGTCAATCTGATGGGATAACTCCACATTGTGGGAAGCAAGTCCATCTTGTTTTTGCCTCTGCACCAGAAGTCGCCGGCACTGGAATCGGAGGTATAGAAAACCCAGACCTCAGCGGTTTTCACGGGCTTTTCCGAGCTCGTCGTTTTCCATTCGTATTCCCACCGAGCGCCGTCTCCATCCGAGACGACACATGTCAGACTGATCCTCTCTCCGATAAATATTTTGATCCAGTCGGGATTCTGTGTTATCCTTGCTGCCTTGGAAGGCGTGTCTGAAGGAAAAAAACATGAATTACTGCGAAGAATTCAAAGCCGAGGTTGATTTTATACCTGATACGCGTTGTTTTACAGACAAAACACTTAACTTATTTTGTCAATCGTAACTGCGTTGCTGTCCTCTGTGAAAACAACTGGGCCTCCTCGTCCTCCTCTGCAGTAGTAGATGCCGTCTTCTGAAACAGTAATGGTCTGTTCTGCTGTTCCATTTTTTATCATGAAAGATTTGAGTATTCTGATGTTTGTTTTCTGAACCAGTAGTATCTCCAGTCTGCAGACGCATCCACAGAGCAGGTGAGGGTCACACTGCCACCCGCTGGTATTCCCCTGCTGTCTGCTCTGAGTGAGGCCTGAGGGACCTTTGCTGCTCAGTTGGCAAATGAAGAAAATACATAAAGTTGACCTTTAGACTGACGTATGTTTCTGAGTGTTCCTTTCTATGTTCCAACAAATCGTTTATTTTAAAATGCCATTCTTTTTCAGACTCAGATTTCTGGTTTCCTTTATGTCCTGACCATTCAAGAACAAACCATGTTAAATGGTGAATAAACTGAGAGTCAAACGCAAAGGTCAGTACTTACCCTGGACAGATCCACAGTCGATGAAAGGACCAAACACTTAAAAAAAAATAGAAAATGTAGGACTAAGTGAAAATTAAACCAAAAAGAATACAGTTTTTTTATTATATCCTTGATATTCGTATGTACATTTTTGAATTTGAAAATTGTTCCACTTTTGTTTCACATTTTTCAAAATGTTGTTGATACATCAAGACTTCTTGAAAAAAAATTGTTACCCTTTTAAAATGATACAAATTAATGTGATTTTTTTTTTTAAATCAACATCCATAAAGAAAACAAAAACTAGCTTTTACTCACAAGTTAGTAAAAGTGTGGATAACCATGTCTGTACCATCCTCAGATCGAGCATTGAAGTTCTGCTGTTTTTGTCCGACAAATAAACACTCTGTCACTCGGGGACAGATTTTTATATCAGCAATGTCCCGGTAGCTGAATCTGATGACTTCATTTGTCTCAAAAAGAAACTGTGAACCACAGACTTAATTTAAACCCTGAGCGCTTCACACATTTTGCAGCCCCTCTGAGTCAGTCTGAAAAATTAATAGTGAACATATCTCCCCCCCCCCCACCCTGCATGCTTGTACGTTTTGCATAAACTCGCACATGATCTGAATAAAGTTGATAAAAAACTTAAAAACAGTGCATTAACTTTATAATTATTAGTGTTGCATTGCGTCAATCTACTTCAACAACATGTTGCTTATAATTCCCAGCAAAAACAAGCAGCGTGTTTTGCCTTTTTTATATTTTATGAATACCAACTTGATGTGCAAAAACTGTGTAAGAAAGCTGTTTTATTGAAATACTATTTATATAATCTAAACATCCATCCAATTATTGTATTAACTCACTTCTCCAGCAGTCGTTGGCCCTGAACCCGAATACATCTAAGGATCAACAGGTATTAGTTTTACTGAAGTTTAAGACAAAACTTTGCTGAGGGCCACAAAATTTTCCACAACAATAGAAGGGTGATTTTTGTTGGGTTTAAACTGAATACTCAATACTCTCAGTGATGAAGCCCCAGAGGTGTGAAACCTTGCGCCAGTATTTCATTTTAATGCTCTTCCGCATTAGAGGTGCCGAGAGGTGTGAGTGAGATCAACGTTTACATAGACCCAAATTGAGCTCTGAGAGGTTAACACCTTTTAGGCTATGACACATAAATTGGAGCAAAGTGAGACAGACTCTTTGCTATTGTTTGTTCTCAAGATTGTGGTCATTTAGACTGAACGCCAAAGTTGACACAATCACACCTGCTGCACAAAGAACATTTATCTGGCTGTATGGGAAACGTGGTTGAAGACATAATCATGATCTCATCCGGCGTTTCACACCTGGTCATTATTTCTGTTTTGCTTCAAGCCTAAATTTCATCTGACTTTGCAGCTTACTCTGAGGACACTCGTGTCCTCGACTTAGCATGTTAAGTAGCTCGTAGCACTGGAGACGAAGTGGATCATTCCTTTAAATGTTATCAAAATCTTTTTTTCAGAAAGCGTCAATGAAAAGAGTTGGACCTAATTGCCTCCTTTAAAATAATGTGGTTTTCCAGAAGGCTTATCTAAAATGCTCATAACACAGCATGGCCTGCACTGAAACAATGCCACTTACATACAAAGTGGGTGAAAGATTTTATAAGACAGTGTTTTTTAATGCCTATAAATTATTTAGTTTAACTATAACCATTCTGAGAATCCCAGGATTAAGCTGAGTCAGCTCATGGGAGGCCAAAAGAAATTACAAAATGTCTCAGCGGGAGGTCGCAGAAAACCCAAAATAACACCTGAAGCGCTACTCAACTAGCTTTCTGTTAGTTTTAGCATTCCTGGCTAAGAGTCTAAAAGTAACACTGATGGGAAAGTTTGGAGGTTAAAAACCACTTCTGACTAAAAGGAAACAAAGGCCTGCCTCACTATGTCGGAAAGATACTCAGAACCAATAAAACAATAAAACTCGTCGTTCATTTCGAGTCACATCTGACTTGAAATGAACACATTTCAGAAAGTTATCATCAAACAAGGTCTTGTCCTCGGTTTATTCATTGTTAATGGAACCACAAATTCTGTTCTCATCCTAAAAATCCAGGAAGATTAGTCTGTGACCACCATTCACGACCTTAAACTCAAGCCCAATTGGGTTAAAACAACGATGCAAAATACACTAGCAATTTGCTTTCAAATGACTAGCAAAGTCATTTAAGCCATTCATCTTTGAAAACCTTTAAATGGGGTCGAAATTAAACAATTGGTTCAAAAAGAGTCACTGCCAGTCATTGTGATTGCTTGATTGCAGCTCTTTACCACAGCTCAGTTGTGCAGGGTGTACATGTAACAGTCTTTAGACTTCATAGAAATTGCATAAACAGAAACTTTGTGCGAGGCAGAGCTAACCATACTTCCTGCACAGCACTGATGTGGTCATGTAGAAGATGGTTGCTTGAAGATCAACATGCTGAATACATCAAGTTTTTCCACCTTCAGCTAATGCAGCATTGTGGTTTGCTCATGTTTTTAGTTCAAGTAAATATTTATTTATTTATTTATTTTTGCTTAGTTGGCAACAACTATGTAATCCATTTTACAAATAAATAAAGCTGGTGTTTTTTTTCTTTGACATGGCTGTAGATTTCTCGGTATTGGACAGGAAGCATCACGTTGCTCTGTGGCAAAACCTAATACAGAGACCGCGGTCCGATCTCAGTCTGTATCGAAACTAATTTCCTATCCTGTGGGTTTTCTTTCTGCAGCACTTGGCTGAAACATTTCAAAAAGGCAGAATTATCTGGTTTCGTCCTCATTTGACTCAGAAATGAGGGCGAAACACACTTTATATTACGTACTGGACATACTGAGTAAGTACATAACTTCACCTTTTCGTTTTAATTAGTGCAGAGTATGTTAAATGTCTGTCAAACCTTTGTCAACAAAACAGTGTTGATAAACATTTTTCTTTTTAATGACATTTTCTTTTAAACCGTGCCAGGCAGGTGTTGCAGATATGCAACACCTTAGCCAGTCTTTGCAAGTAATTTGAGCCTGAGAGGGTTAAACCGTGCCATGACCTTTGTAGACAAAAAGAAAAGAAAAACTGTTGTGCAACAGAAATTGGCAAAATTCTGATGTCTTGGTACGAGAAAATATGTAGTGGTTTTCTTAAAAACATTTAATAAACAGAACATCTGGTCAGCATTGGACAGACTGGACATGTAAAACAGACACCTTCTGTTGTTTTTCTTTAACTTGTTTAGTGTAAAACTTTCTACTTTCACTGTAGTGTGGATCATCTTCGTCTGCTGCGGACATGCTCAAGGTAACTTCGCTTTTATTCCTATCAATATTTGAACACAATTTATTTTTTTGACACAGTTTTAGCTATGAAGGTTTCCAGTGCATGTCTCACTGTAACAAAACACCTGCAAGCTGGAAGATTAGAGACATTTTTATGTACTTGTTAAACAATGACATTTATATACTTGAAAGGAATGGGGGGTTTTTTCCCCTCTACAATAAAAGCATATATCCAGTAACCAAAATGCATTAATTCAGATTTCAAAGCAACTCCAAAAAAAATTTTCTATTACATTTCATTTGATTTTTCTGTACAAACTGGCAGGGCTTTACAATGATTGACTTAAAAAGGCAGTTTGCAATTTAGGAATGATACAAATAAATGTTGTTCCAACATTGGTGCTTTTAAGTTATTTTTTTTAAACATATTTTCGTGTGCTTGATAACAGCAGATAAAGCCAGGGCCATTCTGACAGCAGGCCCAACGACCATACCAGTAGGGGGCAGTGTGGCGCTGAGCTGCTCTGTGGAAAACTCTGCTGGATGGATGTACAGTTGGTTCAGATGGACCCCAGACTCTCCCCGGGTTCAAATCAAAAATAATAGTGGACTGAACAGAATTATTAATGTCACACGAGGAGGTTTTTATCAATGCAAAGGTGTAACAGAAACACACAACCACCAAAGTTACTCAAGTGACAGGAGTACAATCAAAATAACCTGTGAGTTTATTCAGACATAATAATAATAATAATGTTGAGTTCTCTTGATGGATTTCAAGTTTCTCTTCTTATCTGATGTAAACAGTTTCCAACGAGGTCTTTGCGACTCGACAACCAAACTGGCCTCAGATGTTCAGTGGCGAGACGATCGCTCTGACATGCGAGTCCAGGGAGGAGAAACCGCTGAGTGGACGTGTGACTGGAGGAGAGACGGGTTGTTCATACGCAGGACACAGAGCAAAAACTGGACTTTCAGTGTCTCTGAGTCCAACGGGGGAGACTACAGGTGTCTGTGTTTGCTCAAAGATGATGCCTTTTCTTCGACAGGGTGGAGTGAACCCGTCTCACTGTCAGTATTTCGTAAGTCATGTTTCATTTATGTGTTTTAAGAGTTTTGGAGAAGATTGAGAAACAGGATTTAAAGAAGGAGCTGCGATTTGGCTCGATCAGACTCTGACACAAGAGTCTCTCCAATAGGGCAGGAGAGAGATTCCTTACAACAAACATCGTTCCGTTTTCTTGTAGTTTTGGCTCCAGGGTTCCCACATTTCCAGTCAGTGGTGGTTCTTACTCAAATAGCCCCTTCTGTGGACTCAAAGAGAAATAATTAACTATAGAACAAAAAACAAGTGTCTTTCCTGCTTGGAATGATCCTGGCCAGTTTTGATTGGTCTGTTTCAGATTGTGAACACATTTAGCACAATTGATAAGACACAAACGTCACAAAATAAAATAAATATTTTACGTAAAAATGCTGTCTTATGTATAGAACTATGTGTGTGACTCACATCTATGCTGTTTCTTATATTGTTGTTGTCTAAACTCGCCAACAGGTAAACCAAAGGCCCATCTGAGTGCGGGCAGCACAGAGCTGCCAGCAGGAGGCAGCGTGATGCTTACCTGCTCACTAAACACGTCATCATTATCATCATCATCATCATCATCATCATCATCATCATCATCATCATCATCATCATCATCATCATTTAGTTGGACATATTTCTGGTACAGAGGAGAAAAATCCTCAGAGCCTGTGACCGGAGAAGATGCTGTTTCATCCTCAAATGGACAAATGAATGTCTCAGAGGAAGGACTGTACTGGTGCAGAGGAGGAAGAGGAAAACCAGTTTACTACACAGACTACAGTGACACAGTCAGCATCAGTAAGAATGGTGGCCTTAACATGTTCTCTTTCTGTGATTAGTGAAATCACGGAGAGAGGTTTTGCTCTCAACTTCACAATCTGTTTCAAATTTCACTGAAACAGATTTTTATATATATAAATATATGTATATACATGTAGAAATAATTGAATTCTTGAAAATAAATCCTCCTCTTCACTCATTAACACATATAGATACTGACATTACATCACAGTGATAAGTTACATTTCACTTACTATCATGCATTTTTTTTTTTTGCAAAAAGCCTTTTGTTACCTCATTCAAAAGAAGTCTTTGGATTTGCTGTAGATTTTATTTATAATCATTTTAAGATATCTTTTTTTTTAGATGATAAAATTATAATTTAAGCACCACTTATTCCTTTTTCATGTTTTATATTTCCAGCATCCGTTGAGTGCAGCGGTCTAGTCGGCTCTTTGTCGCTCGTGCTGCTGGTCGTTGCTCTGGTTGGTGGAATCAGTCTAATTATTCTGCTGCTCTTGTTTTGGCGCAGCAGACGGACGAAAGGTGAGACGTTTCTCCTGCTCTTCATCATCTGAAGTGTTTCAGATTCATCAAGATGCATTCTAATGTTGTGACAAGAGAAAAAAACATGATGAAGGTATTTTTAAAAGTTTTTTTTTTTTTACAGATCTGGGGCACACGAGGTGAATACACAACATCTGATTGTCTCTTTTTTTGACAAAAAAAACTATTTTCTTCGTACCTTTGTCTTTAATTTCCGGTTGTTTTTCTAACAAAGTGGTCACATTTCTTCAGCTTTAGACTAAATTCATCACAGAGCTCCAGTAGGCGCTTCGCCACTAATCATGAGGTCAACCAGGCTGAGACACACATCTCCCTCCAACGGGGTTAGAAAGCAGATTCATTGGAATATAGTTTTTTATTTTATTTTGTTATTATCATTTTCTCAACTAAATACAAACAGTAGGAGATAAAGTGCAATTTGGATGCACTTTGTTTCGCTTACTTACTTGCATCACATTCAGAGAAATTGAATATGTGTTCCCATGAGGTTTAATTGTCAAATTAAAAGTAGATTTTGAGAACAACAGCCTTCTATCAGATAGTAAACATACTTTTCATTAACGTCTATTTTTGTATTATGTGTATTTTTCTGATTAAATATTCTAACCTGAAATCTCATGTTTTCATCAGTCATAATCAGAAATAATTATGTCAAAATCTATAGAAAAAAAGGTTTTTAACAGTCAGTCTGTGTTTAATGACTCTTTTTGGTGTGTGAACTGAAATGTTTGGAATTAATTAAGTTTTTAACAATATCCTAATTTATTGAAAAATAACTGTAAGCCTCTTGTCCTTATTTATTATTTACAGTAAACAATTCTTCCCTCAGTTTGTCACTCGGATCCTCAGAGGTCAACAGGAACGGTAGAGTATTTCTGTTGAAATTGTTACAACATGTTGGTCAATTAGGAACTTTCATCATAAACAGCTCAAATATAATCTGTGGATATTTTTTTATTGCAGGCAAACCTGACACTGTGTACTCCCTGGCTGAATCAAAAAACTCTGGGACAAAGAGTAAGATGGAAACATGTTTAGTTTAGAGAGCAGAAGAATAAGTTCAGACGGATTTTAACCTTCAGTTCTTTGGTTTTGTTGACCTCAACAGGGAGTCCTCCAGATCCAGAAGAGGGCGCTCTTTGGTCACATGTGAAAATACAAGCTATAGGTAATTCATGTTTTCTGCTTTGACAGGCAGATCATCATAGACTTAAAAACAGAAGTGTTTATCTCATTATCCTACATGTATAATGTGCTTTACTTGCTGATTTGAGTCACTGAGATGAATGAACTTTTTTTTATTTTATTTATTTAGGCTAATAAGGATTCAATCCTTATTTCAGCTACAGAAATCAACATTTGTTTCAATTAGTCACTCAAATGCTATAATGTCAGTAGGAATGGTATAATATATATATATTGTTTGTTACAATTGTTACGAATGCAACTTATTGGTCAACTAGGAAGCTAATGACAAGCAACAGATGTATAACAGATGTATTTAATATTGTATTTGCAGATGAATCCATAGACAATGGGTACTCTCTGCTTGAAGCAAAAAACTTTGGAACAAAGAGTAAGACGCAAATATATTCAAAATACAGAACAGTGAGAACTGTTCTTAAATCTGCAGCATTTCCATTTCACAAAAAATGTTTGTAATAACTGTGCTGATGTCTAGATAGTATGGCATGAGACAGATAATCTGGAAAAAGATTGAGGTGTGCAAAAATGCACCACACCCAGTCAAAATCAACCAATCAGAGCTAGGAGGAGGAGGGTCTTAGCACTGTCAATCAATAATGCTCAAAGGTGGACAAACGACTTACTGTTAAGAAAAAAGGCTATCCAGCTTCATCTGTGGCTATGCTAAGTAGCATTAGCATTGGCGGTAGCAAGAGAGCGCTTGACAACGCTAAGGTTGATTGGTTGTTTCTGACTCAGTGGCGTATTCTTGTCGTTAGCACTGGGAAAAGGCAGAGGAGCTTGTTTTTCCCCACTTTATCTGTCTTAGAAATAATAATTTCTAAGTAGGTAAAAAATATAGTTTAATAAAAAGCTACATATTGCAGCTGGTCTGATCTTTGTTTTGGTGGGTTTTTCTTTCTTTTATTTTCATCTCAACAGGCCTTCGTGTTGGTCCAGAAGTGGGCACTGTTTACGCTACTGTGAATAAAGAAGCTTCTGGTACTGGTAATGAAATATTACCTCCTCAGGTTTTGTGTTTCCACTCCTATTTTAAAGATTTATCATTGGTGATGAATTCAGAGTATTGAAATTGTAATGGCACCTTGTCGTCACCTTAATCCTAATCTTTAGTTCCCTCCAGAGATTTTCCACAATTATTACGTCAGGACTCTGACTTACCCACTCCAAAATGTTATTGCTCCAACCACTTTGGGACTAAACCTAAATGTCAGAGAGGGGTTACAAATATGTGGGCTTGTCAAGCTGCCGGCTGCATGCCTTCCGGTTTTAAGTTCCGACTCATAACATTTTTACATTCTCAGATTGTTGTGTGTTTTTTGAAAAAGAAGTCCTCATTGTACTGCTGGAATTGCTTAAATACATTTCTAAAAGGCAACTTTGAAATCTTGTGATGTCAGTAAAATTAGTAGGCTGTTTTTGTCAAAGTTAAGAATGCTGCCAATTGGTCACTTAGAAAGCCTAATGTGTGACTGTATAATCCTTGAATATTTTCTTTTTCAGATAAATCCATAAACACTGTGTACTCCCAGATTGAAGGGGAAAATGTTGGGCTGATGAGTAAGATGTGTACATATATATATATAAATAAATATTCAATTTAATGAGAGCAGTGATCAGAACTGTTACTAACGCTGTTTTTTATTTATTTATTTTTTCATCTAAACAGAACTTTCTGTTGATCCAGAAGAGAGTCCTGTTTATGCTAACGTGGAAAACAGAGGACCAGGTACAGTCCTGGCTATAAATCCCTTCTTACATTTAGGTTAAATGTAACGTATTCAGAGGTAGAACATTTTTATTCTCAAATTTGTTCTGTTTCTGTTATTCTGAAAAAATCCACATTGCATAACTACAATTTTTAATGAATCTCAAGAGTTGTGGCCCCAACTGTGTGGATGATGTCAATCGGAATAGTAGAGTAATTTTATGAAAGTAGATAAGAATGTCACCAATTGGTCACTTAGAAACCCTAAAGACATGCGACTGGTGTTGGTAACTTGAATATTTTATTTGCAGATAAATCCCCAGACACTGTGTACTTCCTGGCTGAAATGAAAAACTTCGGGACGACGAGTAAGACATTTGATTGACAGCAGCAGAACAAAACTCAGGCAGAACTGGTTTTAACCTCCAGATGTTCTTTTTTATCTCAACAGAGGATCCACAAGAGGGCGCTGTGGGCTCCGACGTGAAAACAGGTGCGGTTATTTTTTTTTTATTTTTTTTGTATTGTAACTTGTCTTCATGACATTATACTCAATTTCATTCCATATAATCTTGGAGTTCAAATCATAATTTTCCTTATTTAACATATACATAAGGCCACCAGAGATGGAAATTGTTTTTTTCGTGTGTTTTTTTAGTTTCTGTTCATTTCATTTCTTCTTCAGACTCTACCACAGCATCTGCTGAGATTATCCATTTGAAAAAAGCCAAGAAAAAAAACAAAAGCTAAAGGAAGAGAAAATTACTTCCAGGCCTTTTTTTTTTTGCTCAGTGGATTGGTTTCAGAACTTTTAATTGACACCTTTTATTTTTTGAGTTGCATGTGTGTAACGCTGGCAGTTACCAGCTGTCACCAGCTGACGAAGATGACAATTGACAGCCTTCCAGTTTAAATCATTTCATCTCTCCATTGACAGGAAAACGGAGTCGCTCGGCAGATGCAGCAGTTTATGCCAACTACAAGTCAGGAGCAACTCTGGCTGACGATGGTCCCATGTCCAGAAAAGCCAAAAAACATTAAAACCCTTCTTGTTTAACTGTCACTTAAAAGAAACACCGCCTCAAAAATGATTTATACTCAGCTCAGTAACAAACTGGAAAACTTTTACTCGTATTATAGCGATAAAACTCCAAAACTTCTTACTGATTATTATGTTTTCCATTTTTCTTCGAATCTGAGATTTTATCTTTGGTTACATTCATATGTCATCTGCACAGGGAAGAACTGGAGAGGGCCTGGAAGGTGAAGACCACAGTGGTGCCTGTGGTCATCGGGGCCCTCGAGGCAGTAACCCCCAAACTGGAGCAGTGGCTACAACAGATCCCAGGAACAACATCAGACATCTCAGTCCAGAAATGTGCAGTCCTTGGCACAGCCAAGATACTGCGCAGAACCCTCAAGCTCCCAGGCCTCTGGTAGAGGACCCGAGCTCAGAGGATAAGAACCCCCCGCGGTGGGTGAGAAGGGAATTTTTTTTTATATATATATATTTTCTTTTTTTTTTTTTTTTTTACAAAATATTCTACTGCATGGTGACAGTTTTAACAAATATGCAAAACCTACATTTATAAGTGAACTATTCTGCAGAACAAAGTCATTATTCCTCCACCAGCCCTACTTCAAGTCAGAGGAGAACAATTGTACATAGTGATCCTGCTTGGTCATAAAAGTTATTCTACAATCTGCAGGAAAATGAACTCATTTTGGAGCGCTGAACTTAACAAATTGTGATTTAATTTTTTTTTCCCACTTGCTTTTATTAAGTAAAACAAGAAAAACATCTGATGATAGGCTCAGTACTGAAATGTAAAAATAAATGAAAAGTTATGTGAACAGAGGTGTGCTAGTTTTTCACATTAACACACTTTTCTCGCTCTCGCTCTCTCTTTTTTTTTTTTTTTTTTTTTTTTTTTAGCACATTTGCCACAACTTGCGTCACAATTAAAAAAATTAAAAATATTCCTCCGGAAAAAATAAGATCACTGTGTGGCTTTTGGTGCTGCACACACACACACGCACACATACGCACGCACAAACGCGCACACTCACGGACACACATAACTCCTATTTAAAATATTTAAGTACTTTTTGTTCATTCCATTGTCTTAATCTAGTCTTGGAGAAAATTCTCAGCCACCAATGTGGACTTTAGAACTGAACGATAAACACGCTGTGAGAAATTACATATGATAAAGAGGAATTTTACATGTGTGAGAAGTGTTAGTACTTATATTTTAAGTCTGATGTTTTTTTTATCAGATGAAGAGAAATTGGCTGAAACCTCTGATGTCATTCTGACGGGAAACATATAAGATATACTTGTAAAGAAGAGGATGTGCTTGTAAAGCTCCTGCGCTGGGTGTCAGAGTGACCCACACTTTGCTCGTCAATCTAAACTTTGTTGTTTGTTAATAATGACAAAAGTTTTAGCTTTTATTTTACTGCTGAATCCTCTTCTCTGCTCTGGACATGCTGACGGTATCTTGATTTCTTTGTTCTTTTATTTATTCACAAAGAATGAGGTGCATATATGTTGTTTTTTTATTTGGTGTCTTAAAATGTATTATAAACATACATTGATAAATGTGCTAAATGTATTGTGCTGCGTTTTAGGCGCATACCTGACTATTGACCCCAACTGGTCGACTTTTCATGTTGGAGAGAGCGTGACCTTCATTTGTGACATGGATAAAGGCAAAGACACAGACTGGGAATATGACATTAGAAGAAATGAAGAAAAAATTCTTCAATCCAACCCGCACAAAAGCTTCACATTACCATCTATCCAACTTGATCAGGGTGGTGAATACCGGTGCTGTGGTGTCAGGAAGAGCTCCAGTGATGCAAGTGCAGTGACACGGTCTCTATAACTGTTATGGTGAGTTCAAATGATCTTTTCAACTAGATTTGTACATGATAGAGAGATATATAGCTAATGAACATGCTTAATCCTCTGTAAGTTAAATTTATATACAGGAAATTAGCTTAGCTTTTTGTGTTCCTCCCAAAATGAACTTTTAACCTCTTGTGAAGTATCAGAAGTTGCAACATCTACAGAAAACATCAATTCTGTGAAATACAATTAAACTTATTATTTTATGAATAAAATTATGTTCAATTAGGTGAGCTATCACAGAAAAGTATCATTTTTGTTGTTTGTTTGTTTGTTTTATTTGGGAGGTTAAACTAAAATAAAACTTTATTCTCATCAGAGAAACTCAATTATTGTGTTTTGTTACATATTATGATGAGACATTTGAATATTTGTACTCAATCTGACTGAAGAATAACTTAACGTGTTAACGGACATTTTTATTATATTTTATTAAATCAGCTCCTCCACCCAAAGCCAACTGACTGCAGGTCCTACAACCATACCAGTAGGGGGCAGTGTGAGACTGAGCTGCTCAGTGGAGCCCTCTGCTGGATGGAGGTACATATGGTTCAGAAGGACCAAAGACACACCTGAAGCTCAAATCACTGATGAAGAAAACAGAGATATTAATGTAACAGAAGGAGGAATCTACAGATGTTATGGAATGAGAGGAAATACAAAACTTCCAGAGTCTTGTAAGTGATAAAGTCAGCATCACAATAAGATGTAAGTAAAATTTCTCTTTAAACGCATCTGTTGATTATTTATATATTTAAGAGGAAACTCAGGAGGTATTTACTTTATTTATTTCAAACTGGCCCATATTTAATGTAAACAGATTCCAATGAGGTTTTTGTGACTCGAAAACCAAACTGGCCTCAGATGTTCAGTGGTGAGTTGATCACTCTGACATGTGAGATCCAAGAAAGAGAAACCACTGAGTGGAGATACGAATGGAGGAGAAATGGGACAACTGTAAAAATGGCAAAGGGAAAATTCCTGACTTTCACAGTCTCTGCGTCCAGCAGTGGAGACTACATGTGTCGGTGCAGAAAGATAGACGACCGGCATTCTCTGACAAAGTGGAGTGAAAAGATGTCATTGCTGGTGTCAGGTGAGTCGTGATGGGTTTTTTTTGTTTTTTTTATTTATCAGGACCAAAGCAAAAAATCAAAGCAAGCAGAGCCTAAATATTAGCAGAGCATCTGTCTGAAAGTTCCCCTCGATTAATGCAGAATATTGAAAGTCAATTTAATCTGGAAGATTTAAATCTTGCTCTTATTTAGCATCCCAGAACATGTATTAGAACTTGAAATCCAGAAAACTACCTTAGCAACTACTTTTTAGACTCTTAATCTTCCAATCCAGAGGATATTTACTCATACTTACTAAATCTCCTTGAATAGATGGATCTTGTTTATTTATTTGCATAAACATTAGATTATTTTTCTTCTTTGCTCTTTCTTTGGTTTATTATTTTTTGTTGTTTTTCTATAAATTCCTGTACAGCATCTCCTATTGCCTTGTTGCTGAAAATGTGCAATTTAAATAAAATTACCTTTATATTTAAATGTACAAATTTACATTTAAATGTACATTTACTTACAAATGTCTGTAAATGTACAAAATGAAGTTTACAGAGTCTGAGAATATTCAGCCAAATAATGAATTAATAGTGTTGGTTTACGCTTCCTGCTGGTTTTTGAACTGGGATCAGTTGAATGTCTTATTTAACCATATACACATTTTACTAATGACTTAAAAGACAATGTTCAATCTTTAATTTTAGATGCTTTTATATTTTCCAAGTCTTTTGTGTGCTTTTATTTACATTGAAATAAATTGCATGACATGAACTTTTTGTTTTTTTGCATTTTTAACATTTTTTATAAATTGCTATCAACATTTTGTTTAAATTTTTTCCACTCGATAAATATACCTTTTATTCACTGTAAAGCAGCCACAAGATGCATGTAGATTAACTTTTTCACTACATTTTAATGGCTGCAAATTGCTTTCCCCCATTGATTAGAATCGATATTGGTGTTGACATAAAACCACAAACAAAGGACAATGAGGATATAGTTGATTGGGAAAAGACCATGTTTGTTTTGCTTTCCAAATGAAGATACATTTTTCTTCAAGTCTTTAAATTTAACTGTTTCAACTGAGTCCAAAGGGATTTTTCACCTGGATTATGAGAGTTATGATGTTGCTTCACATCTTTACTTTAAGTTAAATCCTTGTGCAGAAAAATATCTTGTAGTTTTTGTTGTTTTTTTTTTTTACTTTGGTCATTAAAATAACTAAGATAACCCATCATTTATCCCCAGTAGAGAAAGTCAATTATGGAGTTTTGTCATTGTTTATGTTGAGACATTTGAATATGTTGTACTAAATGTGATTGTGGAATATGTAAAATCGGTGACTGAATAATTAAAGTTTTTATTTTAACAGCAGCAAAACCAAAGCCAAACTGACTGCAGGTCTACAACCATACCAGTAGGGGCAGTGTGAGACTGAGCTGCTCAGTGGAGCCCTCCGCTGGATGGAGGTACAGATGTGGAGAAAGACCAAAGACACACCTGAAGCTCAACTCACTGATGAAGAAAACAGAGATATTAATGTAACAGAAGGAGGAATCTACAGATGTGATGGAATGAGAGGAAATACAAACTTCTATAGTCTTGTAAGTGACGAGACCAACATCACAATAAGCTGTAAGTTAATTTCTTTTTAAATGCATCTGTGATTATTGTTTACATTTAAGAGGAAACTCAGGAGGTATTTTAATGCACTTTATTATTTTATTCTCTTAAACTGCCCATATTTAATGTAATCAGTTCCCAACAAGATTGTTGTGACTCGACAACCAATCAATCAATCAAATTTTATTTGTATAGCACATTTCAGCAGCAGGGCTGAAATGCACATAACCACAAAAACACAGTCATGCATCATGGAATAAACAATACATTGTAACATATTACATTTCAAATACAATTCTAAACAGGTGTGTTTTTATTTGAGATTTAAAGGAAGTCATGGTTTCTGCTGTTTTACAGTTTTCTGAAAGTTTGTTCGAAATTTTTGATGCATAGATGCTGAAAACTGCTTCTCCTCTCTTGGTTCTGGTTCTGGGGATGCAGAGCAGACCAGAACCAGAACCTGAGAGTCTGGAAGGTTGATACAACAACAGCAGATCTTGATGTATTGTGGTGCCAAACCGTTCAGTGATTTGTAAACTAACAACAGTATTTTAGAGTCTATTCTTTGAGCTACAGGGAGCCAGTGGAGGGACTTTAAAACTGCTGTTATGTCTCTATCTTCCTGGTTTTAGTGAGAACGTGAGCAACAGCTTCTGGATCAGCAGAAGCTGATTGATTTATTGGACAGGCCTGTGAAGATACTGTTACAATAATCAATGCGACTAAAGATAAACGCATGAATGAGTTTCTCTAGCTCTGGCTGAGACATTAGTCCTCTAATCCTGGAGATGTTCTTCAGGTGATAGAAGGCCGACTTTGTAACTGTAACTTGTAACATTAGAAGCCATAGTATGGCGAGATCCATGTTAGTGTCCAAAATTATAGTCTATTTTTCCACGTTTAAACTTTAATCCAAATATTTTTATTTGAAAAATACATCAATGGTACAAAACATTAAAGTGACATCAAGGTTGGACACAAACATTTAATTTTCTTATTAATGTTTCCTGTTTACAGTCACTGTCAACGCTTCATTTCTCATTTAAACATTTTTAAAAAGTTATTGTCGTTATTATCAACGTCTAACAAATGTTTACAGGTGAGCATTCCCACAGCAAAGCTTTGTTACTTTCTTAAATTGCAGATCTGAATTTAGTTCAGTTTCGACAGTAAAACCATTTAACTGTTTGAGGAAAAATTGATACACAGACTGAGAATGTCTGTGTTAAACCTCAATGTCACATTTACATGTTTTAGTAGGAAATCATCTCTTTGGGTACAATGATGACTAATAATACATTACTTTTGTTTTTGTGTAGCTGGATCCAGTCCAGTCAGCTCTTCATTTCCTGTGCTCTTAGTTGTTGGACCAATTAGTGGAATCCTTCTCATCGTCCTCCTGCTCTTGCTGTGGCGCTACACGGTCCAATGGTGAGAACGTTTTCACACTGGATCAGATTACTTCATCACCAAAAACGCTTTCTAAATAATCAAATGTGTCACATGTGTGATTTTTAAATACATTTCATCTATTTAATTCTGGTGTTAATGATGCCGATTCATTTTTTTCAATCTTCTGCAGATTTATGCTGCGTCAGGTCAGTTTGTAATTACTTGTCGTCTCATTTTAAGCATGAACTTCTGATTCTTTCATTCATTTTTACGTTTAATTCATTTTAATATTTTTAGGCGGTTCAGCTCTGCCACCAATCACGTGGATCAGACTGAAGTTCACGTTTACAGCTCTCTGCTGCATGGTTGGTCACAAACAAATGACATTATAAAAACTTGATTCATCTTCATAAAGCAAATATACAGACATATTTAAAGAGTCAAAGTCCAAATGGAGCTAATTACTTCTTGCATACAAAACGACAGATTTCAATAATTTAATTTTGTTTGTGCTGAACTTTTTGTCACAGTTAATCCACCAATATCATGGCTCTGCTGCTCAACATGATAAAATACAGTTATGTCATTACCATGAGTTCGTTCAGGGCAAATGGTTCTTAATGACAAACGATTATAGTCAACAGAAAAAAAGATTAATATAATTGCGTTGGGGTCAGAACGTTGATCTTGAAATGTTTTTGTTTGCTGCAGGCACCACTTCTCTGTATGAGACAGTCCATCCACGTGGAGCCACTAGAAATGGTAAAGTGTTTTAAGACAGACCTGCAACTTGCGAGTTACTGAAGGAGATTGAAGCTCGTTCGAAACGCAAAAACGTTTCAGGAACAGATGAATTTTGCAATGCTGTGAAATACTCTGAACTTTAACTCCTCACCAAGAGAAAGTCATTAGTAAACATTCAGTAGATTGTAGATTTAATGAACATTTTTATCCATGTTGCCATTTTAACAGAGAGACGTCATCCAGAGGAAGATTCTGTTTACGTTAACGTGCAACCGGGACGTTGAAGCTCCGCATGACGGTCAGTGATGTCATTATTATATCTACGAATGCATTTATTTATTTATGTTTTGGGAGGGTAAACTGTCTTGCCACATTTGACTTCTCTAGTTATTCTCAAGCACCTTCTGATTGACATTGCTCACCTTTTTAAAGGGGCAGTATTATGTAAAGTTGATGTTTTTAATCTTTACATCATGTTATGTTAGAATATTTTATAGTTGACATACTTGGAGAGTTGCCCTGATTCTTTCATGCATGTTTGAGAAATCCTTTAACCTCCTGTGGCAACCATTCAGCTGTGCAAAACGACTGGGTGGACTTAGCTCCGCCTCCTCAGAGCTGCAGCTTCCAAGCTTCTGAGCTTCTCCCTGACAGAGCAGCCCTTCCTCCTTTACTCCCCCACTCAGCTCCTTCAGACTAGCCTGCAGCGAGTGGCAAACACCCGGTGTTTTAGAATGGGTATCTCCTGAGCTCACTACACGAGCAACTTCTCAGTTCAACACTAATAAAAACGTTTGTTAAAGGGTTAACAGAGGAGCGATGCTGTTATAACTTCCTGGAGGCGGAGTTTCAGAAAGAGCAGGGAGCTTCTTAAAGTGACAGAGGCCCAATTCCAGGGTTTTAAGTTACAAAGTCAAATTTCTTTCAAGTCTTATTTGATATATGTTGCGTTTTTATAACAGTAAATTGCTCAATTTGTTATAAATTGACCATGTGTGCCTGGGAAATAATACTGCCCCTTTTAAAAATAAACTGTTTCGATATCCAGTTTCTGTTTTAGACCCCAGTGGTAAATAACGTCCTCCTCATTCATGTAAAAACTTTATTATCCCAAATATTTCTTTTGGATAATTAAATCACATTTTGATTATCCCAATATATGCTCTCTCTTCCTCTCTCAGCTGGAATTGGAGTCCGGCAGCAACAGATACTCCAGGTTGTTATATGAAACGACTGGGAATTCTGCTGCCATGTTTTCATTATATGTTGTGATGGTTATTGTATTTCTGCAGCTTTAAGATGCCAAAGATGATTTAATCATGCTATATCTCTTCAAGAATCAAATGTGCTCTAGTTTTACATTTTTGCTCATGTCATAAACAGGAACATTCATAAATTGAAATGTTGTGAGATTCTTGAGAAATAAAATTAAAGCTGAAAATTGCAAACTCCCTTCTTACCTTCACAGCTGAATTTGTAGCTTTTACAGTTATGCTATGTTTGTGATAAATACAAAACTGTCACACAGTTTGAATATCGGTGCCTGTTTTCCATAAAATGAGTGAAAGTTCATGAATGCATGGTATGTAAAACATTAATGATGTTGATTGGGCTGTTTTAAAGTTCTGTTCAGTGTTAAGAAAAAAAAGTAGTTTTAGAGTTTGCAGTCCAAGAAGATATCTGCATGAATATTCAGTCCATTGCAAGTTAAAAGCCAAAAGAATGGATTTTCAAATGGGTGGAAAATGATTGCATATTTTGATCCTAGATGTGGGCTTTCATTGCTTGGTCAGTTTATTGGTATTAACACTGATTCCACAATCTGCAGAAAGATCAACAAGATGAGCAATGAGGTTGTTAACGTGTGCAACAAATTGTGATTTGATTGTGTATTTAATAAAAACACGTCAACCAATTGATTAAAGGCTCTATGCACTAAAGCTTGAAGCCTTATTTGACTGTTTTCTCCAAAATGGCTTCTGTTAGGTGGACAGGAAGTGTCAGTTCTCCATGATAAAACTCAAAGGAATGACGTCACTGGTTTTATAATGAAAAAAATAGAAATCTTTCTTTAGGTTGTTTTGATGAATTCAGTGCAACTTGTGTCAAAATAGTGCAAAAAATATGTCTCTGACCACGGGCAGTCATTATCAGGCCTGGAAATCAGCTTACGAAACTCTTCTCTGCGTGTGTCAGGCTTGTTCTGCAGCGATGTCACTTCCTGTGTTTGAATGGCGCAGATAAAATGAACAAAATGTTCACTTTTGACAGTATGTGCACTGACATCTCTTTTCTTGTAGTTATTTTTTCACTTAGTTTTAAACTTATCTTTTATTTAATAAAAAAAATACTGTATACTGTATATTTGAAGGTTCACGAATGTAATGATTTGTAAAATGTGTTATCTTTGTTCTCTCCTATTTACATGATGTTTTTGAGAACTTTTTGTTTTGCACATTGTATTTTCGTCTACTTTTTGAGGAAATAAATCTTTTAATTTGAGCTAACTGAAATGATCTTTAAACAAATGGTTACCTCAAACCGTGTAACTGGGGTACATCTTTTTGTTATTTGTGAGTCACCTTAGTTTAAGGATGTTTGACACTGTGTGGGAAGTGTCAAAATATTTTGTGGTAATATTTCGTCTTTATCCGTGATGTTTTTATAAAAATTTTTTTTAAGAAGTGACAATGAGCTCACAGAACAGGAAGCTGGTGTAATACTGATCGAAAACTTCGGTTATATGAGAAGAAAGTGTCAGTGTCAGAGCTGGACGCGACGCAGGGACTCTGTTCTTGTTTCTGTGAACTTTTAATGTTTATAATGACAAAGGTTTTAGGTTTTATTTTAGTGATGAATACACTCCTCTGCTGCGGACGTGCTGACGGTATTTTCTCTTTTTTTCTTCAAATTTATTTATATACTGAGAATGAGGCACACCTTTATAAACTCCATGATAAATGTGCTAAATGTATTGTGCTGCGTTTCAGACGCAGACCTGACTACCCCGACTGGTCGACTTTTCATGTTGGAGAGAGCGTGACCTTCATTGTGACATGGATGAAGGCGAAGACACCTGGGAATATGAGATTAGAAGAAATGAAGAAAAAATTCTTCAATCCAACCCGCACAAAACCTTCACATTACCATCTATCCAACTTGATCAGGGTGGTGAATACCGGTGCTGTGGTGTCAGGAAGAGCTCCAGTGATGACAAGTGCAGTGACATAGTCTCTATAACTGTTACTGGTGAGTCCAAATGATTTTTTTCAACTAGATTTGTACATGATAGAGACTTGCACAGCTAATAAACATGCTTAATCCTCTGTAAGTTAAATCAAATGCAGAAAATCAGCTTAGCTTTTTGTGTTCCTCCCAAAATGAACTTTTAACCTCTTGTGAAGTATCAGAAGTTGCAACATCTACAGAAAACATTAATTCTGTGAAATACAATTAGAATTATTATTTTTTATTAATAAAATTATGTTTCATTAGGTGAGCTATCACAGAAAAGCATAATTTTTGTTGTTTTATTTGGGAGGTTAAACTAAAATAAAACTTTATTCTCATCAGAGAAACTCAATTATTGTGTTTTGTTACATATTATGATGAGACATTTGAATATTTGTACTCAATCTGACTGAAGAATAACTTAACGTGTTAACGGACATTTTTATTATATTTTATTAACATCAGCTCCACCCAAAGCCAAACTGACTGCAGGTCCTACAACCATACCAGTAGGGGCAGTGTGAGACTGAGCTGCTCAGTGAAGCCTCTGCTGGATGGAGGTACATATGGTTCAGAAGGACCAAAGACACACCTGAAGCTCAACTCACTGATGAAGAAAACAGAGATATTAATGTAACAGAAGGAGGAATCTACAGATGTTATGGAATGAGAGGAAATACAAACTTCCAGAGTCTTATAAGTGATAAAGTCAGCATCACAATAAGATGTAAGTAAAGTTTCTCTTTAAATGCAGCTGTTGATTATTGATTACATTTAAGAGGAAACTCTGGAGGTTTTTTAAATGCATTTTATTATTTTTTCTCTTAAACGGCCCATATATAATGTAAACAGTTTTCCAATGAGGTTTTTGCGATCCGACAACCAAACTGGCCTCAGATGTTCAGTGGTGAGTTGATCACTCTGACATGTGAGATCCAGGGCGGAGAAACCTTTGAGTGGAGATACGAATGGAGGAGAAATGGGACAACTGTAAAACTGGCAAATGGTAAAGAATGGACTTTCATCTCTGAGTCCAGCAGTGGAGACTACATGTGTCAGTGTAGAAACATAGACGACGCATTCTGTGACAAAGTGGAGTAAAAAGATGTCATTGCTGGTGTCAGGTGAGTCATGATGTTTTTTTTTGTTTGTTTGTTTTTTATTTATCAGGACCAGCTCAGCAAAAAGCAAAGCAAGCAGAGCTTAAATATTAGCAGAGCATCTGTCTGAAAGTTCCCCTCGATTAATGCAGAATATTGAAAGTCAATTTAATCTGGAAGATTTAAATCTTGCTCTTATTTAGCATCCCAGAACATGTATTAGAACTTGAAATCCAGAAAAACTACCTTAGCAACTACTTTAGACTCTTAATCTTCCAATCCAGAGGATATTTACTCATACTTACTAAACCTCCTTGAATAGATGGATCTTGTTTATTTATTTTGCATAAACATTAGATTATTTTTCTTCTTTTGCTCTTTCCTTTGGTTTATTATTTTGTTTGTTTTCCTATAAATTCCTATACACATCTCCTATTTCCTTGTTGCTGAAAATGTGCAATTTAAATAAAATTACCTTTATATTTAAATGTACAAATTTACATTTAAATGTACATTTACTTACAAATGTCTGTAAATGTACAAAATGAAGTTTACAGAGTCTGATGAATATTCAGCCAAATAATGAATTAATAGTGTTGGTTTACGCTTCCTGCTGGTTTTTGAACTGGGATCAGTTGAATGTCTTATTTAACCATATACACATTTTACTAATGACTTAAAAGACAATGTTCAATCTTTAATTTTAGATGCTTTTATATTTTCCAAGTCTTTTGTGTGCTTTTTATTTACATTGAAATAAATTGCATGACATGAACTTTTTGTTATTTTTGCATTTTTAACATTTTTTATAAATTGCTATCAACATTTTGTTTAAATTTTTTCCACTCGATAAATATACCTTTTATTCACTGTAAAGCAGCCACAAGATGCATGTAGATTAACTTTCACTACATTTTAATGGCTGCAAATTGCTTTCCCCCCATTGATTAGAATCGATATTGGTGTTGACATAAAACCACAAACAAAGGACAATGAGGATATAGTTGATTGGGAAATAGACCATGTTTGTTCTGCTTTCCAAATGAAGATACATTTTTCTTCAAGACTTTAAATTAACTGTTTCAACTGAGTCCAAAGGGATTTTTCACCTGGATTATGGAGAGTTATGATGTTGCTTCACATCTTTACTTTAAGTTAAATCCTTGTGCAGAAATATCTTCTACTTTTTTTTTTACTTTGGTCATTAAAATAAATAAGATAACCCATCATTTATCCCCGTAGAGAAAGTCAATTATGGAGTTTTGTCATTGTTTATGTTGAGACATTTGAATATGTTGTGCTCAATGTGATTGTGGAATATGTAAAATCGGTGACTGAATAATTAAAGTTTTTATTTTAACAGCAGCAAAACCAAAGCCAAACTGACTGCAGGTCCTACAACCATACCAGTAGGGGGCAGTGTGAGACTGAGCTGCTCAGTGGAGCCCTCTGCTGGATGGAGGTACAGATGGTGGAGAAAGACCAAAGACACACCTGAGACTCAACTCACTGATGAAGAAAACAGATATTAATGTAACAGAAGGAGGAATCTACAGATGTGATGGAATGAGAGGAAATACAAACTTCTATAGTGTTGTAAGTGATAAAGTCAGCATCACAATAAGCTGTAAGTTAATTTTCTCTTTAAATGCATCTGTTGATTATTGATTATATTTAAGAGGAAACTCAAGAGGTTTTTTTATGTATTTTATTTTTATTTTTTTCAAAACTGCCCATATTTAATGGAAACAGTTTCCAACAAGGTTTTTGTGACTCGACAACCAGAAGGTTCTCATATCATCAGTGGTGAGACGATCACTCTGACATGTGAGATCCAGGAGAGAACCATTGAGTGGAGATGCGACTGGAAGAGAAATGGAACAACTTTAAAAATGGCAAAGGAAAAAATCCTGACTTTCACAGTCTCTGAGTCCAGCAGTGGAGACTACTTGTGTCGGTGCAGAAACAGAGACGACCTGCGTTCTGTGACAAAGTGGAGTGAAAAGATGCCATTACTGGTGTCAGGTGAGTCATGATGGTTTTTTGTCCATCTGGGCCAGCCCGACACGTGACCAACGCAGGCAGGGCCCAAAGAAAAGTGCTCAAAGTTTGTCTTCTGTAGACATTTTTTGTTGAGTTTTATTTTCGTTTTAGTTTACATTTCAGATTGTACATGTAAAATCAGTTTTTCTAACAATTGAGTTAGAAGTAATTGTACTGTAAAAAATGAAATGAGTCCTTCTTTCCAGTAACAGTGCCCACTCCGGTCAGCTCTTCATTTCCCGTCCTTATGATCATCGGACCTGTTGGTGGAGTCCTCCTGGTTCTTCTTCTGGTGTACTGTGGCACTACAGGCGGTCCAAAGGTGAAATCGGTAATTGTGAATGTATGATACATTAACAGTAGGAGAATTTTTTTACAATTTTAAGAAAGATATTTTAAAAGAATATATTTGGTATTCACATATTTACGTAAAGTGCATCACTTCGCCTCAAATATCTAAAATTTTTACACTTTTGTGAAAAAATGTACGCTGCAATTTTTTTGTATTACAATAAATATTTTTATCATTCACTTCCGAAGAAGTTTAAAGGAATAAACTGTTGACAAAAAAGTTCCAAATAGTTTATTTTCTTTCTCCCTTTCCAGTGTAATTAATTCAGAAGCAATTACTTCACATTTATATAATCGCAATGATAAGCCGAAAACTGCTGCAAACACTTGGCTTGTGGGAAAAAAACATAAATAAATAAAAAGTGCAGTCCTGTTGATTGTCTTTTTGTATTGTATAACAAAAATAAATGAAAAAAATTGAGTTGAATTGATAAATAACAGATTGCTTCATCATGCAAGATAGATTTTGGATTTAAAATTTGCTTTATGATGGGGCTTTTGTCAGGGCGGGTCGTTTTTGACCCATAGGCCAACGGAGTGAACAGAACTTTAGGATCGTTAACAAGAGTTAAGACTGTTTTAGGTGAAAGTTGTTAAAAATCAGTTGCAGATTAAATAATGGATTCAATAAGAACGAAACTGATGAGAGCAGCTCTCCTCTGCAGGGTCAGAATTAGATGACGGTGTTTAAATTAATATTCACTTTTTTTCCTGCACTGCAGGCGACGATCACATCTATGAGTCGGTCAACTTCTCGGGCACCGGTGGAAATGGTAAAGTGAATCTTTTCCACCAGATATTACTGCTACATGCACAATGCAAGTAACCGATCTGAAAAATCCTGAAATGTTTCAGTGGAAGATAAACCCAGACATGTAACCTACTCTCTCATTGAACTGAAAAACTTTGGGAAAGAGAGTAAGTCACAAAAACAACTTAAAGAAGAAAAAAAATCTGCCTTGTTTTGATAAAAAAAACAAAAATGTTTTAATAGAAATTGTTTATTTGAACAGGTACTCCAAACAAACCAGCAGAGGGCGCTGCCTACTCTTGTCTGGATTCAGGAATGAAAGGTAAAGTCAACTCCAACTTGACAATATGGTGCTTTCCATCTCTATCAACTAATGTTTGACAAAAACAAAGCTTTTTTGGGACAAAATATAAATGCTTAAATGTTTTTACACACTGCAGAAAGTCCTCATGTATGTCAGCATATAAATATTTAGACATGTGATAAAAGATTAAAAAATAAAACAAAAGTGGATTTGTGCTTATTACCTAATTGTACTTAGAATTAAGAAATTACAGGGGAAAAGAAATTGTAGGAATTTAAAGTTTAATTTAAAGAGCATAAAAGGAAAAAAAAGAAGTAATTTGTGCATTATAGGTACATTGAAGTCTTACAGTTGTCCTTTCACAGGTAGGGGGAGCCCTGGAGCAAAAGAAGAGGCTGTTTATTCTGAAATCAACCCTGAACCAGAGAACAAAAACACCATGTAGGTGTAGCTCAGTCTGCAGCTTCTAACTCATGCAGTTTTTGTTGGATCTATTGTGACAGACCAAATATTAACCTTTCATAAAACTGATTTTAGCTGTTGCTTTGTATGTGTTTAAAATAATCCCTCTCAGCGTTACCAGTTACTTATTATACTGCCAACTCTGCTTTACTTTGCTTTATTTTGTTTTACTAGTTATATTAGTTACACGCCTTGTAAAAAGAAATGATTCCCTTTTTGCCATTGTGACATTAAAACAAACTAAACTTTTCATGTTTTGAGTTAATTAAAATTACTAACATTCATTTTAATTTCTAAATAGTACAATGGTAAACAGGGGTCACATGTAAAAATATTATTTTTTCCTTTCAATTCAAAAGTGGTTGTTTTTTTTATAGTATATGGAAGAACTGCCGTTTAACTGTGTAAACGAGGTAAATTTGCTTCTCAAAGTGATTTTCTGGAATTTCAAGATAATGTGAGTCGTGGTAAATGAGTACTTTTATGATTACAGTTCAGTATAAACAAAGGACACTTTTCATGATCCATGAGATGCATTTTAATACTCAACGGTCCTCATCATGAGTGCTCATGCAGAAACCGAACTGTTTATTTACCACAAGCCGAGACCTCAAGCATCGGGGTGAGGAGTGAATATGAGCAGATGGAAAAGATGAAGCTGATTGTGTGCTTATTTGTGTATTTACGTCTTTCGCGACCAAATGTTTGGAACGTGTCATCTTGAGCAAACAAGATGAGATCAAGATCAAATAAAAAGTCAAAGCAAAATCTCTTTTTTCTGTTCAGTATTTCCTTCCTTTTTCTCTCTGTGTTTATGTTACCTAATTGAATGCGGAAATGTTAAACAGTCAAGTTTACCATTAGTTATTACATGTTTACTAACATTAAATGACTGAGATCAGTAAGATTTTACTTGACACGTCGTGCTTCTTTTTAAACTTTAGTTTCCAAGTTACTTTAATTTACTTTAAATTAAACTTTGTTCACATGTTCAAGTTGATTTCCTGCTATAGGTGTTGAAACCACACTGCCACCGCTTCCACCAAATCTTCAGTATGCTGGGGTCAAAGCATGCCTTTAACTTTAGAGTTCTGACAGAAAAGCAAGCATAAAAATAAATGTGAATTTGAGGAAGTAGGCTTTAAAGCTGAGAGCAAACGTCTGGTTTCTTGCCCCAAAAAATCCCTTGAACAGTTTTAGTTTGACCACTAAAGGGGTCCAAGAAAAATAGATTAGCATGAACAAAAAGAAGCTTAAAAGAAATTTACTTTGAAACAATTATTGCAACAGTAATTTCAATGAGAACCTTCGAGATAAAACAAGCTGATGCCTTGCAGAAAAAGTTTCTATGTCTAAAAACTGCTATGGGAAACGCAGCCGCAGACGTGAGAGTGAACCACAGACATGATATTTTTAGCATTGAAGTGTGAAACATGTTGGTCACAACTGTGCAGCAGATGCTACTCCTTATTCGGTAAACATTATAGCTAACGAAAAGCAGAAGCGTTCATCATTAGCTGTGCAGAAAGTCCAGCTGTGAGGATGCAGCACAATCTGCTCTGGATGGGTTTCCTCTGTAAGTACTTTTGTGCTCACTATTCTGTGCAAAAATTAAAAATTTTACCTGTAGTACAAGTTGCATTGCATCATCGGTGTGATTGGTTTTTTAAAATGGTTTCTAATTAATTGTTTGTTGGTGGGGACCAGCGGGTGAAGCGGCATGGCGCTCGGGTGGTCGCTGAGAGCCTCTTCTGAAGCTGCTGCCCCCGCGACCCGACCCCAGATAAAGCGGAAGAAAATGGATGAAATTAAAATTTTTATTTATGCTAAAAGATAAAAATTACTCTTTGATGTTTTTTGTTATGTGCTGCATTTGAATGTGAAAGATTATAGTCTATGATTATAGTCTAACGGAAATTGATATACAGGACTTTGACATTTTTCCATCAAGCTTCAAGGTGGCTTTAGATTTCTGAAGAATGGAGAAAATGGATTTGTTGCCTTGTAAGCTCAGACTGAAGGATTAAAATGTATTTTTAAAAAATCATCACATGACAAATATCACAATAATGTTGCCGTTGTTCTTCATTTAGCTTATATTGACGAAACAGAGTGGAAACTGTGTGTTTTCTTCACTTTTTATTCAAAATAGCTTGAATTGTTTTCTTGTCATCTTTAAACTTTATTGTTTGTCAAACAGAGAATGACTAGAAGTGCTCAAACTTGCATAGAAAAGCCACCTGGTTTGTTTGTGAGCACCAGATATCCGTTCAGAGCTCATCATTAGATGGAGACATGCAAGCTTTTCTTCATTAGATGAGCTCTGAACGGTGAATAGAAAGTTAGTACAGAAAAAGTACTGAAAAAAAAACCCAAAAACTTTGGAGACACCAAAAGCCTGGAGCCTGGGGTAGAGATGTGAATTCCAGCATGATGGTAATTAAAATTAGAATTCAACTTTATTGTCATTGCACTGTCACATGTAAAAAGCAACGAAATGTAGCATAAACATAAAGCCAGCAGAGCTAATGGATAAAAGCAAATGTATGTGGTAAGGTGCAAAAGGCTTTGCTATTTTATCTTAATTCTAAGTAACCCATGTTTATTTTATTGCAGTTTTCAATACGTTCTCCTGTGGACATCCTGAAGGTGAGACGCCATTTAACTGTTTAATATGATTTACGTGCAGCTGTGGTATCGTCACCGTTTTTAGTCATGGAGCAGTGTGACATCTTGTTCATGCAAAGAAACCTCTTTTTTTCCTGCGACAGCATATTTTAATTGACATAACATGTGAACTATGTAACATTTCTACATGTTAACTCTCCTAATAAAAAAAAGATGAAAAGATGAGGGAAGAAAATAACTCTTTAACCAACCGTGCAGTCGATGAGAACACGCTGCTTCACTGCGCAAATGTTCTCACTTCCTGAATATATTTTCAACTTGCAAAGTGCCTTGAGACGACATTTATAGTGAATTGACTCAATAAACTGAATTGAATTGAATGAACTTTTATGCTGCAGATAAACATGACCATTGAAAAAACTTTAAACCAGGAAAAGTTAAAAAAAAATATATATATATATATATATATATATATATATATATATATATATATATATATATGTTTATCTGAACTGATCTTTGCACTTTCTTACTGTTCATTAAACAGTAAGAACATGTTTCTTAAAACACTTATTGATGAAACATTTATTCCATTTCCTGTTTTGTCCTAATATCAGAATAACATTAGATTGATACGTGTAAAAATCTCAATAAATAAACAGATCAAATATTTCAATATCTGTCAAAGACTGTTTTTTTTTTGTTTCTGTTTTTTGTTTCTGTTTTTCCTGTTTTTCAAACAGGAAAAACTTCACTGGCGGCAGATAGAGCTGTTCTACCAGCAGGGGGCAGTGTGACTCTGACCTGCACTGTGGATAACCCAGGTCACTTAGACTTTCACTGGTACAGACATGATTTCGAGTCGTCTGCAGGTCAGATGATGAACCGCACAGCAGACAAATCCCTCGTGCTCTCAAAAGGAGGTCTGTACAGCTGCAGAGGAGTAAGACTGGGAAAAGGAAATGTGCCTTCCTACACAAGTTACAGCAACAAGGTCACTGTTCAGGAGACCCGTAAGTTTGGTTGTTTGCAGGAACAGTTTTCTACAGCTGTGCGAACAAAGTTTGTAACATGAATATAAAACAAAATTCACAAAAGCAGTTCACTGAAAGCTGCAACGTGATGATGGTGAATAAACTAAGGAATGATTTCATCTTCCTACTGAGAACCAGAATGATCACAAGAGGCTTATAATTATCACACACACCTGTAATAACTCCAGCTGTTTCACTGATATGTATATATCACTCTAGGAACTTTTCATAATTAACAGTCAGAATTGCATGTCTAATTTCCATTATTCATCAAATAATTCTTTGTCATCACATTGGTTTGTGTTTTACATTGTGATAAAACAATAACTTCTCTTATTCAGGAATGTTTTCTAACCAGAAATTTCTGCATCTCAGTTTCTTTTAGCGTCACCGTGACCTTGGACCATGATTGGGCTCGGATTTACGTAGGAGAGACGGTCACTATCGGCTGCGAAATAAAGGGAGGTGAACAAATTAACTGGACCTATGAGTGGAAAAAAAATCACACGTTTGAGAAACCGGGATCATCAAGTGGACACAGGATCATCAAAGCTAAACAGTCTGACAGTGGAGACAGCTGCAGAGGAAGAAGAGACAGGTTTTCCTCTACAGAGTGGAGTGATGCTCTCTCATTAACTGTTTGTAAGTTGATTCGTTTTATATGGGTGAAAATTGTATTAGAGAAATTCAGTGTAATTTTTCAGAACAATAATGCATTTACATTTAGAAGTGCAGATGATGCTGCTATGAAATGGGACACGGACATATATTTATTTTTAAATATATGGGTGGAAATTATGATAATAGGATCATTTTTACGTGGGTTCATTGTTTGGTTTTCTAAAAACATTATTCACATATTTACATATATGTATCTTTGGCATGCCTCTGGCCATAGGGTCGCCAAAAGTTGCGGCACTAAAAGCTCATTTCCTCTGCTGAAGACGTTGAGCTCAAACGCAGAAATAGGTTCACCAGTTTGTTTTTATTTGGGGGGAACAGGGCACAGAAAATCCTAAGATTAACAAATAATGAAATGAGTAAGAAAACGTGAACAATATCCCGCTCGCTTTCATCACACATTTCACATCAAATCTCTTTGAACAGATGAGCTTGTCCCTGTCCTCTCTGTGTCTCCATCATGGCTGAGTCCTGCAGCCTCCGTGACTCTGAGCTGTGAGGTTGAAGAACTGTCTGCCGGATGGAGGTTCTTCTGGTATAAAGCTGTTCCCAAACCACCAAGCAGTTCCTACAGCTTTGAGCTGCTGCCTGGTAGCATCAATGGGACCATAGACAATTCCTACATCGTTCATGGACAGACAAGTACTGCAGGATACGTGTGCGAAGCAAGACGAGGGGAACAAGTTGTGCAAAGCAAACCGAAGTTTGTGTGGTCTGCAGGTCAGTTTTTCCCCGTCTTTGTCTTCAGTTTGACTGAAGGTATAATTTAAAGTTTACAAAATATTGATAATTAGACTGTAACAGACTGAAATATTAAATGTCATCATGTTTTTTTTTTTTTTTTTGTCAGATTTTCAACTTGGACCGTCTCTCAAAGTGAAACCAGACAGAGTTCAACACTTCAGCTCTGATTTGGTCTCTTTCCGTTGTGAAGGAGGAAACTCTACTGACTGGAGGGTCACGAGGGTCACAAGGGTCACAGAAACGGGTCAACCTTCATTTTTGAACTCCTCCAGCTGGGGAGCAGGACAGGAATCCATAATCAGTAACTGGTCTGATGGAGGAATATTCTGGTGTGAGTCTGGTTGGGGAGAATTCAGCAATGCAGTTAACATCACTTTACAGAGTATGTTATGATTTGTTTGACTTTTTATTATTATTAGTATTTGAACTATTTCAATGTAAATAATGCATTTTGACTGTGTAACACTGAGCGTATTTGTTGTGCGTGCTACATGCTGCTAAAGTACCTGTCTTATTTTACAGTAAATACTACACTGCCACCTAGTGTTTACAGCGTATATGTACATTTCTGAATTCCCAGGCCAAATAATCAGTTTTGATATTTTTGACCTCAGGAAGAAACGTTCAGCTTGATTTCATGCCATATAATAAATACCAATATATTTGGACCATATATACTGTACTGAATAAAACAAGTAAAAAATGTTAAAATTTCCTTTTTTTTTTTTCTTTTTTTTTTTTACTGCACCCTCATTTATTTAATTTTTTTTTTAAGTTTCGGTGATTTCAGTTAAGTGATATAGGTCAGGTTAAATCCAAAGTCATATTTAGAGGCAAATATCTGACTCACTTGTGGAAAACTTTTTCTTTTAAAGATCTATTTTTGATAATGTCAAAGTCAAATTCCCTAACTTTTTTTTTAAACAGATAATTATGATGGTGTTATCCTGGTGAGCCCTGTTCATCTTGTGACTGAGGAGATCCTGTTACTCTGAGCTGCAGAGATAAACAACAACAACTTCTCTCCAATGTGTTTTTTCTATCATAATGATAAACTACTCAATAATGACAGCACAGAGGAGCTGAAGATCTCTGCAGTGTCAAAGTCAGATGAAGGTTTCTACAAATGTCATCATTCAGGAAAAGAGTCACCAAACAGCTGGATGTCTGTTAGAGGTGAGGAGGATTCAAATGTTTGATGCATTTCATTCAGTAAAAGCTTTCGGCTGTTAGAGAGGAACGAAGTGAACGCCGACGATGTTTGTGTTTATGCGCTGCAGATTTTTTGCATGTTTTTCTGACGGTTGTTATAATGACTGCAGATATCTTCCTTTTCTCACGATTCAGTGTTTCTTGCAAATGTTCCCACTGCTGCCGGCTCTTCATCCAATGTCCTGCTGATCACTGGACCGTTTAGTGGAATCCTTCTCATTATTCTCCTGCTGTTTCTGTGTTATTACATGCGGTCCAAAGGTGAGACCGTTCACTCCCAACACGCTTTCATCCAACATGTTTTTTATGCCTTTTCATTTTTAGAAATAGTCATTCGTATTCACTTTACTGTATTGTCCTCTCAGTGAGATCCACCACTAATTGTGGCGTTAATAAGAATGAAATGAGAAAATGTAACTCTGTCCTTCCACATCAGAACTTAAATATAGTTTATGGCAATGTGATCTCTTTTAGGATTCCTATTTAAATTATGAATTTATAAAATAACTGACCTAAGAATCCTTAGATATTTCAGCCCCCCAAGAGTCCAGAGAAGTCACCTACGCTCAGATTGAAGTGAAAAACGTTGGAAAGAAGTGAGTTCTTGACACAATGTGCAAAAAATACAATTGCTTCCATTCTAACCGTCACCTTTTTGTGTTCTTTATTATTTGATTCCCGTAGCAGGAAGGCCTCCGAACACAGACGAGGGCACAGTTTACTCTGAAGTCAGAAGAGGAGCTGCAGGTACGATTGGTTGCATCAGTCTATTTGTGAAATATGTCCCACGATGTCACACTGCTCAGATTATCAGCTACTTGGATTAGAATTAAAGAAAAATGACAGATGAGACGCACAGTTTGGGGAATTTTCAGGGCAATTTAATTGAGGTTGAAATTACAACCTGAATTAGGGATTATTAACTCAATGACGACTTAAATAACAAAAGATTTATTTGCCAAGTTCAACTACTTTTTATTGTGATACAAGATTAGGCTTCATGTTTTACTTTCAACAAGTCTTTCTCCTTACAGGAGAGTGGAGTCCTGCAGTCTCAGATCAGAATCCATCCTGGATAACGGCGCTACCAGGCAGGACGTAGGGCGCGCTGAACGAATCTGCGACTCATTAATCTCAATGCACACAAGTTAAAATGCTGATCTTTATATACTTTTCAATCGCAAACAGCAGCAGTTTTTAAACATGGAAAAACGTTTTAAAGCTCGTAACTTCTGCTCGGGATCCTTGGATAGTGAAGTTGGAAAAAAGAAATCACTTGGGACTGATTTCTCTTTTAACGAGAAATTTTCCTGTTTTTTTCACAAAATGTTTTTAACATTTAGATCAATGTTGTGCATGATAAACATGCCGTGTATGTTTTAAGATGAGCAAATTAGCAAAGTGGATACACATTCTTATTGTCAGGTTTGTGACAGTAACTCCATATTAAAATGGTTGATTCATGGAGTGATCATTTGCAATGGGTTTATTGTTTTGCTAATTAAAATATCTACACAACTGCCCAGCTTACACTTGAATTTGCTGTCAAATTATTGGTTGTTTATAATACCATTTACTTCAATTAACACAGAGATAAATTAGTTATATTCATGTCAATATTCGCTGAACAGTTTCATTGCTTACTAATGTGTTTGGATTTATTCTGGAAGATTTCTTGTATTTTGTTCAACCAACAGTATCTTGTTAACTCATGTGAAATGATTTGTCATCTGCACGTTTTGACTAAAAACACAAAAACATGACGGCCATCTTTCTTCTTCCCTTCCTGATTGTTCTTTGAAAACAATTGTCGGTGTGTTTTGCCACTTAGCTCCCATGCTAGTGGACACTAATATGCATTATATAACAGCATATATGTCCTCCAAAGACATTTGATATTTTGCAACAATTGATGCAACTCAACAAAGAAGCGATGGTTAACGAATTCAATATAAGACAAGCGAATATTACACAAGCCTAGTTTATGCACTTCACCTAATGCTAACCTTAGCTGGCAAGATACGCTAGCATTCTGCAAGTGACTTTTTCACTTCATGAGACAAAATTAGTTATTAAAAACATTTTTTTAAAATTTGTTTCTTTTTTTTTTTTTAAAACAACTTTTTTGTTGAAAAAATGATTCGTGTTCAGAAAGTTTGGCCGCAATTTTACATTTTTTATGTGCAGAGTTTTTTTTATGATTGGAAAATTGTGGAACAGACACTCTGCAATATCTCCTCGTCTCTCGGTGAAAGATCTGGACTAACGACAGATATTTAGCACAGATTAAGTGCATTTAGCATCAAACCAGATGCTTTTCCTCGACCTCACAGCCAAAACCCATGCTAGGTTAGCAGAGCTGCTAACGGCTTCTTTACGCTGAGCTAAGAAACTGAGATATGACATATTGGAAATGAGGCCAAAGGGCAAAGGAGGCTCTCATTGGAGGGGACGGATATCTGAAACCTGACACATCAGTAAATAGCTTGAGCAGAAATGTCATAAACAATTATTTCTAGCCTGTTAATAATTACAATCCAATAATCAGATTATAGTTATGTACGTAGCATAATGACTGTCATTCTCTGGCAGCACACACAAGCTACCAGATTCTGATACATTTTATTGGTCAAAATGCATTGATATGTTTGATTGATAATTGATCTGGTTATGCCTCTTTCTAAAACCGAATTAAAAAGCAGCTCATAAAACAGGACTCAGCAGTTTGGCCAACAAAAATAAAATCTAAAAAAGAAATTTTGCTCTTCTTGAGCAACTCTCTACATCAGTGTAACAGTTTGATCTACAAAATAAATGAAAATTATACTTTTCACATCTAACAGAGCTTGAGCTTCTCACTGATAATAATTCAGCAACTTACCAAACATGAGCCATAAAAAACACTGAGGCAGAAAAAGCCTTTTTTTTTTTTTTTTTGATTTTCAGCCACAAACATTTAACTAAAATGTCTATAATATGTGTTTCTGTCTCTGATGCTCTGCAGCCTGATGTCCCTGCATGGACTCATGTGTTTACAACAGACACTACAGTAATATACAGTATCAGAATGTGAATTAACTAACTATAAAAGCAGGTTTTTATCATATAGACTGAGAATTTAAACATCTTAACAAGTTTCAGATGCATTCAGTACGATACGTCTCCACGCAATGTACTGTGAAACCCGTTTCAAACAGCAAAACTTTTCACTCATTTATTTTCAAAACTCTCCTCAAGCCCTTTTCTTTTCATGTCTGCTAACCATTAACATTATAGTGTGGAAATGATAAGGGAAAAAAAAAACAGAAAAAAAAAAAAAAAGGAAGCGGCGTTATGAACGTGCTGCGGTGCGCCTTCAAAAAAATTTTCGCAACTGTGGTAAAATTATTGGGAAGAATGTGACTGTCTAAAATATTAGGGGACATGTCCCCCCCTCGTCCTCCCGGTTCCTACGCCTATGCAACCGGATCAGGTTAAAGATCAGTGTATGCTGCAGGTCTGACTGATATCATTGTTAGAGGATTATTCTGCGAAAAAATACATTTTTCATTCTTCTTCCTTTCTCAGAAACAGACGCTGCTCAATGAAACAACAGAAACTTTTTTTCACTCTCCGTACATTTTTAGATTCTTCTTAAATCTATTTAAACTCCAAGCTATTTCACAATGTCTGATCTCATATATCTATGACAGGTGAGATCATTCTCACCCAACACTTGTTTTTAGATGAAAAGGGGATTTTTACGTTTTTTTTTTTTTCACAGCAGAAACTCAGTGCTGTGATGTCAGTGTTTAAAATAAACGTTGCTCCGTCTTCCTCATTTAAAATGTTGATCCTGTTTCAGACGGCTCCATTTCTCTAGAGACGTTTCAGGGTCTGCATGTTATGAAAGGGAGATTTTTGGACCAAAGCAGAGCAACACAAGGTTCCAGGTTGAGGTCAGGATGAGGAACAGCTCAGCCAGTGTTCTGGTCTCACTCTGTAAGTAGATCAACTTTATCTGTGTGAATGATGCAGATTAGAAGAACGTCGTCTTTCACATCTTGTCTGCTGCAATATCTACTTTATCTTCCATTGTATTTGTTTAGCTTTATTTAGTGTAACCATTTGTTCTTGATGTGTTTGCTGCGACTTCAAACAGGTTATTTCAGTGACAAATTAGGAACACAAACATTTTGAAAAACTGTTTTCTGTAAAATCAGACGTTAGCACAGATCTTTATATCCTATAAAAACAATGTGGAGCAATGAAAATATTATATAGCAAAGATGAAAAATGAGACATGATGTGATACAAGAGCCTCAATGATTCATTAAAAACTTTTATCACTTTTTAACCAGTAGAGATGAGTCAAGTTTTTGTAGCTGTGCAAAACGTCTGCAGATGTTCTGTCTTCAGTCAGGATGTGAAGTTTAGAAAATGAAGTTTTAACTCATCAGAAAATCAAGTGTGAACTGAAATATTTTATCTTATTCTTATCAGAACAAATAAATACTCACTATTTTTATCATAGTTGCATTTATTTAACAGGTAAATGGAGTCAAAGCTGAATGTGAGAGTTTGGCAAATATTTTTGATTTAATTTGATTTATTATTAATGCTGATGAACTTTCAGACTTTATTTCAGTGCTGAACACACTCCTCTGCTGTGGACGAGCTCATGGTAACTTCTGCTTTTAATCTGTATTTTAATAATTTATCCTCTCAGGAACATAATACAGTTTATCTTTTATATCAGATATTATTCTGTGTTTATGTGTTAATTTTTAAATTAATATGTATTTGTTATAAATCAAAAGAGAAACGTGCTGAATGTTGGTTCTGTTACAGATCCTGTGCTGACTATTGAGCCCAAATGGTCGACTCTTTATTTTGGACAGATTGTTACATTTATCTGTCACATGAATGAAGGAAGAGACGATGACTGGTTCTACCTGTTAAAAAGGAATGGGGAAGATTTGTTTCCATTTAGAGAAAACGTTTCAGAGTTAAATCTCTACCTACTGGTTATAGTGGTGAATATCGTTGCTGTGGTCTGTGGAAGTGGGGTTCAACTTTCCCAAAGTGCAGTAAAACTCTCACTGTTCTGTCTCAGGTAAGACCTGAATATTTTAAAGAATCACAAATGTTCATATGACTGTTAGCTGTAAAAAACATGCATTTTCTAATTATTTTATAATTTCGATCAGATTATTTTGTTGATAAAATAGTGTCTGAAAAGTTACACATACATAATTACTGGGTTTAATTTTTATAAAGTTAACTGAGCCACAAGTTGAAAAAAAGCAACAAAACAAAGAAAATATTATTTACCTTGATGTGAATAAATAGATTTACTTAATTGTAGAGTTAATCACATTATCTTTTCAGAAGAGAGAATGAACCCTTTTATGTTATTTAATGAAACAAATTCAAACATGTTTTTTTCTTTTTTAATTTCTAAAAAGTATCTATATAAAGAAAAGATGAAAATAAAATGCACTGACACATATTTATTGCTCTGAAAGAAGCATCATTCTTTACTACAAGCTTTTAATTGCAGTTTTTTATATAAAATCAAATATTATGTTTTTGTTTTTATAATTGCAGACAATCCCAAAGCCAATCTGACAGCAGGTTCAACAACCATACCAGTAGGGGGCAATGTGACCCTGAGATGCTCAGTGAAGCCCTCTGCTGGATGGAAATACAGATGGTTCAGACGAACCGAAAACACACATGAAGTTCAACTCACTGATAAAGAAAACAGAGATATTAATGTAACACAAGGAGGAATCTACAGATGTCATGGAACGAGAGAAAAGCCCTCATTCTACAGTCGTTCAAGCAACGAGAAAAACATTAAAATAATGTGTAAGTTTGTTTTTTAAGACTGTCAGAAACAACAACTATGAAATTAAATTTCTCATTTGATTTAATGTTTCTCTTCATATCTAATGTAAACAGTTTCCAACCAGGTTTTTGTGACTCGACAACCAAACTGGCCTCATATCATCAGTGGTGAGTCGATCACTCTGACATGTGAGATCCAGGGAGGACAAACCACTGAGTGGACGTGTGACTGGATGAGAAACGAGTCAATAATACTGAGGACAGACAGTAAACGCTGGACTTTCATTGTCTCTGAGTCCAGCAGTGGAGACTACAAGTGTCGGTGCAGAAGAAGAGACGACTTGTTTTCTTCAACAAGGAGGAGTGAAACTATAACAGGTGATTTAATGGTTCGTTTTTTTATGAGAAGATTGTAGAACAAAATGTTTCCCTCAAATGTTGGATTCAATGAAGTTTCTTCCTTGGACAGACCAGAGTAAATCTGACTCGTCCTCATCTGAGTTATAAATTTTTAACTGCAGAACAAAAGGAGCAGTTTTTGTTCACTTCCTTTAACAAGTTACAATAATAACACCATAAGTGTTGCTATGTGCACATTGCTCCCAAAGTTGTTCTTCTAGGTATCTAAATAATAAATCAGATGTGTGTGTGGGTGTTTTCTATGTACTCCAGATATTTAATTTGAAGTTTCATTTGAGAAATGGCACATCTGGACAACAACTGGACAACGTCTGATAATTAAACTTCAAATGACTGTAACTCCTCATTGATTCAACATACAATCATCACTGAGGCTCTAATGAAAGATAGTAACCAGAGAAATGTATTATAATTATAGACATATCAACACAATATAATAGTAGTTTACAGTTTTGTGCTTTGCACAAATGAAAGTCAGAAAAATGACCTCCACCCTTATTAAACCCACCAGTAGGGAAACATCTGTCCTGTGAGTGGAACAGATGTTTTTATTGTCAACACATAGAATCACAATTTAACAACATCAAGCAAAAGCTGCAGTTTGTAATTTTATAAGCAAACTAATAAAATGTTTCATAATAAAATGAGGACCAGCATGAATTTTTCCTGGTGTTTTGTTTTTCCAGTAGTATCCAGTCCTGTCAGCTCTTCATTTCCTGTCATGCTGATCGTTGGACCAGTCAGTGGAATCATTCTCATCGTCCTCCTGCTCTTGTTGTGTCTCTGCAGACGGTCCAAAGGCGAGAACAATTTCCTCTCATTTCATTGTCTCTGGCCTGAAATAAAGTGTTATTGAATCACATGTATTGAAATATGACTTTTGAGATACGGTTCATCAATTTAATTCTGTTGTCCATGATCTAAATGTCTTTTTTTATATTCTCCAGATTTGTGCTGCTTCAGGTCAGGATGAAATATCTGTTCTTTCATCTTTGTCATGAACCCTTGATCTTTGTTTCATAGTTAAATTTGATCCACTTTAATGTTTTCAGGTTATTTCAGTCTGAAAGCAGCAGCCAGAGTCCGGCCACTAATCCTGGAGAGAACCAGATTGAAAGTCATTACAGCTCCCTGCTGCATGGTGAGTCACACGACAAACATCAGTATTCATTTGGACATAACATCACTATGTTCTCAATTATTTCTTCATCATTACACAGTTATAAACTGTATACAAATGTAAAAAAGTGTCTACTTCAAGAGTAATTCCTTTTGACAAAAAACACAACACCACAGTGTTAAAAACCTGAATATTTTGTTTGCTGAACTTAATGTTTATGTCAGAATTAATCTACAGATATTCTGGTTCTGCTGCTCAGTATTACAACATGTAATTATATTATTACCATGAGTTTGATTAATAAAACAATTCATAGTTGTAACAAACTGACAATCATCCCCATCAGAAATGAGAGGAGCCATAGTATCCAAGAAGGTACAAAATAGATCTTATTATTTTACATAATTTCATGCAGATACCAGCTTTTCCTTTTTTTTGACATTTTTTTTCATATTTACTGGAGGCACCATGTCTGTGTATGAGACAATCCATAACCGAGGAGCCACAGGAAACGGTAACGTATAAGTACTAAAACTGCCAAGTAATTGAAGCTGACTGATTACATGTGGATCAGATCAATACTCACAGTCATATTAAACTATTCAAACATATGAGGAGAATCACTAATGTATGTCTTCTATGTATCCCTGTTTCACTTTTACCAGAGAGACCTCGTGATTCAGAAGACGGCTCAGTTTACGTGAATGTGAGGCCAGATAATTACAGCTCAGCATGAAGGTCAGATAAACACCTGACTTGATTACATTGTTGCTGATCAGTTTTTCTACAATTGGGAAAATTTGCCGCCACATTCAGCAGTTCTAATAAGAGTTGTGCTGTTTATTTGTGAATTCATGTCTGTATCGCATCTGTCTTTTCTTCTGTAACAGTACTTTCTTATTCTGACAATGATAACATGATGTTTTTAATTAAAGTATAACGTGGCTCCAGTTTCTGACTTAGACTTTGGTTTAGGATAAATAGTATCATCTTTCAATTAAAGTCTTTATTGTCTGGTGGGTTTATTCTACATTTTTAAAGCAGACTTTTGAAAAGTATTAAGCAGCAAATGTTTCTCATACACTTTTTCTGACATATTATATCAGCAGAAGTATTAGGTTTATTTGAAAATAAAAAATACCTTCTATGTTTACAGGAAACTGGAGTCCAGCAGCAACAGATGCTCCAGTTTGTTCTCTGGTTAATAAAAGCTGTGGATAACTCTGTTGGTTTATTCTGCAAGAGTTCAACTCTTAACATTTGATTTTTGTCGTTTTATGATGTGATGATCACATTTTTGCAGCTTTACAATGTGGCACATGTATTAATGTTACATCTCTGCAATAGTCAAAAGTGTTTTACATTTGCATTTGTGTTCAAATGTTAATTAGCTAAAGATGCAAACATCTGAGGTTTGCAACATCCCAGTGAGAAAAAAACAAAAGATTAAAATGACAAACTCCTTTCTTACTTATGCAACATTTGTAGCTTTTACAACTTTTCTGTTCATAATAAATAGAAAATTGTGACCCAGTTTGTATGTTGGTGCCTGTTTTTCTAGAAACGTGCAAAAGTATACAAATGTACAAATGTATAAACATGAATAAATAACATTGTCTCTACAACACAGTGACGTTATTGATGTGTTCATTGAATAGTAGGTAATGTTTCCTAATGGTCTTTATTGTCTTACTGCAGCACAAACAAATGAGAAAATGAACGATTTAACATTAATTGTAAATTAAATGTAATATTTTAATAAATCACATTTTGGATTCTGAAGGTTTACAGCCAGCAGCCAGCAGATGGCGACATTAAGTCACAGTTTTCCAAGTTATCAGTCCAGAAAATGGCCGTCAGTTCAATCATGTTAAAAAAAAAAAAGAAAAAAAAAGGCTAAGAGTTTAATAAAATTGTTTTTTTATTTTCTGCTCTTTCTAGGTTCTAATTATCAGTAGGAAAATAAAACAACACCAATGCTTTTTTTATTTTATTTTTACAATATTGTTATTTTTAGATGTAAAATTAAAACAGTTGGACATGCAGCACCTGATACAAAATCAATTGAAGTGCGAAGTAAAGAAAAGAGTGTTTTACTTTATGTCCTGATAACAACAGTGAACATTATTTCATCTGTGAATCTTCTGTCAGTGACTTGTGCTTACAGATAGTAGCCAGCAGGTGGTGCTATTAAGCACTAAATTTCTTTCATCGTTACAGAAAAGTGCTGCGTGTCCGGTGATCCATCCAGGAAGAAAACTTGTGTGTCTGCAGGATTCTGCTGCTTCACATGATCCTGCTCCATCCAGTCTGATTGGCTGGAAACGGCAGCAGAACATCTCACAAATCCATCAACAAGCTCAACATCCTCTTCCTCACTGACAACGCAGTTGCTGCCTGCAGCTGCAACAACCATGTTATTTTAGCACCAGCAACAATTCAGAGAGCCTTGAAACACATCTGATTTCTTCTGAAACTAGAATGAATGGGACAATTTTTAGTGGCAGACCCAAACTCTGAAACAATGGCCTGCAGTCTGTATCCACAAGCCTGCCACCAGAGGGCGATGCTGAGTCGTCATATCATTAAAGAGAACTTCTGCTTCTTTGGTCAACACTTCTTGAGCAGCATGCCACTGAAGATGAACTTCAGCACGTTCGCAGTTGTATTTATAGAGTTTCTGCAGGACACTCTGCAAGCTCAGTGGAAGATCTGGACTGAAGTGAAATATTTAGTATAGAAAACTGCAAATTAAGTACCATAGAAAAACAAATGCTTTTCTATGACCTCACAGCCAAAAACCATGCTGGTTTAGCAGAGCTGCTAACGGCTTTTTCATGCTAAGTTAAGAAATGAATATAAGATATATTGCACATGAGGCTAAAGTTAGGATCAGGTTAAAGGTCAGTGAATGCTACAGGTTTGACTGATATCATTGTTAGAAGATTACATGAAGAAAAGAAAATTTTCCATCCTTCTTCCTTTCTCACAAACAGACGCTGCTCAATGAAACACATAAACTGTTTTTCACTCTCCGTACATTTTTAGAGTTTCTTCTTAAATCTATTTAAACGCCTAACTTTTTCACAATGTCTGATCTCATGTCTGACTATCTACGCCAAAGACCTTATATATCTATGACAGGTGAGATCATTCTCACCCATCACTTGTTTTCGGAAGAAAAGGGGATTTTTACTGGTTGTTTGTCAGTGAGTTCACACGCAACACAAACCAATTAGTGCATTAAACATTTAAACTATTCGTGTGCTACAATGATCCTGCTTACAGTTTATTCAAAGTAAATTCTATTTTTTTATTAACCTTTCTGTTAAAAAAAAAAGAAAAAAAGAAAAGAAAAAAGAAGTCTGGTTCTTATTTTACCACAACTTCTCAACATTGCAACCGAAACTTCACAGCAGACACTCAGTGCTGTGATGTCAGTGTTTAAAATAAACGTTGCTACGTCTTCCTCATTTAAAACGTTGATCCTGTTTCAGACGGCTCCATTTCTCTAGAGACGTTTCAGGGTCTGCATGTTATGAAAGGGAGATTTTTGGACCAAAGCAGAGCAACACAAGGTTCCAGGTTGAGGTCAGGATGGGGAACAGCTCAGCCAGTGTTCTGGTCTCACTCTGTAAGTAGATCAACTTTATCTGTGTGAATGATGCAGATTAGAAGAACGTCGTCTTTCACATCTTGTCTGCTGCAATATCTACTTTATCTTCCAATGTATTTTTGACGCTTTATTTAGTATAACCATTTGTTCTTGATGTGTTTGCTGCGACTTCAAACAGGTTATTTCAGTGACAAATTAGGAACACAAACATTTTGAAAAACTGTTTCCTGTAAAATCAAAGTTTAGCACAGAACTTTATATCCTATAAAAACAATGTGGAGCAATGAAAATATTATATAGCAAAGATAAAAAATGAGACATGATGTGATACAAGAGCCTCAAATGATTCATTAAAAACTTTTATCACTTTTTAACCAGTAGAGATGAGTGAAGTTTCTGTAGCCGTGCAAAACGTCTGCAGATGTTCTGTCTTCAGTCAGGATGTGAAGTTTATAAAATGAAGTTTTAACTCATCAAAAAATAAAGTGTGAACTAAAATATTTTTATTCTTATCAGAACAAATAAATACTCACTATTTTTATCATAGTTGCATTTATTTAACAGGTAAATGGAGTCAAAGCTGAATGTGAGAGTTTGGCAAATATTTTTGATTTAATTTGATTTATTATTTAATGCTGATGAACTTTCAGACTTTATTTCAGTGCTGAACACACTCCTCTGCTGTGGACGAGCTCATGGTAACTTCTGCTTTTAATCTGTATTTCAATAATTTATCCTCTCAGGAACTGAATCCAGTTTATCTTTTATATCAGATATTATTTTTTGTTTATGTGTTAATTTTTAAATTATTGTGTATTTGTTATAAATCAAAAGAGAAACGTGCTGAATGTTGGTTCTGTTACAGATCCTGTGCTGACTATTGAGCCCAAATGGTCGACTCTTTATTTTGGACAGATTATTACATTTATCTGTCACATGAATGAAGGAAGAGACGATGACTGGTTGTACCAGTTAAAAAGGAATGGGGAAGATTTGTTTCCATTTAGAGAAGATAAACGTTTCAGAGTTAAATCTCTACCTACTGGTTATAGTGGTGAATATCGTTGCTGTGGTCTGTGGAAGTGGGGTTCAACTTTCCCAAAGTGCAGTAAAACTCTCACTGTTTCTGTCTCAGGTAAGACCTGAATATTTTAAAGAATCACAAATGTTCATATGACTGTTAGCTGTAAAAAACATGCATTTTCTAATTATTTTATAATTTCGATCAGATTATTTTGTTGATAAAATAGTGTCTGAAAAGTTACACATACATAATTACTGGGTTTAATTTTTATAAAGTTAACTGATCCACAAGTTGAAAAAAAGCAACAAAACAAAGAAAATATTATTTACCTTGATGTGAATAAATAGATTTACTTAATTGTAGAGTTAATCACATTATCTTTTCAGAAGAGAGAATGAACTCTTTTATGTTATTTAATGAAACAAATTCAAACATGTTTTTTTCTTTTTTAATTTCTAAAAAGTATCTATAAAAAGAAAAGATGAAAATAAAATGCACTGACATATTTATTGAAACATAATTCTTTACTACAAGCTTTTAATTGCAGTTTTTATATAAGATCAAATATTATGTTTTTGTTTTTATAATTGCAGACAATCCCAAAGCCAATCTGACAGCAGGTTCAACAACCATACCAGTAGGGGGCAATGTGACCCTGAGATGCTCAGTGAAGCCCTCTGCTGGATGGAAATACAGATGGTTCAGACGAACCGAAAACACACATGAAGTTCAACTCACTGATGAAGAAAACAGAGATATTAATGTAACACAAGGAGGAATCTACAGATGTCATGGAACGAGAGAAAATCCCTCATTCTACAGTCGTTCAAGCAACGAGAAAAACATTAAAATAATGTGTAAGTTTGTTTTTTAAGACTGTCAGAAAACAACAACTAGGAAATTAAATTTCTCATTTGATTTAATGTTTCTCTTTATATCTGATGTAAACAGTTTCCAACCAGGTTTTTGTGACTCGACAACCAAACTGGCCTCATATCTTCAGTGGTGAGTCGATCACTCTGACATGTGAGATCCAGGGAGGACAAACCACTGAGTGGACGTGTGACTGGATGAGAAACGAGTCAATAATACTGAGGACAGACAGTAAAGACTGGACTTTCATTGTCTCTGAGTCCAGCAGTGGAGACTACAAGTGTCAGTGCAGAAGAAGAGACGACTTGTTTTCTTCAACAAGGTGGAGTGAAACTATAACAGGTGATTTAATGGTTTGTTTTATTTAATTGTTTTTTTTTTTTACTAATTGTAAATGGTAAATGATAATGGTAACAGCTATATGCACCTGGTCCCAGAAGTGTTTTTTTTGTGTTTGTTTTTTCATAAAACACACAACTCCTATGAGTTAATAAATAGTTTATTACTGAGTATTTTTAGTCAGAGTGCACGTTAAAGTGACTTTTTGGTGAGCTTAGATTACTCAGATCGTTGTTGTGACATCAGTTTGGATGCAACCTGGTCTGAGCTGTGAGGATAGATCAACAATTTCTTCACAGAAATTTGGTACAACATCCTAACTTCTGCTGTTTGAACGGATTGACTGGATGCAGCGGGATATGTTTTTTTAAGGTATATTAATGTCCACTCAAATCCATTTTAGTTTCAAACAGAAATTACACCTTTTCTCAACGGTGCTTTCAAACTTTCAATGGTCTGATCAAACAATGAATTTATCAAATAAGTCTGAAAAACATAAAAGGAATGACAAGGTTATTTGTTCATAAAATATTTCATAATTTATGTGTTTAAAGATTGAAATATTTTTTTTTTCAGATGAATAAAGTCTGTTTCCACTTCATGTTTCTTATTTCCAGTAACTGTGTCCAGTTCTTCACATCTTGTGCTGCTGATCGTTGGACCAGTTGTTGGATTTATTTTCGTTATTCTCCTCATCCTGCTGTGCTTCTGCAGACGGTCCAAGGGTGAAGCCTTTCTTTTTATTTTATTTTATTTTTTGCTCAACTAACTAAGTACACAAATTTGCTTTGATTTTATCATACAAAGAAAGAAGAAAGATTTCTCAGTTAATGTAACGGCAAATCTCTTTTTCACAGGTTTATTTGCTCCAGGTTAGTTTCTCACATTTTAATTTATTTGTATTAATAACAGTTTTTTTTTTCTGATTTATGTATTAAATTGACTGACTATTTTCTAGCAGAACTGATGGAGTCGACCAGGCTGGCGGTCATGAATACAGCTCTCCTCTTCAGGGTTAGAACCTCAACAAGTTTTTAGTGAATGAAAATTAGTGCTTATATCGTGTTTCCATTGTTCTTAGACTTTTATTTCTTTCATGTTATTTCTATGATCTTATACTTATATGTTGATATAAAATCTTGTTTTCATTTTTACATGAAACAAAACATGTTTGGCGATGAAAAAATAAGCAAATATATGATTAAAAAGCAATAGTAAAATAAATTAATTGTCTGGTAAATATAGGGGTTTTATAATCGGCTTCTTTGGTTTAGATCCTCACTTATAAGCAGCTCAAAGTCCAACAACTGTGTTATTTAACGAGGATCTGTGACTGATAAATAATTCATGTGTTTGAGCTGCAGATAAACTCAAAATGAATGGAAATACTTTGAGTTAAATAATTATTTCCAAACACAAACAACTTACAACATCACCAAATAGCCGACACTGGTTTTAGATTTTTGATTTTGATTTTATTTATTATGAGATAATCTCACTATGAAGGCCTCGAGAACCAGAGGGTGGCGCTGTCTCTTTGAAAGAGACGACAGGTTTTGTTTTGAAGCAAATCCTCAGGGAGTTGGATTTGAAATCATGCTACGCCACAGTTATCATCACCAGTAGAAAACGACACAGTATGAAGATTTTTAGTTTGTCTGATTGATGATTTCAATGTTTTCTGTTGTAGAGGTCACTCCAACATATGCTGAGATCAACCACAAGGCTAAAGCCAAAAGAAAGAATAAAGGTAAAGACATATTGTTGTAGCGTTGTTGTTGTTGTTGTGTATCATCATAACTAACGTGCATCATCATTGTCTCGTTGACAGAAAGGAAAAGTCCTACAGCCACAGATAAAACGGTTTATTCTGGCATCAGGTCAGGAGCAGCTCTGGACGTCGACTCTGCCATGTAGGCTGTAGGATGTTTTGGTTTATAACAGGATTTATGATGTGAATTAAGTTCATAACATTCTTATGTGCTCTGGTTACACGTCTTCAAAAAACCTGTTACAGCTGAATGAACAAATATTGTCTGAAACTGAAGTAGGTAAAAGAAATATCAGACACACTCTGCAGTGTGAACAGAAATGCTTTGCAAAATCCGGTGCAAATCCGGTATGATGTAGATATTTTTTAATCTAATTGACCTGGAGATCCAGGCTGCTGCCAATATTTTGAATTTGGTCTGTTGCTGTTTCATATCCTCCATCAGTTTTATTTTTTCTTTTTGCTTTACTAACTTTTATAACGTCAGGTTCGGTTTTAAAAGAGTGACGGCACCCTGCATACTAAATTCACTTTTGAGCTGAAGCAAAATAGTCTTTAAAAAATCAAATATTCTCTCACACTTTTCAATTGTTAACTTGTAAATATAAAACTCTTGTCTGATTTTTTGCAATATCACGTTTGCCTTTATGACACAAGCAATGCTGTTGATTTGTATTTTTATTTCATTTGTTGTAGCTTTTTAAACATGTATTTGTTAAAAATAACCTGTTATGTATCAAATACATAACTCGATTTAAAATGTAAAATTGAAGCGAGTGGACTGCCCACTAAAAACTTACAGTTACATTCATGTGTATTATGCTTCTCAACTTCTACTTTGCAGCTGAATGTGCAGCCAGAAGTTTGGACATCATGTTTTTATATGTAATCATTGCTCTTTTACCTTCATTTTTATAATAAACTTTGTTATTGAAATGCAAAATAATCTGTTTATTTCCCAGATAAAGTTATATTTTCTCTTCTGTAGGTTTACTTTAAACATCATTAAATGGCCCACTGCGGTACAAATACAAAACAAAAAAATCACAAATAATAAGTGGCAGATCATTTCAACTTGTTTCAGGTATTTACTGCTGAGTAGATGAGACACAGAAACAAATCCTGCCACAAAAGATGAGAATAACTTATACACTGGCGCCTCAGTGAAACAACTACAAATTAAACAGATATGTATCTTTCTGGGGTTCCTACCTAATTGGTGCTCCTACAGCAGATGTAGAGGTTACTTGATTAAAATTTGAGAAGGACAGGGCTTTTAAGACAAGAACAGTCAATGGATCATCTTTTGTTTTTCCCCACATGTTCATCTACTTTAACCCATTTAATCACAATTTTTTCCATGCATGCATTTCAAGCCTTAGACCTCCCTAACATGCAATATTCATGGATTATTGCGTCTATGTAGGCTTTATAGTCTAATTTACACAGATCTGATCTGTTTACACTATAAATCTAAGAAAAAACAATAGATCTGGATGACATAGTTTCAATGTGCCAAGTGACCTTTAACCTCATTTGGGTCATTTCACCAATGGGGTTAAGTCAGGTGAAAATGTTATCATGCATATTTATGCATCCTGCTTAGTCTCGGTTCCCTCAGACTAAGCTTTTCAACAAGTAAATGACTCTGAAAATGTTTTCCCAGATCAGATGGTCCAATATTGAGGGCATCAAACACAAGAACCCCACTGCAGCCTCCAAACAGCTCAGAGAGCACATTGTTAGCTTGTTATCAGCTTGAGTCAAAGTGGACTGTGTAGCTTCTGGTATATTGTCCTTTGGTTGGATGAGCTCATAGGACAAATGTTTCATCGTAGTACACAGCACCATGTTTGGGAAAAACCAGACACAGTGTATCAGTGGTTTGCCACAGATTGTAAGTTCTCTGTGAACCACAGTTTCCATCTGTCTATATCTATAAAACATGAAATCTGCTTTGTTTTTGTCTCATCTTCTACCTCTTCTCAAAGAAACGTCTGTGTTTCCCGCTGTCTGTTGTTAGTTTAAATTATCAGTACCTCAACTTATATTAATTAATGATAATGTCTAGCACACTAAACTTGGGAACTGAAACCAGGCGCTCCGTCTTTCTTCAACCACGCCTTCTCGTCACTGGACAGGAAGCATCAGCGGCGTGAGGTGGGTGTTTAGAATCAAAGCGGACAAAATTTCATATTGTTATGAAGGAAACATCCTGACTCCCGCTGCTCTTTGTCTCTACAGACATTACAAACTCGCCTCTTCTGAAAACCAAGGAGAAAGCAGAACGGCATTGTTTGGTCTGAATTTCAAAACGGGGAAGACGATGCGTTACGCGCTGGACTTATTGTGTAAGTAGATCACTTTTTTTGTTTTGATAGGAAAAAAATTAAAGGGAGAAAGTGGATGTTGGATTTCAGAAATCTACTCCTCAATTATTAACGTCAACAATTTCCCTTGTGCTGCCATTCCAGTTGTCTTTTTAGCGTGAAGTGTTTATTAATTAATGTTACCTGTGCTCTGTTTTCACAATAAACTGGAATTTAACAAAATTTTATAGATTTTTAGAGGTAGCATTGTCAACCCGGCTGCAAAGATTTTAATCAACAAACAAACAAAAATAATGAAAAATGTGACATGAAGCGAAGGGTGAGATGTATTACTCGGAATAAATATATTTTTAAGTAGCAGTGGGAGTGAATTTCCAGAAGCTGTGCAGGATATTTTGAGATCTCTGACTCATAATCAAGATGTGAAGTTTCTCAGGAAAATGCAGAAGTTTGTGATGATCTCATCAGCCAGAAAAAAAGAAAAGAAATCTTAACCATCTGATGTCATGCTGATGAACAAAAAAAGAGAGACCTTCTACATAATCAGCAACTTGTTTGTCTCTTTAATGTTCACATCATTTTAATTTCTTCTTAGTACTGAACATGCTCTGCTGGGGTGGACAAGCTCAAGGTAAGTCAGTATTCTTTGTTCGCATTTTTTCATGTCACACTGAGATCTCACTGCTCCATTAGTGAACGTTTACACGTGTTAAATGTTTGTGTTGTAGATGTTGTGCTGACAACTGAGCCCAACTGGTCCACGTTTTATTTGGGAGAGTCTGTTACCTTCAGATGTTACGTGAACGGAGGAGAAGAGACGAACTGGGAATACAAAATCACCAGGAGGAGTGAAGATACTTTTGCCTACGACTTACAGAAAAGCTACACGCTAGAAGACCTGAAGATCACTGAATTCCAGTGCTCTGCTCGCAGGAGAGGAGTCTATAAAAAGAGCAAAACTATCTATTTGATTGTTTTAGGTAAGGTTAAAGGGATTTTTTACATCTTATCATTGGTTATTACCATTTTTACAATTACATAAAGAAAACATTTGTAATGTAATGCACTTAAATTCTTATTTTCTGGCTGGAAAGAGAAAATCAATTGACAATGTTGGATTTTCCTTGTGCTGCGCAGTTGGTACCACTGTTGCCTTGCAGCAAGAAGGTCCTGGGTTCAATTCCCGGCTTCACACCAGTAGTAGGGTCTTTGCATGTTCTCCCTGTGCATGTGTGGGTTTTTTTCCAGGTTCTTTGTCTTCCTCCAAAAACCTGACTGCTAGGTTAATTGGTCTCTCTAAATTATCTCTCTTGTCTCCACTGGGGACAAAAGTGTCAGAAAATGAATGGATGGATTTTCCGCCACCTTGTGGTGTCAGTGAAGTAGTGCATAAACACAACAGAAATAGACAAACAGAAGCATAAATGACCATCAGTTGTTATTTGTTAGTTTAAACGTAACACTGGGTTCATTTACAAGGCGAATAAATCTGTAAAAATTACACATGTTTACTGTGAGAGCTTGGATAAGCAGTTGCTGTTCTTGTTTAATTGTATTATTTCTTGGGATCTGGAGAACATATTTTTTTTCTATTAATTTTCATAAGGGAAGTTAAATCAGTACATTCTGCCACCCATTGCTTTGTTAATGTGTAACTAACTTGATCGAGATATGTCGTAAAATGTTAGAAGACATTTAAAATAAATAAATAAAATGTACTATTTTTTGATTCGTTGTTTTTCAAAACAGCGGAGAAACCCAGAGCTACGCTGACAGCAGGTCCAACAACCATACCAGTAGGGGGCAGTGTGACACTGAGATGCTTGATAGAGAGCTCCGTTGGACGGAAATACAGATGGTTCAGACTGATTTCAGGCACCTCTGAAGAGATCAGCACAGGTCATGAAGAAAACAGAGCCATCACTGTGAAACAAGGAGGAATCTACTGGTGTGAAGGACAGAGAGAAAAACCACCATTCTACAGCCGACCCAGCCACGACGTCACCGTTAAAAAAACTTGTGAGTTTTGTGTCTTGAAAGCAGTTACAAAACTGTAAGAAATTAAGTCAACTTAATCTACTTAAGCAATGCTTCTCATGTGATTTTATGTTTTTGTTCAGACACAACTAATATTATTATTCTGTAAACAGTATCCAACAAGGTTGTAGTGTCCTGCCAGCCAAACGGCCCCCATATCATCATTGGTGAGACGATCACTCTGACATGTGAGGTCCAGGGAGGAGAAACCGCTGCGTGGGTTTGTGACTGGAGGAGATCTGGGTCATTCATACACAGGACATGCAGTAAAGACTGGACTTTCAGAGTCTCTGAGTCCAGCAGTGGAGACTACATTTGTCATTGCAGGAGAAGAGACGACTGGTATGCTTTGACAAGGTGGAGTGAAAATATCACACTGTCTGTATCAGGTAAGTTAGGTTTGTTGTTGTTGTTGTTTTTTTACCTCTAAAATAAAAAAAAAGAAACTAATTCAATATCTAACAGCATTTTGAAAATCTTGTTCAAAAGTGGCCAAAACCAGAAAATGGATGAATATTTTCTTAAATGTTAATTGATACTGTATAATTCTTACACATGCTAATCTGTCAAAAACATTTGATTTGGGTTTTTTCATGGAAACTGAATGTACTCAATTAAATTTTCTCACATGACTTCTTGTTTCGCTTCATATTTCATGTAAACAGTTTCCAAGAAGGTTTTTGTGACTCGACAACCAAACTGGCCTCAGATATTCAGTGGTGAGTGGATCACTCTGACATGTGAGATCCAGGGAGGAGAAACCACTGAGTGGACGTGTGACTGGAGGAGAGACGGGTCGGTTATCCTCAGGACAGACAGTAAAGCCTGGACTTTTAGAGTCTCTGAGTCCAGCAGTGGATGTTACATGTGTCAATGTAGAAGAAGAGACGACTGGTTTTCTTCAACAAGGTGGAGTGAAACTATCAAACTGTCTGTTGCAGGTAAGTTATGTTTGTTAGAGCTGTAGAGCTGCCATGAAAAACAAGGTTGCTTGTAAAAAATAAAAATAAGATCTTCTTAAGACCTTCCTACTTCTGTAAGTGTAAGTGTTTTCCACACAGACTGTGTTGGGGAAACTCCTGCACCAATCTGGATGTTGGCAAACCTCTATCTTAATTGTGGCGAGCCAATGAAAGGTGGACTTGCTGGTGGACTTTGGATTATTGCATAAGCCAAATAGACTTGAGCTTGATGTCAAAAACTGATGATCAGATCTTCTGCCTTTCTGCAAGTTAGTCAGGTTCTGGACTAACAATCCAGCCTGAGACAATTACTGTCATCATCATGGTGGCTTTGCATGACGTTCTTTATCCAAAATGTTGTGTTAGGTGTACTTCAAATGTAACTGGAAACATTCTAATAGATAAGAGGACGTTCTAAAAATCTGTTTCTTCAGCAAATTTGAGATAGTCATTTACTCTCTTTGAAGCGTTCTTTGTTTTTTGTATTTCCCTGAAAGATGCTTTGAAAATAAAATGTGCTTCCCTGTGTATTTATTTATTTGTTGTCAGTAGTGTATTGGGTCTCAGAACTCTTTCATATATGCTATTTATTTCTCTTTAATCACAGGTAGACCAAAGGTCCAGTTGAGTGCCAACAGCCTGGAGATACCAAGCAGAGTAACTCTGACCTGCTCAGTGACTCCATCATCTATTGGCTGGAAATATTACTGGTACAGAGATGAGAAACCTGATGAACCTCTGATGACACAAGAACCCGTTTTCTCTCCAAATGAACTGATGGGTGTCTCAGAGAAAAGCCTGCACTGGTGCAGAGGAGGAAGAGGAGAACCAGTGTACTACACAGACTACAGCGATCCAATCACAATCAGTAGTAATGGTGAGTTTAACTAGGCTTTGTTTCTAATACAGAGTCAAAAATGATACTGTCTGTTTTATTGTATTAAATAGTTTCCAAAACAAATTGTTTATTTTTTAATAAAGAAAATCATAACTTAACAAGTCCATGTTAATCCCGTTAAATTAAAAGTAAATTTGTTTATTGTGTTTTTCTTGTTCTGCATCTTCTCGTACAACCTTTGAGAGGAACACGACAAATACTGGGGATGATTATGAAGTTTATGATGTTTTGTTTTTCCAGTAACTGTATCCAATCCTGTCAGCTTTTCAATTCATGTGATGTTGATCGTTGGACCAGTTAGTGGAGTGGTTCTCATTGTCCTTCTGCTCTTGTGGCGGCGTCACAGATGGTCCATGGGTGAGAGCTTTTTCTTCTCATCTTATTGCTTCTTAATTCTTCCGTACATGTGGGTTTTGAAATCGAGTCAATCAATGTAAGTCTGTTGTCAATGATCCAAATTGCTTTGTCTTCTTCCTCAGATTTGTGCAGCATCAGGTGAGTATATAATATCTACACTCTCTCATCTCAGTCGCAAACTTTTCTTTCTTTCATAGTTAAATTTGATCCACTTTAATGTTTTTAGGTTATTTCAGTCTGAAAGCAGCAGTCAGAGTCCAGCCACTAATCCTGGAGGGAACCAGATTGAAAGTCATTACAGCTCCCTGCTGCACGGTTAGTCACACAATAAACATAGCTTTACTTTGTTGTAACTTTTTAGTGCAGTTTCATAAAATGTGTAAAAATGAGCTAAATGTCGATGTGAAAATCAATTGTCACAACCATAACTGCAGAATGAGCATTGCACATAAACATGTATAACTTTAATCAGATTATTTCTTTGACGTTTTTATTTATTGCAGGCACCACGTCTGTGTATGAGACAGTCCATAACCGAGGAGCCGCAGGAAACGGTAACGTATATGTACTAGTAAAATTCTCAGGAGATTTTGAAACACTAATTTATGTTTTCTATGTGTTCTTGGCAATTTCAACAGAGAATCTTCCTGATCCAGAAGAAGGTTCTGTTTATGTCAATGTGAGACCAGATAATTACAGCTCAGCATGAAGGTCAGATAAATTCCTGCCTTGGTTGTTGTCACTTATATTTTTAATTATTCGTACGTGATTAAGTGGAGGTTAATCATAAACATCCTCGTTTATATACTTTACTTGAAGCTATATTATTGTGTCATGAAGTCATGACTGTAGGCCATTTGTCTTTGTTCTCTAAAAACACTTTCTCATTCTGACAATGATAACTATTCAGTTTTTTTATTTTATTATTATTATTATTACAGTATCATGTGACTCTGGTTTCTGACTTACAGAGTGTGAGTCTGTTACCCAGCAGGTTTCTTTTGAATTTAAAGTGCACTCTTCATTTGTTTCAATCAGCAACTGTTTCTAATACACATTTTTTGAGGAGTTACAGAAAGTATTAGGAAGCCTTGTGACACATATGATCTGTGTTTGCAGGAAACTGGAGTCCAGCAGCAACAGATGCTCCAGTTTTTATTCTCAGATCAGGAAAAGTTGTGGACAACACTGCCGCCCCGCAGGCTGCTGCGTTATTCTGCAAGTCTTTGACTCATCTGATGTGTCTTCATATTTTCATTATTTGTTGTGCTGATTATTGTATTTCCCCAGATTTAAGATGCAAAAGATGTTGATATGGCTCATATGTTATAGATAAGTAAAAAAAAAATCCATAATTTATTTTTTAATAATATTTTCATTAGTTTTATGTTTTCACAAGCAGAGAAAATAGAACATTGCACACTGTGTTGTCTATCACCTTATATAAGTTTGTGATAAAGAAGAAAAACAAAAAGAAAAAAAACAACAAATAACAAAGTTTGGAAGATTCTAGTAAGATAAAACAAAATATAAACATCACCATTGTTACCCATACAGCAGCATTTGAGGCTTTCACACTTTTGCTGTGTTTGTAATAAATAGCAGACTGCAGCACAGTTTGACTATTGGTGCCTGTTTTCAATGAAACGTGCATGAGGTACAAAATGTACAAATGTGTAAAACATGAATAAATAGAGTAGTTTCAACGATTCATGGACACAGTTGGTGTTCAGGTTGTGCTCTGATTGCTGCTTTGGTGCCAATGAATGCTAAAGTATGAGAGTGAGGCCTGTGGAGCATTTCCCAGAAACCCATCAATCAGAAGACCTGCAGACTAGTGAAATGTGTTTCAGCCCAAATACATTTGAACCACACATACGTTTAGATCTCAAGTTTTAATGGGCTAACGTGTTTTTAGACCATAATGAGAAGAGCTTATGAGAGCGTGACTCCAGAGAAAAGCACTTCACACTAGAGACACAGTTGCCCCAAATGTGGGGCTTTTCCCCCCCATTATACTCCACACCCTGCCAGACAAGACAAGTTTAAAAGAGGGGATAAAAGAAAGATTGTTTAGACTAAAAACTTTCTTTCATAGTTTAAAATTTGTTTGTACTCTTTGACCTGTTAGTATAATCCAGTGGCATTCCAGGTCTGTTTGAAACAGGAAGGCCCATGTTTGGACTGTGTGAAGGTAATGCGCAGAGCAGCATGACGATCTTGTCTTCCTGTTTGCTGCAGCTCAAACTGTTTGTTGTTTTATGTTATTCATTACCATCTTTGTTAGTTTAAAGGTTTTGGGGAAGCATTGCCTATTCACACATTAAGGTATTTTATTAATTTCAGAATTTCTGTAACATTTTTTGCTATTTTTTTGCACTTCCACACTCACCCTGGTGTTTTCGTTGGGCCGTAAGCGCTGAATCTAAAGAGCACAAGTTGTTCTCACGCAGAACCTTTTTGAGCTTTTTGCACCTTTCTAAATGCAGAATACTTCACATCTTTCCCAGTGTCACTGATCTCTTATCTGCCTCTGTTCCCACCTATGGTCTTGTGTGAGATCATTCTGTCACTTGTATTTAGAGACTAAAGACAACTATAAAAATAGTCCCCTGGTTGGTTTCCCATGCTCTAGAAACCACATGCTGCTTTAGCTCGAAACAACTAATTCGACTTTATTTAAATGTTGCAATTGAATCTGTTGAAAAAAGGGGAAAATCGTTGATGTTTTTGCTTCCAGTCGTTTCTGGAGTGAGAGATTCATTTCAAATAAACGGTCAAAAGATTAAAAAAAAAAACAAGCAAAAAAAAAACAGAATCTTTAAACACTTATGCAAGCTTTATAAAATTGAATTTCTTCAAAGTCCAAAAGAAGAACCTGCTTACGTTTAATATCTGTGTCCACTTTTATTCATTCACTTATTGCCACTGATGCGTGAAACGTTTGTCTTATTTTAACCCGACCTTCTCGTCAGTGGACAGGAAAAGTCCCGGCGGTTTGTAGCAGAAACGCAGTACACAGTGATGTCAATGTCAGTAAATGAAGACCTCGTGACCTCAGTCTGAGGCGTTAAGTCTGAGGTGATCTGTTTATTTAAAGCATTTGGAGCTTGTCCCCTCATTAAAGAAAAATAAAATTGACCAAAGAGGTAAAACGCGAAGATGAGCAGCATCTCGATTTCTGTGCTGGGCTCCTTGTGTAAGTAATTACCTTTTGTGTTTGGATGGTGAAAATAGAGCAAAATATTTCAAACAAATTAAGATTGTTTAATTACAAAAGCAAGCTTTCTATTGCACCTCTTTCCTGTTGTCATAGTTTCCTTTCTCCTTTAAATATTGGTCATCCACTGATTTCATCATCACAGCAACACGGCAATTTGATCCAAAAGGTGCTGATTGTTACAAACGGCACAAACTTGTAAACTAAATATGGTGTGAATTTTGCGTTGGAAGCCTGAAAATGTTTCGTCATCAGACTCAAAGTCAGGGTGTCAAGTATTCAAAGTGCAGTTTAGGCTCATAATTCACAAAACTTAACTAACTGTGGCTTTTTGACAGAACAAAAATAATCCTGAATGTTGTCTTCAAAAGAAATGGATGCATTTTTTAAACAGAACAACAGAGTCAATGGTGAATTTGTGGATGGGACAGACTTTTATTTTATCTTAACTTCTGTCATGTTTAATATTGATAATGCCAATAAGATATCAACCTTTATTTCAGTGCTGAGAACATTTCTCTGCTATGGACAAACTCAAGGTAGCTGGACAGCTTTTAACCTTTTTTCCAATAATGTACCTCCACTTTTTTTCTTTATCATATTCTGTTATTTATCTATTTTGTTTCCATTAACAGCAGACAGACCCATGGCCACACTGAGAGTAGGTTCAACAACTATACCAATAGGGGGCAGTGTGACACTGAGCTGCTCAGTGGAGCCCTCTGCTGGATGGAAATACAGATTGTTCAGACAGACCTCAGACACACCTGAAGTTCAGGTGAGAACAAATAATGAGGGAAACAGAGACATCACTGTGACACGAGGAGGAATCTACAGGTGTGAAGGAGAGAGAGGAAGAGCAGAATCCTACAGTGGATCAAGTGACGAGGTCACCGTCCATATAAGCTGTAAGGTTTCATCAATCATTTGATCTACTCTGTAAATTTGTATATTTTTCTTGAACTGAAACAGTTAATGTATTTTTTAATGGTTCTGTTTGTTTTCCTACTGTTCATATGTGATGGAAACAGTTTCCAATGAGGTTGTTGCAACTCGACGACCAAACTGGCCTCAGATGTTCAGCGGCGAGACGATCACTCTGACATGTGAGGTGCAGGGAGGAGAAACCACTGAGTGGACGTGTGACTGGAGGAGATCTGGGTTGGCGTCTCACAGGGCATATGGTAAAGACTGGACTCTCAGGCTCTCTGACTCCAGCGGTGGAGACTACATGTGTCGTTGCAGGAGAAGAGACGACTGGTATTCTTCAACGAAGTGGAGTGAAGCCATCACACTGTTTGTGTCAGGTGAGTTTTGTTTTTTGTTGGTTTTTGAGAGTTGGGTTGAAGCAAAAGCAAGCAAAACCAGAGAGGAGCAGGGGACCTCCAGGACTGTATCAAGCAAGTAATTTTTTTAAATGCTCTGACAGTCGATCTGAAGCAAATCTAAACCACTATTTACTGCTGCCCTACCAGCAGGGGGCTCCAGGAGAGCTTACTGTTGCTGAAGACATATCTAATAAACAAAACAAAAAGACTTTATATCTTATATAGTGTAGTCCCCTATAAAATAAAAACATGAAGCTTGTTTAAAAGAAAGATTAAAGCAAGCAGATGTAGATTTTTCTATTTTATCAATTTGAAATATTCATGAGATGTTGCTCAGAGGATTTTAACTATGTAGTTTCAGCTCATGTCTGACACTCTCTATCTACACAAAACATCACACATGATTCCATCTCACCCTCCCAAACTTAAATCAAACCCTCTCCATCACATAATTCCCACAATTATGTCATGTTCTGAAAACTTACGAAGTACAATCCTGTGTGCTGGTACGTTTTTCAGTACCTTTGAGGTTTTTCTTATTTTCTTTTTTGTCAACTAGTCACCTTTCGCCAGTAACTCTTCATAATTACATAATGTAAGCCACATTATGTTTTGGGTTGTGACCTGCCTTTACCAAAATGTCTTTTTCTTGGCAGCTTTTAACAGAGTCTCAAAAAGCCCAGGCAGTTGCTCATCTTGGCCCAGTGGCTGAAGCTGCACAATAAAATCCTCAGCTTTTACTCTCTTAGCGTTTTGTATATATTAACTTAGTCTGATAGAAACATAATTTAACAACAAAGGTTTATTATAGAGTTTACCAATTTCCCTTTCTATCATCTACAGACAAACCCACAGCCAAACTGATGGTAGGTCCAACAACCATACCAGTAGGGGGCAGTGTGACCTTGATCTGCTCAGTGGAGCCCTCTGCTGGATGGAAATACAGATTGTTCAGTTGGCCCTCACACACACATGGAGTCCAAGTCAGAACTAACAATGAGGAAAACAAATATTTCACTGTGGCACAAGGAGGACTCTACAGGTGTGAAGGAGAGAGAGGAAATCCTAAATTCTACACTGAATCAAGTGATGATGTCACTATCCAGATAAGCTGTAAGTTTCATTATCTTTTTGCCCCATTGGGCTTTAACACTGTTTGGTTTATGATGCTAGATGGGGCCGTTGTTAGCACCTGACACAATCAGGTTGCGGATTTGAATCCCAGCCTGAGACCTTTGCAGGTAGATTTACACGTTGCTACGTCCATGTGTGCATCTTTCCAGGTACTCTAGTTTCCTCTCGCAGTCCAAAAATCTGACTGTGTTAGAGGAACAACATTCAGTCTCTACGCTCCAATCTGGAACAAACTCCCAGAAAACTGCAAAGATGTTGAAACATTGAGTTTCTTTAAATCAAGGCTAAAACTCCACCTGTATAAAGTTGCCTTTTGCTCAAAATAACTGGAACATTGATCAATATAATTGATGCATATTTGTCCTATAATTTTTGACCATGACATCTAATGTACTTTAATGTTTGTTGGTGTTTACTGAATGATGTTTGTGTAAATCACTTTGAACTTCCTTGTTTCTGAAATATGCCATTCAATCAAACTTGACTTGACACAGGCTAAATTACTTTTAACTTTAATATGTGTGCACTTCAAGGTGACAGGTGTTAAAACATTGATAGGTTTTAAAACATTAAATGTTGTTTTTATTAATGTTTCTCTTCTTATCTGATGGAAACAGTTTCCAACGAGGTTTTCGTGGCTCGACAACCAAACTGGCCTCAGATGTTCAGTGGTGAGTCGATCACTCTGGCATGTGAGGTCCAGGGAGGAGAAAACTACTGAGTGGACGTGTGAATGGATGAGATCTGCGTCGGTCATACAGAGGACAGACAGTAAAGACTGGACTTTCATTGTGTCTGAGTCCAGCAGTGGAGACTACACGTGTCAGTGTAGACCCAGAGATGATGGGCTTTCTTTAACACGATGGAGTGAAGCCATCACACTGTCTGTATCAGGTGAGTCATCAATGTTTTGTCTAATCTGGGAAATTGCTCCCCTATATCTGTCAAGTAAAAAAAACCACACAAAACTATATGTTATTTCTCTGTACATACATTTGCTATTGCTTTCTGACAGAAATAGGACCAGGAACAGCAAGTCTCAGAACTTTTAACCAAAGTTTGATGTTTAGTAAATGAGACTTTTGTCATTTTCTTTATCGTGAATTCACCAACAGGTAAACCAAAGGCCCGATTGATTAGTAATAGCAGAGAGATACCAACAGGAGGCAGAGTGACTCTGACCTGTACAGTGGACTCATCGTCAACCGGTTGGAAATATTTCTGGTACAACGAGCAAAACTTCACAGATCCTCTGACCCGAAAAGAACTGTTTCCCTTCAAATGGACAAATGAGTGTCTCAGAGGAAGGACTGTACTGGTGCAGAGGACGAAGAGGAAAACCAGTTTACTACACGGACTACAGTGACACAGTCAGCATCACTAAGAATGGTGACTCATTTCTGATACAAATTTTAAAAAATAAATCAATCAAAAAGTAAATAAATTATGTGTTAATGTCGTTGTGTTGTCACCAGTGATGGAGCATCACAATCAGCATCAGATTTAAACTCTCATAGATCAAATCCTTTCACAATGTGCACTTGAGACAAACGTTTGAAATTTTAATATTTTAATATCTTATTTATTATTTAAAGCATTTAGAAAGGAGCAAGGTAATAATTTAATTCACTGGTGTGTTCAAATTGAAAGTAACACTTTTCTGGAATAGAGAGAATGACTTTGGAAAATCTGCAGCTAACTTGCCGATTTATTTTTTATTGTTTCTTATTTCCAGTAACTGTGTCCAGTCCGGCCAGCTCTTCATTTCCTGTGATGTTTATCATTGGACCACTTGTTGGAATCATCCTCATCATTCTCCTCCTCTTGTTGTGGCGTTACAGACTGTCAAAGGGTGAGATACGTTTCATCAGATTGGTTCTTAACGTTGTTAATTAATCGAACGCAATTAGTATTTTTAGCTTTGAAATGCAAAACATAAATTGTAACAATTATGCTTTTTTTGTTTTTTAACTTTCCCAGATTTGTCCTGTCTTAGGTCAGTAACATCTGGCTTCTCATCTAAAACATGGATCATTAATTATTTCTGTAATTATGGAATTTAAACCACTTTCATATTTTTAGGTCATTCCAGTCTGAAAGCAGCAGCCGGAGGCCGACCGCTAATCATGGAGCGAACAAGACGGAAGGTGATTACAGCTCTCTGCTGCACGGTTAGTCACCGAGCAAAAAAAAAAAAAAAACTGCATTTTCTTAATTTAATCATTCATAACTCATTTTAGTCATTTCTTTGCTGTGACACATCTTCATAAGAAAGGAGGATATCACAATAGAGCTAATTTTGACTGACAAACTCAAAACAACAGGGCTAAACTCCTGAAGTGTGTTTGTGCTAAACGTCGTCATCGTTTCATCAGCATTAATATCCACTGTGATTATATCTCTGCTTCTTGATTTAATAAAATGCAGCTGTATCAATGCCATGAGTTAGTTTCATGGAAACCATTCATGAAGCAAACTGAATTGTTTCACAGCAATTGTTTCAATTCAGCAATTAGAGTTAGTGTTTAATTGTCAGTAAGAAGCAACTGACAACTTTCCTCTTTAGATGCAGCCAAATAAAGAAAATATAAAAGATCTAAATCAATCTTGAAATTTATACATACAAAAACAGAAATCAGAGCTTTTTAATTTTGATTTTACATTTGTTATGCATCACAGGCACCACTTCTATCTATCAAATTATCCTTCCGCGTGGAGCCGCTGGAAATGGTAACGTATATTTTACTACAGAGCCGGAACAACCAAGTTATTAGAGGATATAAGATGTAAAATTCTGAACTATTTCCATTACAGATGAAGCTGTGACATACACAAAGAGAAGAGGTAAATAACTGAAAAAAATCGTTGAAGAAGAACAAATGAGAATATTTCAACATATTAATAATTTTTTTTCCATATTCTTGCTATAATGTTCACAGAGAGACCTTATCATCAAGAGGACAGTTCTGTTTATGTCAACGTGAGACCAGGAAATAACAGCTCAGCCTGAAGGTCATATGAGACAATGTTCCTGCCACACATATAGAAGTTCTACTTACAGTTCTGATTTTTGTTATGAATTTACTACCATATCCCAGCTGTCTTTATTCTCTAACAAAGTTTGCTGACAATAATCACATTGCTGTGTTTTAAAAATGTATCCTGTGATTTGCCTTGTAGGGTGCATGCTGTGCTGCTTTATTCTGCGCTGTAATCTAATAACTCAAATATGAGCTGATTTAATCCAGTTATATCTCTGCAAAAGTAACTTATTACCAAGATTCATAAAATGAAATATGAAAATTGCTGCCATTACTCTTATTCAGCATTTGTAGCTTTTCTGCTTTTCCTATGCATGCAGTCAAAACAATATTTGTGCCGTTTGAATATTTGGTGCTTTTGTGTAATGATATGAGATTAAAGTCTCGGGAGCATTTTGAAATGTTTATCAGTATTTTCATGTCTTCTTTATTACCTATTATTATTTACAAGGAAAGCCCCAGCCCCTTAGGTTTAAACACATTACTAAATATTTTGTTTAGTCCTTCATTATAAATATTAGTGAAGCTCAAAATGTTTGTAGCAGTTCAAAAACTAAACAGAGACCAAAACATGAAGCGAGGGAAGCAAAATATTTCAAAATTGTTAGACCTACAATTATTATAAGTATGAGTAGTTAGACTGTGCCAATGATATCCACAACAACCTCGGTCTTTCAGACCACCTTGATGTTGGAGATCAGTGCATATCTCCAAGACTCCAAATGAAACAAAATGAAAATAATTTAAAAAATAAAAAATCCTGACATTTTAAAATAAATTATATTGTGTTTTTTTTTTACTCCTTTAAATTTATGGATGAATGTCATGCAGCTCAGTAACATGACAATGAGACTTTTAAGCAGTAAAACTGCTGCAGTTCATTTTAACTTCCACCAGGTGGTAGCAAAGAACATTTTAAAAATTACACTCATGAATTTTAATACAGGAAGCTGTCGATTGTTTCTTATGAGTAATTTTGAGCACTTATAAACTACTAATTTGCATAAAATGAGATAATTTTATACATCTGCTTTCATGTTTTTTTATTTTTATATTTGTGACCGATGAGGAATTAAAATATAACAATTGACACATATTGTCATATCCACAGACTGGTGTGCTACATGTTGGATGTCTGCTCTCTCCTCTTCCTCCTCTTCAGGGTGTGACAGGAAGCTGCAGCTTCCAGGTGAAATGCATTTCCCTCATCAAGGAACAGTGCTGAGAGGAGCGGATTCCCAGAAACAGACGCCAGATTTTTCCTGTAACGATAAGTTGCTTTTACACCATTAGCACATTTAGCACTGAGTGAATGAAGTTAATTGACAGCGCTAAGACCCTCCTCCTGGTTCTGATTGGTTGTTTTTGGTCGAAATGTTGCATTACTTTAGCTAGTAATAGTAATTCAGGGATAAGGCTGAGGTGGCTGATTGTTTTCACAGATTATCTGTCTCATAACAAACTGCCACAACATGGTGACAGCTTTCACAAATATGGAGAAAACATATTTTTTATTAAAGTTCTATACTACAGCTTGAATAAAATGCAGCTACACAGCATTTCTTGAGAAGTCTGGATTTCTTATGTATATTTTGCGTGTTGCTTTTGACTGTGCTGCGGGGAGAGACATTTCAGTAAACTAAAAACTAATAGAAAAATTTGAGCAACCTCCTTCTGTATGTTGACTGTTGCATGTAAAATTCATGAGCAGTAAATTTTGTGCTAGTATCAGTATTGAACCAAAGAAAGCAAAACAGTCACAAGCCTTTAAAATTGCGATGCTTTAAATGGGTCAAAAAGACTCAAAAAATTGTAGCAGTAGCTGCATGGGGGGGCCCAATTCTTTTTTTTTTTTTTTTTTTTGTCAGGGGCCCAAGATTCCTGGCAGCACCCCTGACTACTACTAGTGGTACTACTGTGATCGCTGTGTTATCACATCAATTTATGATCTTTCTTACCTTCGATCTCCTCCCTCCTGTTGGTCCTCAGTGCTCAGCTTCCACATTGACTCTCCGGTCCCGTGGATTTCCTCCCTCCTTGTCTGTCTCTCTCTGCTCCCGTTCAGAACACCTGAGGCTCACCTCTGTCCTCACCTGCCTGTCCGTCTCCTCCGTCCGAGGAACCTAGAAAGCAAAACCGATCACTGCTCACCCAGTCCACCAGCAGGCAGCCAACCACCGGAGCTGTAGATGCTCCCCGCTCCTCCTCCTTCGCCTCCCTCGCTTCATAAACGAGGATCCAGTCCAGATTTTGTGTGGCTCTCCTGCAGAAAAGTCACTCGTTTGAGTAAGACATTTAACCGTGCTTTCCCTGTTGTCTGTAGTTGTTTGTCTCACCAGAGTCATCAGGATCGTGGCACATGTATGAGGCATATGAACCACCACTGGGCCACAGTTGCTGAGATATTTACAAGATTTGACCATTTTTCATGACATTTGGAGATGTTTTCTTGCCTATTTTAGTTGTTGTTTTTTTTTTTGCACACTTCTATAATCTAGTGTTGAACACATTTCTCAGCTGCGGACAAACTAAAGGTAACTTTAGGTTAATCTTCATTTAATTGATTTAATATTAGTTGGGCCTTAAACGCTTCTGGACAAGCGTCCACCAACAATGGCAGAAACACCAAGACTATGGACAAATCAGAATCAATCAACATAATTTGCAGTTTGCTTCAATAAACTAACATTTCCTGATGACTCTATCGCTCTATAATAAAAAAAATAATGAGGGATTCTCATACCATACATGATAATATTGCAGAAATAATTTTATTTTTGCCTGTCTCAAAACCTGAAACGACTGAATAGAAATAATGCTTTTCAAACTAACATTTTTCAGCTGCTTTTTAGTCCTTTTTAAATTTAGAACGACTTCAAGTCATGCAATTGTGAATGTTCTGATCTGTTATCTGCCTCCGCCCACCTGAGGCCTTATTTTAACGTGAAAGGTGAGATCATGCTGCCACTTCTTTTGAAAAACAAAAAGAAACGGATAAAAATAACCGGCCAGCTGCTTGTCACGCACTCAGAACCAAAAGCTGCTTTCACACAAAAATGCTCCTATTTTATTTAAATGCTACTTTGAATCCGTTATTGTTGCGTTCATTTTCATTTATTTTCATTTTTCATAATTTTCACTTGAATGGCTTGAAATCATCTAGCATTTGAAAGTAGAAATTTGCTTTCAAATGCTGTTCTGTTGGTTTGTGCACAACGTCACACTGAACTTGTCGTCGACTTATTTCAGTCCGACTTCTCGTCAGTGACAGGAAAAGTCCCGGCGGTTTTCAGCAGAGACAAACTTCACAGTGATGTCAGTGCTTAGTAATGAAATATTATGATCTCAGTCTGGAGGTGAAACATTAACTCTGCTTCCTGCTCTTCTTTTTATCTACAGACGCTGCGTTTGCTTCTTGTCTCTTTACTGAAGAAAAGTTTGACTCAAGCAGAGAAGCTGCATGGAAACCAAGATGGGGAAAACCTTGGAGCCCATGCTGGGCTTATTGTGTAAGTAAATCGATTCTGCGTTTCAATAGTGATAATCATGGAAGATATTATTTTAGTACAAAAAAGGAGCTTTAGAAATGTGTCTTGTGACATTTTTTTCCTGCTGTCGTTGTTTCTTTATGCTGTAAGCATTTGACAAACTGATATTTATAAATAATCCAATAAATTAGGAACATTCACAGATGACAGAGATTAGCAAATCTAGCTCTGATGTTGTTAGGATTATAAAAAATGGAACAATAAAGTATAATGAAAACTGCAATGTGAACTAAAAAGTGTGGCCTGTAGCTCACAATCCAACCTTTTATTTTAACTTAAAAGTCGACTGAATTTGGCTGAATATGATGTAGATCTGAGGACATTTTGTTGCCAGTGTGTCAAGTTTCTGAAATGCAGTTCAGTCTCATCACAGGGAGAAAAAAAATATTTATGATAATGACGGCTGCAACCTTTAATGTTACTGTATTCAAAACAAACAAGCAAACAAAAAAATATCCTGAATAATATGTATTTTAACAAAATAATAAATTTGTTGACTCGGTGCTGAATGTGAGTGTGGGAAGAAAATCTGTTTCATTTCATGTTGTTAAATATTTATAATTCTGACAAGGTTTCAACCTTTATTTCAGTGCTGAACTTACTCTTCTGCTGTGGACAGAAGAGTAATGCCCATTTTTAATATTTTAGGCTGTGGCGAGGCTGTTATTCTCTCAATAACAGCCTCGCCACAGGAGGCAGGGGAGTGACTGCAAGTGCACATTTAACTAGACAAGAAATTAATCAAATTTTGGTTCTGCTTTAGATGCTGTGCTGACTTTTGAGCCCAAGTGGTCGACTTTTTATTCTGGAGAATCTGTTACCTTGACATGTGACATGAATGAAGGAGAAGACTCTCAGTGGGAATACAAGCTGAAGAAGAATAATGAAATATATCTGCCTTACAGGCCACATAAAAGCAGAACGTTGGTACTTCACAGTGGTGAATATCAGTGCTGTGGTCGTAGCAGGAGCTCAGGTCAAACAAAGTGCAGTAATACGGTCACTGTTTCAGGTAAACCTAAAGTATTTTAAATCACATTTAACCCTAACCAATGGAGGATAATCTTGACAAAGTATGTCCATATTTTTGCTCTACTTCAGATTTTTTATTTATACATTTAATCATTTTACTGGCAGTATTACTGCCTCTGTGATTTATTTTTATTTTTTATTTTGTTTATTTTTGATGCAAAATGAATCACAAAACACAACAAAACTAATAAATAAATGTTTAACTTGAGGACCAACCACTGGAGTTTTTGTGGACAAAAAACAAACTTATTGTTTTAATTGCCTCGTCAATTTAATGATGTAGAAATTACATTGATTGATATTTTTTTATATTTTATGAGTAAGTAAATATATCCAGTCATAATATACTATGGACATATATTTACTTGAAGGCGAGAAAAAGACATTATTTCAGGTCTTTTGTTGTAAGATGAACTTATTTTTGTTTTTATTAGCTGCAGATAGACCCAAAGCCAAACTGACTGCAGGTTCAACAACAATACCAGTAGGGGGCAGTGTGACCCTGAGCTGCTCAGTGAAGCCCTCTGCTGGATGGAAATACAGATGGTTGAGAAGGACCTCAGACTCTTCTTTAGATAAATTCATCACAAATAATGAAGAAAACAGAGTTATCACTGTGACACAAGGAGGAATCTACAGGTGTGCAGGACAGAGAGGAAATCCTGCCTTCATCAGCCGTCAAAGCCACGACGTTACCATTAAAACAACCTGTGAGTTCCTTCTTGGAAAGCGTCCGAAAGCAAATCGACAAAATCCATTTTTTTCCTCTGATTTTGTGTTTCTGCTCACATTTGATAAACAGTTTCCAACAAGGTTGTCGCAACTCGACGACCAAACTGGCCTGAGATGTTCAGTGGTGAGTCGATCACTCTGACATGTGAGATCCAGGGAGGAGAAACCACTGATTGGACGTACGAATGGAGACCAACCAATAGAAACTCTCTACCGTCTAGTGAATACAGGATCAGCTACATTACTGAGTCTGACAGTGGAGAATACAGCTGCAGAGGAATCGGAAACTATGAACTAACAGAGTGGAGTGATGCTGTCAGACTGACTGTGACATGTGAGTCAGACTGAACTCAACTCAACCTGAAAATGCTTTGTATTTATTTCCCTTTTTGCAGGAACTAAATTAAACAACAGAAAATATATCAACTCAACTGATATTGAGGCCCTTCAGAAAGAGAAACTCTGATCAAAGTAGGAAACAGTTAACAGCTAATATCATTAAGTGTAACTGGGGAGTTTAAATGAAACTCAAAATTGAAGAATGCAATGTGAATTTAGATTAAGTTTAAAATAATGATAAAAAAAAAAACGTGGAATGCAGAATGTAAAAGAAAAATTTCGACCAGAGGGAATCTGTTATTTTTTTGTACTTTCTTTTAAATACATGAGATAGAATAACTACACTTAAAAAGAATAAAATTGAAAAGAGGTGATCAGGACAAATGTTTGACCCAGTTTCAAATGTCTCTCCAGCGTCTCGCCCTCAGCCTGTCCTCTCTGTGTCTCCATCATGGCCGAATCCTGGAGCCTCAGTGACTCTGAGCTGTGAGGGTTTGGAGCATCAATCAGCAGGATGGAGGTTCTTCTGGTATAAAGCTGTTCCAAACCCAAACAGCACTTTCTACAGAGCTGAACTGCTTCCTGACAGCATCAATGGGACTGAGCAGAACTCCTTCATCATTAATGGACCGACTCAAACAGCAGGATATCAGTGCAGAGCAGGAAGAGGAGAACCAAAGTTTTACACTCGTTACAGTAAAGTAAAGTTTATCTGGTCTGCAGGTCAGTTTATTTCTCTCTTTCACCTCAATCGAAATAGCGTGAGGTTTGTTGTCCTGATCCAATATTTCTTTTATTTAAATTTATTTTTAAGATTTTGGAAATTAACATGACATTAGAACTAAGAATATAAACTGATGGATCATTGATATTATATGATAATAAGCATGAGTTGCCCTGGATTCTTACTGCAATATTTGTATTTGTTTATGTGTAACTTGAATGAAATTTGTGGTGCAAATTCACTTTGTGAAGATTTTGACAAATCTAGACAATAAATGTTAAAGTCAGGTGATTGAAGATAAAATTATTGATCAGGAGAAGGTGTTAAATATTCACAGTTAAATCTAATGTGAGTTTGTAAAAAATGAAATGATTATTTCCTCTATGGTAGTTTATTTATTTATTTATTTATTTATTTATTTATTTATTTATTCGACTTGCAGAAATGTTTGCTGTAATCTTTGTTCCTATAGAAACAAGCCATTTGTAGTGAAACATTTCAAAGATGTTTCTGATCTCAGATGAAATCCTGTCTTGTTTCCAGATCCTGGTCCAGCAGCTTCTCTCTCAGTGAATCCTGACAGAGTTCAACACTTCAGATCTGACTCTGTGTCTCTGAGCTGTGAGGGAAACTTTACTGAGTGGAGAGTGAGGAGGTTCACAGAAACAGGACGACTGTCAGACTTTACCTGCTCCCTCTGGGGGACAATGACTGGATCTACATGCACCATTGAACCGTACTATTATAATAATGGAGTTTACTGGTGTGAGTCAAAATCTGGAGAGTTTAGCAACGCTGTCAACATCACTATTCAGAGTGAGGTTTGGTTTATTATTTGTTTTTCATTGATATCAAATATCGTAAATATACCATAGACTAAGGTTAAATCACAAAATAATGTATTGTGTAGGATTTTTTTTGTTTGTTTGTCTTTTTGGCCTAAAGATATAATTTCAGGAAACATTTGCTTTTATGCTTATGTTGTTTGTTTGTTTTTCTCTATTGTCCCAATTGTTTTCAAAAATGTCCTTAAACTGTGTTTTATTGAGGCCTTATCCATATTAAGTCATTTCTTGAAGAAGCACAGATCTGACAGAGGTTTACCTTTCAAGTTGAGGTGAACAAAGACTAGAGGATCTGAGGAGATAAAGTGGAAAAAGACCACAGCGATAAACTATTCAGAATTCAGGAGAAGATGGACGACCTTTTCTAGTAAAAATAAAGAAATGACTAAATAGTAAAGGTGTGCCGATTGATCAGCACCGATCATAATCGGCCAATTTCCGTGAAAAAGTGTATGATCGGCTATTGTTGATCACTGTCTCTTGCTGCTGACCACCAAAACCAAAAACATGTATCTCACTTTGCAGCCTGCATGTGCCGCTGATCTCCTCTTTCCTTCACAAACGCGCAGCAACAAATCCTGTTGTATGGAACCACAACGCTGTGAGAGTCAATGGGGACGTTTGCGTGTTGCGGCGCAAACGTCTGTTTTAAAGGGGGGAACAGTATCTGATGGGTGAATGATGGCCGTTAGGATGCATTTCCACAGTAAAACAACTGTTAGACGAATGTATCACCTTATTTTAACCTGATCGCACAGACTTTGCTGTCTATGATAAAATGACATCACACTTTAAGTCATTGACACAGCGTAAAGAAATGTTGCTGATGTGAATATTCTCTGATTGTTTTACAGATGATTATTATGATGGTATAATCCTGGTGAGCCCTGTTCATCCTGTGACTGAGGGAGATCCTGTGACTCTGAGCTGCAGAGATAAAAACAAAATTGTCTCTCCAATGTGTTTTTCTATCACAATGATAAACTACTCAATAATGACAGCAGAGAGGAGCTGAAGATCTCTGCAGTGTTAAAGTCAGACGAAGGTTTCTACAAATGTCAACATTCAGGAAAAGAGTCACTAAAGAGCTGGATGTCTGTTAGAGGTGAGGAAGATTAAAATGTTTGGTTCATTGCATTCATTAAAACTGTTTAAATGTTGTGAAAGAGCAAGGTGAACACTGAGGATGTTTTTAGCATGTTTTTAGTATTTACATAAAGTCCCTTTTTCTTCAAGCAGAAAATGTCTCACAATCTGCAGATCAAAAATATTTCTTCCTTGTTGATGTTTCTTGTTTTCAGTAACTGTGTCCAGTCCTGCCAGCTATTTATTTCTGGTGCTGTTGATCGTCGGACTAGTTGTTAAAATCGTTCTGTTTCTCCTCCTGCTCTTGTTCTTGTGCTGCAGACGGAACAACGGTGAGACGTTTTTCTGTTCATACCAGATCTGATTGTTCATTTAAAAAAAATAAAATAAACCTTTATTGCAGGTGTACTGTGATGCTATAGCACAAAATCCAGGCTTAAGTTTAATAATACATAAGCATTCTTCTTTCTCATTTCATTGTGTTTCTGTTCAATTTGTCTTTTTTTCTTTCCATCAGAAATTACTGGCAGTTTTTCTACTACATTCAGTATATGTGTAATATTTTAGACAGAAGTCACATCTCTTCCATGCCCTGAAATAAAAATAAAACCTTAATTTAAATGAGATCTAAACAAGTGACTGAAAAAAATAAGATGAAAAGAAAAAGTCTAATTTTATTTTCTCATTTAGTAATTATTTCACGTATTTAGATTTTAAAAAGCTTTTGACTCTTTTCTGTCAGTTCATCTCAATGACTCAGTGAATATTTCAACAATGGCAGGAAATGGTAGAGCTTAAAATGTTACTTATATGCTTTGTAATGATGGAGAACCATTAACTAATCTATAAACATGACATGTTTCAGAAGCAGGTGAACCCAGAGCTCCTGTGTACTCCATGATTGAATTGAGAAACTTCAGGAAAAACTGTGAGTTCTCGGCAGTGAAATCTTTCCTCATGTCTTTACGCTGCAGCTGATTTCAGTTCCCATTATCAGCTGTCTTGACTAATTACTGCTTAACTCTGGAGAACACCAGAAACTGATGTATCAGATATCACTGTGTCTTTACTCTGATGTTTTCTGTTTCAGGCTCAACGCCAACCTATGCTAACATCAACTATCACAAAAAGTGGAAAGGTAAAGATTCAGTCTGCTGCATTTATCACTCTTTTTGCAAATGTGTGTCATGTTTCACATGCAGTCTCTCTGGTTGAGCATGTAAGAATTAATAATCGCCTCTGCATTCACAGGAAAGCGAAGTCCTGCAGCAACAGATGGAGTTTATTCTGAAATCAGCATGTAGCTTCAGATTTTACTGGTTTATTACGGGATTTATTACATGAGATAATGTCTTAAATCCCTTATTTTCTTACATTTTTTATGTGTTTTTAAAAGTCTGTACAGAACTGTGTTAGACGCCCTTGTTCAGTTATGCTGAAAAACAAAACTCCAGAAATTAGTTATTATTAGGCTATGATGAAGTTTGAATGCATTAAATATTTTTGTGTATTTTTTATGCTTTATTTTACAAATGCATTAAATGTTTCACAATTTCTCCCACCTCTAGTATTTTTTAACCATATGACTATAATTCATATACTTTTGTTTCAGTTATTTTATTTGTTTTTATGTTGCAATTATAAAATATTATGTTACTGATTAATTAATCACTGTGTGTTTATTCAAAACAAATTCACAGTTTTTAAAAGAATGCTGAACTTTTACCACAATGTACAGATTTTTGATTGCTGAATGTGTTCATTTATGACTGGTCTACATTATTTTATGCCTCTTTTTAAATCAATTTCTAACATGTTGGATTCATGTTAATGTGTATTCAAAGACAAAATGTTTGAATAAAATATATACCAAAATATTTAATGTCTACTAGTCAATCAGGAATCTCGTACGCAGGGGTCGCGACCCCCCATGTTGAAAACATGTCACCTCTAATAGAGCACAATCATCAGAGTGAAGGGGCCTGACATGAACGCAGTAATTTTATTTGTGAGAAAATTTGAAAGTTACGTTTTATTGTCCACCTTCTAACAGTTAGTTGCTTTTTGATGGGCATTCAGAAAATCCCAATGAGATGCATCTTTTTCTAGTATCAGTCTTTATTCGGATGCTGGTGTGTTTTTTTTTTTTTTTTTTTTTTTTTTGTAGAGTGCCACCCCTTGTTTAAGAGGATCTTTGTTTGGAACCGCTGGGTCACCTGCCCAGGTTTTTTCCATCGACCTCATCAAGATGCTGAGAATTTAAGCAGCTGCAGAGCCTTCGCTTGTTGTTGGTCGTCTTTAGATGTGTCTCTGCACTGCTTGGTTCTTCCATGGTTTCTGGTGTTGCTGGTGAAACTGAGGCTTCCTGAAGCACTGAACCTCTTTGAGACAGTTGCTCTGAAAATGACCTGTTGCTTCGAAGCGCTCGATACACTCTGAAATCGTGATTCATATAAGAAGAGGCTTTGAATAACATTCAAAGATTTTTATTTAAAAGAAAAAGATGAATTTGTCTTCAGTCTGCTCCGATTCTGGCTCGCTACCTCCACAAAAACACCCGCATAAAATTTCGCTCACACTAATTTTAAATACACTCAAATTCTCACAATCATAGTACTCTTGTGCTTCCACTGGGAATAAAAATTTCTATTCGAACTCTAACTGGCCTCTGTCTCCCTGGGTTCTGACTCACTGGCTCCCCCTGTTGGTGTGACACTAAGCTACCTGACCTCAGTGCTTACATGCACAATAAAAGAGTGAAAACCTCACATTAAGGCAGCATGTTTACCCTCAAACCTGTTGGTGGAAACCTTCGATGAGGGATGCTGACAGGCTGAAGAAGGAGTCCTATCAGGCCTAGTTAGCCTGTGGGGCTCCAGAAGCAGCTGATGGGTACCGGTGGGCGAAGCGGCATGCTTCTCAGGTGGTTGCTGAGGCAAAAACTCGTGTGTGGGAGGAGTTTGGAGAGGCCATGGAGAAAGAAGCCATGCAGAAGCATGGCTTCAAGGTGATTCTGGTCCAGCATCCGGCGTCTCAGGAGGGGTTAGCAGTACAGCACTAACGCTGTTTATGGAGGGGATGGTGTGCTGCTGACCTCAACTCGGAGGGTCCTGGAGGGTGCATGGAGTTCGCCCAACCGGTCTGTGTTTTGTGGACTTGGAGGAGACGTTCGAGCGTGTCCCTCGGGGAGCCCTGTGGGAGGTTCTCCGCGAGACTCTGTATGACCGGTGTCAGAGTCTGGTTTGCATTGCCGACAGTAAGTCAGGCTCGTTTCCGGTGAGAGTTGGACTCCGCCGGGCTGCCCTTTGTCACCCATTCTGTTCATTACTCTCATGGACAGAATTTGTAGGTGCAGCCGATGTGTTGAGGGGATCCATTTTGGTGTCCTTAGGTTTGCATCTCTTTTTGTGGATGATGTGGTTCTATTGCCTTCATCAGGACATGATCTGCAGCTCTCGCTGGAGCGGTTTGCAGCCGAGTGTGAATGTACAACTGATTGTCCGATATGACCGCCTTTTTAACACTTACGCCCACTTGCGTTCCTACACATGCAAACCCACACACACACAAAATGTATTTAGAAATATGCTGATAAGTTCCCATGGTGATGCTCTGTGAGATGCATGTTTCCATGACGTAGCATCAAAAGGCCCCTATGTTTAAGTCTCATCCAGGAGTGTTTCTGTATGATGTAGTTTCTCACTACAGAATCAGAAGGTCAAAGTTACTGTTTTAGCATTTTTCTCTCTCTGTGTGAAGTTCACACATCAAAACAAGAGAATGATTAAAAATGAGAATGAGCAAAGTGGTTTTTTGCAAACCATTATATTGCAACTCTGTTTAGACACATGCATTCAAATGTAGTGTTTTTTGTTTATTTGTATGTTTCTGTGCAAACCTGCAAAAAACATTGTGCATAAGGTTAAAATATCTCTGCAACGGACAGGAAATACAAACCACCATCAAGTCCTGCAGTCTCATTGGCTGCTGTGGTGTGAAGTTGGTGTAAAAAAGGAAACAGAGACAGAGGATTGTAAGAATTAGAAGCATGACACGTATTGATGTCATATGTGTTTTAGACTTAACTTCTCCTTTTATGTGAACACAATTGAAACCAAGTAGAAACCTTTCAGTCGAGCTGTGCAGCCGTTCTGGATGCCAGGATGAAACCTGCTCCGCTCTGCATGCTGAGCTTTTTCTGTAAGTTCATCACTGACTTTCTGCTCAGAGGTTAAAGAAAATGTTTCTCATTGATAACATGTAGCCGTGTATCTCTGTTAAGATCTGACAGTGTTGAAAAGAGAACGCTCAAGTCTTTTTCCTCTTTTTGTAATCAGCATTGCAATTCAAGCAGCTTTTGTCTCTGTTTTGACAAATGAACACTATGTGAATTATTGGACATAATGTGATACTTATGTCTTTATTTATTGTTTTTAAACAGCCATTTTAATTTAATCTTCATCTAAAATGAATCATATAACATTGTGATTTTTATTCTTGAAAATAATGTCTAAACCTTGATCTTTATTGCAGTGCTCAGTCCTCTGCTTCATGGACGTGCTGATGGTGAGTAACTTGTTTTGTTGTTAACATAAAGGAAGAAATATATGTATTTCCAATACATTTTCCTTTGTTCTTTGCAGAAATTGAGCCTAATTTTCGAAGTTTAGGAACAAACACTTGTAATCGGCACTTAAGTATCAAAATTCTTGTTTTTGGAGAATAAATAACTTCTGTCTAAACCAAATGTCAGAAGGACCATTTGCTCTTGTATTACTGGAATATATTATATTGACATGTTATGAAATACAGTAGATGAGAGGAAGCTGAACAAAAAGAAAACTAATTTGGAACCTATTGCTGCACCGAACAACTTGTTCCTCTTTGTGTCTATTTGCCGACTCTTAAGACTGTCCTGGAGAGTCAAGTTATAATTTCAACGACAAAATAAAGGGAACATGCATCTCACAGAGCATCACTATGGCAACTTAGCACATTTTTAAACACATTTTGTGTGTGTGGTGTGTGTGTGTGTGTGTGTGTGTGTGTGTTTGCATGTGAAGGAACGGAAGTGGACATCAGTGTTAAAATGGCGGTCGTATTAGTTGTAGTCAATTGTACATGTACTTTATCAGAGAATTACTGAAGGCTGTAAAAGTCCTGTTGGTTTCCACTAAGTTATGATTTTAGCATCTTTGTTCGGAAATAAAATGTTTTAAATCTGAACAAAATATTTACCTTCATAGGGCAGAATTAATTTTTTGTCGGTAGAAGAGCATGAAGCCTGGCTAATTGATAGAGAAATAAGGAATACACCAAATGTAGCAGAACTTGTACATTAATTTACAGAAAATATTCACAAGTTGTAACAGAAGTTTAACATGATGTAACATTATCTTGTGTAAAATTATTTCATTGATGCCCATAGGAGCGAGGCTTAGCAACACAAATGAAGAAAAAACTAAGAAGCAGAATTTCAGAAAAAAATGAGAAGCTAATCCAAATTGAAGAAATGGATTAATAATCTCTGTCATGAGACATGTGTTGATATCAAAAAATGTAAACCTATCACAGGTTTCCTTTTATATCTTTCTCGCTCCTGCAGGAGATTTTATTTATTTTATTTTTTTCTGTCTGCCTTCATTCAGCAATTTGATTTGCTCCTTGTGTGGGCTGCGCTCTGTGGCTGTGGGTAGAAATGGAGTCTTTCTGAATGGAGTTTGCATGTTCTCCTGTGTGGGTTCTCTCTGGAAACTCAGGCTTTTTACCCCAGTCCAAACACTGGCATGTTAGGTTAAGTGTGTGTGTGATTGTTTGTACCTTGGTGTTGCCTTGTGATGGACTGGTGAATCCTCTTGTATTTATGTCATATGAATAAACAAATCAAATAGTAGCATTTGTAAATCCTTTAGTGAAAAAAGAATTGCTTTATTTGACTTTTTTTCTCTATCTGGTCTGGTTCATAGAACCTGTAAAAAATCCACTGCAGACCCAAAACCAATAATTAACAAGCATTAGTTACAGCCATAGGTGTAACTTCCTGTGGACATGTCCCCACCAATATTTCCTGCACCTATTTTTCTTTATGTGCCTGCAATTATATAACGCTGAGAAGAGGACGCAAAGTTTTGATATTAATTGTGCAAACAATGATAGCAAGATAATAAGATCCAAAGGGGAAACATTTCACAGGTCAATAAAAACCTTTAATTAGAAAGTGGAGAGTAGGTTAGTTATACTAACTTAACTTTTATCACCTTAACATTTCAGGTCAATTAACACAAAAATAAGGCAACCGACATAGATTTCCTGACAGATAACCAGAAGTGCAGTTAGCTAATCAACCACCGCGAGTGTTGAGGTGGTCACTTCCTGATGACGCAAAATGAAAATTAAAAAACATAAATCTGCAATGAACACAATGTCCTGTAAGATGTTTGTACATCTTTTTTGTTTGGAAATATTTTGTTTAGCACTTGATGAAGTCAGACAATAAACGGCAACTATGTGATAATTCTTCACAAAGAATAATACTGAATTAAAAAACTTTTCAACTGTAGGGAATCATTCAGCAAATAAAGGCTGATTCCATAAAGAAGAAAATGACTGAGAAGTTCCTTTGTCAGCAGTTCTTTCACCAAGTGAAACACATTATATAGATTAATTAGATTATGTATGTTTTGACATGTTTATATTTCATAGTAGGTTTAATAACTCCTAGGAGATTATTTTCAAAAGGTGCTATTAATCAGAAAAGCCTCCTCTCTTCTTCTCTTCATCACCACCAACTTGTAACACAAAGTTTCTCCTTTGGCTACATAATTTGTGTTTTTGATGTAAATCCTAAAATCTTCTTTGTATTGACGGATGTGTGGTTTACTAAAAAATATTTTGTTATTGCTGAGGTATTATGTTTGTAAGATGTCAAACATTTTTCAGTGAAATGTTTAAATTAAACATTTTAAGATACTCTGACACCTTGAAAGTCCAAAGGAACATTTGTTTTGCAAATCCTAAGCAGTTTTCAAATTAGATTCACAGTGATAAATGACTGATTGTTCTTCTGTGACTTATAAAAGTATATATTTACAATGGTTTTAATTTTCATTCATATGCTCAGAAAATTACTGATGGCATTTGTTTTTATGTTTCTATAATCTGGCAGCAAACATAAGAACCAGCATAGAGTGAATACACTAATGACTTAACATGTTGAAGACTCATTTATGATTTGATTAGAAAAGATTCACATTGTTGCAAATATCTCCTAACATATGAGAGGATGACTGCTGTGGTGTGTTTTCTAACCTGCAGAAAGCAAGGCAATTCTCAATGCAAAAGTAAGAACAATAACACTAGGGGGCAGTGTGACATTAACCTGTTCTGTGGACAAACCTGCTGGTTTGAAAGTAAACCGACAAATAAGGGGCAGCGTTCCTGCCTAAACCATTACCATCAATCATAATCCTTTGAATAATATTCAATTATAGAAATTTAATTTCCCTTTGGGATCAATAAGACATTTTTTATCACAATTGAAGTTAAATGATTTTGTCCCTTTCTGCAGATTGACTCCAGAACAATATTGAGTTGATAGAACTGGTTTAATAAAAAACAAATATTTTAGTTTCTGTTTATTTTCAGCCCATTTTATTTGTTGTGTTTATGAAGAATGCTTGTAAGAAACGTGTATTTTATCTGAATCTCTCCTGACCTCACGGTTTCACATGATTCAATGCTGTTTAAAGCATCATTAGAACATGACTGCATGTGGAGTGTAAGTCTGTGTGCTGATTCTGTCTGACATGTTAATGTCTATGTTTTAGTCTGATGAGAAATTATTCATGTTGTTTCAAATTGGTCCAAACCTTATTCATTCTGATTAATATTATTGCAGCAAAAAAGGCAACTTTGAAAACAGACAAAACTACCATACCACCAGGGGGCAGTGTGACATTAACCTGTTCTGTGGACAAACCTGCTGATTTGACATTTAAGTTCTTCAGAGAACCTCCTCCCATCTATCAGAGCAGAGTTTCTTCTCAATCAGATGTAGTTTTCAGCATCACAGAGGGAGGAATTTACACCTGCAGAGGAGAAATGACAAACTTGAAGACAACTACCAGTAATGAAGTCACCATAAATAAGAAAGGTGAGTTTATAAATTTATCTTGGAAGAAAACACTGTATACTTTCTGATGAAAAATCAATTTTCAAATGATCACTAACATTAGTTTGTGACATTTAGAGAGATAATATCTTATTTTAAATGTAAATATGAGTTAATACTCATAATTTGTTCAATTATTAATATTCATTCAGCTGAATTGAATCATTCTGTTGAAGTTTTTGCTGAAATATGAGGAAAAAAGCAAATTAACTCTAAATCTTTACATTAATTTATGTTTTCATGAGATGCTGTGTTGTACATTGAGATTTAAATTCTTCCAAGACATTTTAATGACATTTTATTGATGCAGTTTAATAAAATATATACCTTAAATAACATATCAGAGGAAAAATTCTTAGATTTACATTATTATTTCAGGTGTTACACTGTCTAATTAATTGTTTAGTTTTCAGACTGTTTGTTCTTCTAATCATGTTTCTTGCTGTAGTTTCCAACAGAGTTTCAGTCACTTCACAACCAAACTGGTCTCAGATCTACAGAGGAGAGAGAATCACTCTGAGATGTGAGATCCAGGGAGGAACTGATTGGACGTATGAATGGAGATCAACCAATGGAAACTCTCCATCATCCAGTGAATATATGAGCATCACAGCTACTGACAGTGGAGATTACAGGTGTATGGGTAGAAGAGGCTACGAGTTCACAGGATGGAGTGAAGCCTTCAGACTGACAGTGTCATGTGAGTCAGACTGACCTCCATTCATCCTGAAAGTGTCTTTAGTTCCCTGATCTCCATAAAATGGACAGAAATCAATAATATCTCCAATTCACATAAAGAACTGACTGCAAGCTAAACTGACTTTTATAAAAGTTTTATAAAGAAGAAAAACTATTTTCTATGCTTAAGAGATTCTAGACAGGAAGCTTAAGGAGGAACTGGATTATTTCAGAGAGAGATTAAGGGATTAGTGACTTAGATGCAAAATGTTTTGTAGTAAAATATTTTATGAAAATATTTACAAATGTAACATCTTTAATGTTCTGCCTTGTAGCTGTTGATCAATTAAATATGGAGGTTTGTTTGTCCAAACTTGGTTCTCACAATTCATTGATTGATTGATGGCTTCATATCAGTAAAGATCATCTTGGCGACTTTAGACTTTAGACTCAGACTTTGTATAAACTGTGTTAAATAAGGTTCAATCAATCAGTGTATGTTGTTGCTGAATTAATCAAACTGGACTTGAGTTTGAATTGTCAGGTCAGATGTGTAATTTCACCAAAATGATCAATGCAACAATTAAATTTCCTCTCGTTGATAACAAACATGATGGAGAATCTAGTTTGTCATATTTCTCAGTTTGAAAAAGTAAATGTTCAATTTTGGTGCATATATTTTTATAATAACAAATAATTAATAATTCATATTCAAATATTTTAAAATATTATTATGATTTTCAAACTGAACAGCTGATGAACCCAGAGCCACCCTGACAGCAGAGAACAGCATCATACCAGCAGGGGGCAGTGTTACACTGAGCTGCTCTGTGGACGGATCCACTGACTGGGAGTTTGAATGGTTCAGAAATAGACGACATTATCCTGAATCCTCTGGAAACACAGAACCAGATGGAACCATCAGAGTCTCAGAGGGAGGGAAGTACATCTGCAGAGGAAGAAGAAGAGACTCATCTTTTTACTCAGACAGTGAAGAGGTCACCATTCAGAAAGCTGGTGAGTTTAGTTATCAGGTCATCACCATGACAACACTTGATCATTGAAACTCAAATTTGTTTCCTACTTATTCAGAAAATGTAATTATTAAAATATAATAATAAAGTGACAGAAAAATATTTTCAGTTTCAAGATTTGACTTTATTTCCACTGAAACCACCAAAGTCATCAGATGTTATAAATAATTTAATCTGATCTCAGATATTTAGAAAGAACATCCTGATGTAAAATATATTCATCAAATACAACAAGATTTAATTTCCCTTTGGGATCAGTAAGACATTTTAAAATTGAATTGAAGTTAAATTATTTTGTCCTACAACCTTTCTTCAGAAAGTGAGTATTGGGTCAATAGAACTGGTTTAATCAAAAACAATTATTTTAGGTTCTGTTTACTTTTCAGGCCATTTTATTAGTTGTGTTTTTGGGGAATGTTTGTAAGAAATGTGTATTTTATCTGAATCTCTCCTGACCTCACGGTTTCACATGATTCAATGCTGTTTAAAGCATCATTAGAACATGACTGCATGTGGAGTAAGTCTGTTGTGCTGATTCTGTCTGACATGTTAATGTCTCAGTTTTAGTCTGATGAGAAATTATTCATGTTGTTTCAAATTGCTCCCAACCTTATTCATTTTGATTAATATTATTGCAGATATAAAGGCAACTTTGAAAGCAGACAAAACTACCATACCACCAGGGGGCAGTGTGACATTAACCTGTTCTGTGGACAAACCTGCTGATTTAACATTTGAGCTCTTAAGAGGATCTTCATTCACCGATCAGACCAGAGTTTCTCCTACATCAGATGTAGTTTTCAGCATCACAGAAGGAGGAATTTACACCTGCAGAGGATATGAACCAGGGACAAACGTTATGACAACTATAAGTAATGAAGTCACCATTAATAAAACAGGTGAGTTTATAAATTTGTCTTGGAAGAAAACATTGTATACTTTCTGATAAATAATCCATTTTGAAATGATCACTAAAAGACGTTTGTTATTCTGTCACATTTAGAGAGATAATATCTTATTTTAAATGTAAATATGAGTTAATACTCATAATTTGTTCAATTATTAATATTCATTCAGCTGAATTGAATCATTCTGTTGAAGTTTTTGCTGAAATATGAGGAAAAAAACAAATTAACTCTAAATCTTTACATTAATTTATGTTTTCATGAGATGTTGTGTTGTACATTGAGATTTAGATTCTTCCAAGACATTTTAATGACATTTTATTGATACAGTTTAATAAAATATATGATACGTTAAATGACATATCAGAGGAAAAATTCTTAGATTGATATTATTATTTCAGGTGTTTCACTGTCTAATTAATTGTTTGGTTTTCAGACTTTTTGTTCTTCTAATCATGTTTCTTGCTGTAGTTTCCAACAGAGTTTCAGTCACTTCACAACCAAACTGGTCTCAGATCTACAGAGATGAGAGAATCACTCTGAGATGTGAGATCCAGGGAGGAACTGATTGGACGTATGAATGGAGACCAACCAATGGAAACTCTCCATCATCCAGTGAATATATGAGCATCACAGCTACTGAGTCTGACAGTGGAGATTACAGCTGTATGGGTAGAAGAGGCTACGAGTTCACAGGATGGAGTGAAGCCTTCAGACTGACAGTGTCATGTGAGTCAGACTGACCTCCATTCATCCTGAAAGTGTCTTTAGTTCCATGATCACCAAAAAGTGAACAGAAATCAATAATATCTCCATTTCATTGAAAGAATTGACTGCAGGCTAAACTGTGACTTTTATAAAAGTTTTATAAAGAAGAAAAACTATTTTCTGTGCTTAATGGATGTGTAATTTCACCAAAATGATCAATGCAACAATTAAATTTCCTCTCGTTGATAACAAACATGATGGTGAATCTAGTTTGTTAGGCTCTTGCAGAATTCATATTGCTCAGTTTGAAAAAGTAAATATAATATAAGCAAATATATAACAATATGCTTTTGGAAATAATTAATAATTGATATTCTAATATTTTAAAATATTGTTCTGATTTTCAAACTGAACAGCTGATGAACCCAGAGCCACCCTGACAGCAGAGAACAGCATCATACCAGCAGGGGGCAGTGTTACACTGAGCTGCTCTGTGGACGGATCCACTGACTGGGAGTTTGACTGGTTCAGAAATGGACGACATTATCCTGCATCCTCTGGAAACACAAAACCAGGTGGAACCATCAGAGTCTCAGAGGGAGGGAAGTACATCTGCAGAGGAAGAAGAAGAGATTTATCTTTTTACTCAAAAACCAGTGAAGCGGTCACCATTCAGAAAGCTGGTGAGTTGAGTTATCAGGTCATCACCATGACAACACTTGATTTTTGAAACTCAAATGTGTTTCCTTCTTATTCAGAAAATGTAATTATTAAAATATAATAATAAAGTGATGAATCAGCAGGACAGAGAAATATTTACAGTTTCAATATTTGACTTTTTTATTTCCACTGAAACCACCAAAGTCATCAGATGTCATAAAGAATTTAATCTGATCTCAGATATTTATAATGAAAATATATTCATCAAACTAAAATGCTTTTTCTATTTTTATGCTAAATATGTCTTCAGTTTTGTTTATGTGTATTAAACTATTCACATTTCCAGTCAAGTTTCTGATTTACAGTTTAACAAATGATTCACTTTATCATAAATATATTGAAACTTTCACAGAGTAAATTTCTGCTTCTTCATATCATTTTATATGTTCAGGTTCATTTTGTTTCTTTTAATCTCTTAACTTGATGTTTCTGTATGTGAACAGGTTCTAAGCCGACTGTGATCCTGAATCCCAGCTCGTCTCTGACAGAAGATAAAATCCATCTGGAGTGTTTTATGCAGAAAGGACCTGAGTGGACGTATGAATGGAGAAAAAACAACTTGGATTATAATCCAACATCCAGGATCATCACAGCTGAGAGTGGAGATTACAGCTGCAGAGGAAAAAGTGACAATCTCTTAACACAGTGGAGTGATGTCATCACATTAACTATCTGTAAGTCATTAACTTATGATTTACATTAATCAATCAAGCAACAATAAAGTTTATTAAGCAAATCAATATAAAAGCAGCTGCTGCTGTTTAACACATTTAGTTTCTTAAGTAAAAACAAATTTGCCCAAATCATCTGAATTTGCCTCTATTTGATGAAAATGCAATTATTTTTAAAAACATAACATTTTATTGATGAATATGTTTGTTGTGCAAATGTTTGAAACTCTTAATTTCTTTCTGCTTTGCTACCAGTTAAATTGATGTGATTTTATTTTGAAAGGTTCTTATTAATTAATACTAAATAAAATCTTAAAGGAGCTTCTGGACCAGGAGTCACCAACCTGGTGCCTGAGGGGACCTTGTCAGTCGCCCGCGGAGCTACTTCTAAAAATAGCCATTATCATAGGGAGCACTACCAAAAAATAATTTAATGAAATATTTTTACATTGAAGTCATGACGTTTGTTTATATTTAGAGTTTAAAAGAGGGAAATGATAAAAATGTTTAAAATAAATTTCTTTACGTATAAAAGTCTTTCCTGCTGGTAAAGTTCAGAATTGCGCGCAGGCGCCTGCAGCTGCACTTTGCGTACCTTGACATTTTCCTTTAAGTAAAGAAAGAAAAGAATAACTTCTGGGATTTTTATTATTTAACCCCATTTACTATTAACAAAATTGTGAGGAAAAATTAAATAAATTGTGCCAAGACATCTTATTTGTAGCGCACATCTGGGAATCACATGGGGAGGCTTCGCTTCCATGTCTTTATTATTTAGCATCGTCTGGAAAAAAAGTCTGCTGCTCTTGTGGTTCAGGTTTGTGCTGATTTTTGCGCATTGGAGAGGTGCTTGTGCTCTTGCAGGTCAGGTGCAGTGATAGTTTTGTGTCGGACCTTTATTTTTTCCACATCTGCTGGTGTCAGCCAGCAGGTGACACGTCAGCTGTTCGGTTCGCGAAACCACAAAAAAAGCGAATAAACCGACGACCTGCCAGAACCGCGCAGACGGTCAGAAGCTCAGGCTGAACGTAGAACAACAGGAGGTTCAAACCCAACTCGTTAATTTTTAGCTTACAGAAAAACGCAAAGCCGTGAAATAAACAAAAGAAAACTGACCAATAAGACTTAGGCTTTGGGGTTCCCCACCTCAACCCTCAGAGTGACAGCTGTGTGTGTATAATATCTTTTGACACAAAAGATATTTTATTTTCCACAATTTTGCTAATAGTACAGATGGTTAGATAATAAAACTATAACTCTTCTTTTCTTTTCTATTTAAAGGAAAATTTCAAGGTACTCAGTACAACTGCAGGTGTTACTGCAACAATCCATCAGTTTGCTTTTGTTTATTTCAGGCACTTGTGGCCAGTTTAGAATCACAGAGAAAAACTCCAAAAGGGATTCAAACGTAAAACTCTGTGAGCTAAGAACTTCTGATCACATAATAGCAATTAACCATAGCTGCCATGGTAAATTATTACTGATAACTATTGTGAGTGCCTTTTGTGTTGCTCTGTACCCGTGAAGTAGCTCCCAGTCTCAAAAAGGTTGGTGACTCCTGCAGTTTGGAAGAAACGTTGATACTTTTTAAGTGATTTTAGAAAGTAGCTTCTCTCAGGGAAAGTGTTCAATTAACACTTCAATTTTACTCCAGTCTGTTGTGGTAAACGTCTAACCAAATATTTATTTCTTTAGCTCCCAATAAACCCAGTTTGATTCTGCAACCCAACTGGTCTCAGATCTACAGAGGAGAGGAAATCACTCTGAGATGTGAGATCCAGGGAGGAACTGAGTATGATTGGACGTATGAATGGAGACCAACCAATAGAAACTCTCCAACATCCAGTGAATATATGAGCATCGCAGCTACTGACAGTGGAGATTACAGCTGCAGAGGAATCAGAGGAGGGTTTTCCTTGACATCATGGAGTAATGTTATTAAAATAACTGTATGTAAGTGGATTATTTATTACTGACAAAGTATAAAATAACAAATGCAGCACACAATCTAAGACTATAAGTATTTTTATTTTTTCTTTAATCAGTCAGACCTTTCTAGATATTTCAGAGGTCTGATAGTTTGTCATGTTTATTCCCTATTAAATATTTGCATGAAGCTGAAAATTATTGTTAGATGTATTTCAGCTTTAAGCCAACCTTTAATGTCTTTATTTTTTATTACAAGGGATTAAAATGTTTTGAACATCTTTGAATGAGTTCTTAGAGACATTGATCAAAGTCATCTTAGAGTTCAGTGATACAAGGAATAAAGATTCAATAGATTATATTGATCAGTGTTTCTAGTCCCTGATTTATGTGATAAAAGAAAAATGAAAGTGTTGAATGAAATAAAGTTCACATTTTAAGAATACAATAATGTAAAAATGTAATGTTACTGAAAAAGAAGTAAAATATTAAAGTGAAGGTTAAACCAGAAGGAGCATCTGTTGTTATTATTATTATGGTTATTACTTAAATTTCAATATATAACTATATTAACTCTTCAAGGGAAATAAAAGGAAGAGAAAAGAGAGAGAGGTTGTGGTTAAATGTTTGACCCAGTTTCAAATGTCTCTCCAGCGTCTCCCCCTCAGCCTGTCCTCTCTGTGTCTCCATCATGGCCGAATCCTGGAGCCTCAGTGACTCTGAGCTGTGAGGGTTTGGAGCTTCAATCAGCAGGATGGAGGTTCTTCTGGTATAAAGCTGTTCCTGATCCATCCAAGCTGAACTATGGACCATCCTACACTTATGAACTGCTTCCTGACAGCATCACTGGGACTGAGCAGAACTCCATCATCATTAATGGACCGACTCAAACAGCAGGATATCAGTGCAGAGCAGGAAGAGGAGAACCAAAGTTTTACACTCGTTACAGTGAAGTAAAGTTTATCTGGTCTGCAGGTCAGTTTCTTTATTTGCTCTCAATAAACGAAGGCCCTGGTGGGATGGATAAACTAATGAATCATCCATATCATTGGATAACAAACATAACTTATCATAACTTATCCTGGATTCTGACTGTAACATTTGTACTTGTTTCATGACAACATGACAAAAATATGAGGTAAAAAGTCATTTTGTGAAGATTTTTGATAAATCATCACAACTGATTATAGAAACTAAAGAAGTCATCAGGCAGTCAGAGGCTGGAAATAAAATCAGCCATCAGGTTCAGAGATGAATTAAAACATTGATCATTAGAGGCTGTTAAACATTCACAGATCAAATCCAACTTGATTTTGTAAAAGACGAAATGATTATTTCCTCTATGGTAGTTTATTTATTTATTTATTTATTCGACTTGCAGAAATGTTTGCTGTAATCTTTGTTCCTATAGAAACAAGCCATTTGTAGTGAAACATTTCAAAGATGTTTCTGATCTCAGATGAAATCCTGTCTTGTTTCCAGATCCTGGTCCAGCAGCTCTCTCAGTGAATCCTGACAGAGTTCAACACTTCAGATCTGACTCTGTGTCTCTGAGCTGTGAGGGAAACTTTACTGAGTGGAGAGTGATGAGGTTTACAGAAACACGACAACTGTCATACTTTACCTGCTTCATCTGGGGGACAATGACTGGATCTACATGCACCTTTGAACTGTACTATTATAATAATGGAGTTTACTGGTGTGAGTCAAAATCTGGAGAGTTTAGCAACGCTGTCAACATCACTGAACAGGGTAAGATTTGGTTTATTATGATTTTTCTTTGACCTCCTTTTGCTTTTAGAAAATCAACAAAATACAAAAAATCAGCAATAATATGTTTAGTCCAAGGTTAAGTCACAAAAATAATTCTTGTAAAAAACGTGTTTGCTTAAATTCATTTTATCTTCTATTCCATTATAACTTTGGTTAATCTTTTAAAGTTTATTGGGTGGTATCAAGAGGTTTACTGGTCTCTATTTAAAAGAGGTAGAAAATAATTTTAAAAAATCATTTCCAGAGATTTAAAAGTAAAAATTCAGACAAAAATAAAAATTTTGTTATTCTTGATTTAAATAGTCTCCAATTAATCTAGCTAAAATCTTCTTTTATTTTGTCAGAAAAAAAGACAAAAATCAGATTATATTTTGGAGTATAAAACATTGAAAAGACATTTTTATTCCAGGAAACTTTTAGTTGGACGTGAACATTTATTATATTTATTTAGGATTGTATTGAGTTTTATTGTATTGTACGTTGTGCAGTTAGTTAAACTGTGAAGCATTTTGACATTTGTCTTTAAAAATGGGCCACATTCATTTTTACTATCTTTATTTTATTCTTCTCAGATCAATTCTGACTTTCTGTACAAAATGACTTATATTTTACAAACTTGTAAAAAATGGTTTGATGGGTTTTATTTAATCAGCAAATATATTTTTAGATTTACATGGATGATTACTTATTTGATTTTATTTCCAACATTAGGAAATGATAACATTAAATTTCTTGAAGAAACATAAAATTATTTCTCTAAAATTCCCTTAATCTTTCAATGATTCAATGAGATTTTGACCATATTCAACTATCATAACCTTTTCAGATAATTTATTTAACAGTCTGTGAAGTGGACAGCAAGATTAAATTAATATCTGAACCATTTCAAACTGAGAACAAATACCTGAGGATGATGAGGATGAAGATCCCACTGATAAACTGATTGATCAGAGATCAGAAGATGATGATGATCATTTGGAGTAAAAATGAAGAAATGACTCCATTTGTTCATCATCTCTAATCCATTGACCAATTTATGAAGGTATTTTCATCATTAATTAGAGGAAATATTTTCAGAGTCCATTGAAGAATAACAACTCAGTTAAAACCTCTTTTAGTTTTGATATTTTACTTGATCCAAAACAAAACAATGTAAAAGTTGTAAGATAATAATTCATGTTATTATTTAGATAATAGATGACATCTTAAAAATTATAATGTTTTTGCCAATATAGTTATCAGATCGTTTTTTTAATTACTGACCAGGTTTTTGTACTTTCCACTTGAGTTTTGATTATTTATTTTGATGAGCTCAGGTCTCCATAATTCTGACCTTTAAATCTTTCACAGATTCTCTATCAGATTAAAACTGAGACTCTGGTTGGAATTATTTATTCCAAATCTACAGTAAAATAATTATTATATTAGTTAATTACTTTCATGTCTACTAAAATGGACAAATGACGGCTACAAAGGAGAAATGAAGAAACGTGACTGCAAATGCATTTTTGTTTGAAGAATCAAACATTTAATATATGAAGTATAAATCTTTCATGATCACTAAATTTCACAATGTCACTGCAATTGAAAACATTCAGTTCAAGAAATATTAGTCAACCTAATATTCTCTGATTGTTTTACAGATGATTATTATAATGGTATTATCCTGGTGAGCCCTGTTCATCCTGTGACTGAAGGAGATCCTGTGACTCTGAGCTGCAGAAATAAACAACAATTTCTCTCCAATGTGTTTTTCTATCATAATGATAAACTCATCAATAATGACGGCAGAGAGAAGCTGAATATCTCTGCAGTGTCAAAGTCAGATGAAGGTTTCTACAAATGTAAACATTCAGGAAAAGAGTCACCAAGGAGCTGGATGTCTGTTAGAGGTGAGGAGGATTAAAATATTTCATTCATTTCATTAAAACTGTTTAAATATTAGAAACAAGATGAACACTGAGGATGTTTGTGTTGCTGATGTTTGTCAGTATTTTAGCCTAAAGTCACTTTTATTCAAACAGAAAATCTCATACAGTCTGCAAATGAAAAACATTTCTACTTTATTGTTCCTTGTTTCCAGTGACTCTAACCAGTTCAGTCAGTTCTTCATTTCCTGTGTTGCTCATCGTTGGATCAGTTGTTGGAATCGTTCTCATTATTCTCATTATTGTCCTGATCTTGTTGTGGCGCTGCAGACGGTCCAGAGGTGAGACATTTTTATCCTCACATGAGATCATGTTCAGTCGAACACTTTATTTGTTCAAATGTTTCAAGTTTATTGTAATGTTTTAGAATACATTAAAAGCATGAAAAAAATTAAATGTATTTTTTTCCCTGCAGATTTAAGCAGTAAAAGGTCAGTAAGAATATTTGTTCTTTCTTTCTAATCATGCATCAAATAATTACTTCCATTGATGCATTTGTGTCTCTATTGTTTTCAGAGTGAATCAACCTGACAGCATCAATCCAGCCTCAGCTACAAATCATGAAGTGACCCAGAATGACGGTTCTGTTTACAGCTCTCTGCTTCACGGTTCGTCTCACATTAAATGTCTTTATGTTTAATCACTTTGTAGTTTCCAGATATGTGAACTGAGAACACGTGACTTTTGTGATTAGAATTTTAAAAAAATTTTGCTGCCACCAAGCGGTGGGAAATGGGAGTTGCAAAATACTTTATGCCACATGATAATTAAGATAATTTTCCTTTTTCTAATAATGATTTTATGAACAAAGAAAACAAATAAATACAGAATGAATCACATTTATACATTAATGTTGTTTGGCTGAAATAATTAAATAGAATTGATCAATAGTTAATATTTTTCAACAATCTACTATTAAATAAAGCTGTAACATAATCATAAAATGAAGAAAATTCACACTGGTAACAAATATTACATATTGTCAGGAAAGATACTAAACTAATCAAACATAAATAAAAAAATCTATTAGAACATCTACTTTGTTTTAAATTGATGTGATAATTTTATTAATTTTCACTCAGTTGAACTTTAACCTTGTTGTCTTTAGGTGACACTTCCCTCTATGAGACAATCCCACTCAACAGAGGAAACGGTAAAGTAAATGTTTTATAGCAGCTAAAGACACTGATGATAAACTGACCATAAAAAATACTGAAATATCTTTGATGAGGAAAAATTGAAATACATTAAATATGCAAATTTAGAATGTAAATACCTATAACAACTTATGAAATCCAAAAAGTAAGATGATTTGAAGATTTTTCTCAACATTAATTTTCTTTTTGTGCGATTTCTATTTGATTCGTCTGACAATCTCAGCAGAGAGGATCCATGATCCAACAGAAGAGTCTGACTATGCTAATGCTAACCCAGGTAACTACAACCCAACATGAGGTTCAGATGGTTTACATAAACATAATAGACATAAAGTATTGACTAAAATTAATAACCACAACAAAGGAAATTAATGTAAAAGTTGGTTTGATTCTGCAATGTACTTCATATTTTAGTGTTCAAAATATTCATTTTAGATTCTCTTCATGATGATTTTAATTGTATCAGTTTATTGGTCTGATATGCTATTTTACAGGAGATTTAAAGTAAATCACTGAATTAGAATCAAACATGATTTTACCTTTGAACATGTTCAACTCTCAGAGGCTTTTATGTAATTTTTGTTGCTCATTAATATGTGACTCAAATTATTTCTCAATTGACAGGAAACAGGAAGGTGATGGTTGGTCCTCCAGCAGGGCTGGCCCAAGGCAAAGGCAACGCAAACTGAGTGTCCGCTAAGGGCCCGGGTTGCTAGGGGCCCCTTAAGTGGAAATGATTTCTTTTTTTATTAATGATTTCTGTGATTATATCAACAAAAACACACAATTTCCTTATAAAGATGTGATTTGTTTTATGCAATAACATATTTGATGATGATGTTGATGATAATAATATTAACAATACTATTTCTACTAATAATAGTAATAATAATAGCAAATTGTTCTTTGATGCCCTCTACTGTCTATAGTGGGTGTCGCTTCTCCGGTACTATGATCTGCCTGTAATGTGAAGTTCACCGGTGGAAAATAAGTTAGCAAAACTTACTTGAGTATCTATGCAGTAGAAATGTGTGCTATATTATTAGCTTTAGAATGGGTGGAGGATAGTAAAGGAAATAAATTTATAATTTGTAGTGATTCACTATCTGCTGTGATGAGTATTGAAAAGGGATGTTCAAGTAATCATCAAAATATATTATTATGGCTGTTCATCATAGAATATGTGAACAAAATAAAAATGTAATATTATTTTGGACTCCTGCTCATGTAGGTATTTTAGGTAATGAAAGAGCAGATAGGTTGGCTAAGGAGGCTAGTAAAAAAGAAGAAATTGATATGTTAGTAAAGCTATCTAAATCAGAGGGGAAAAGTATAGCTTGGAGAGAAAGTAAAAAGATATGGAAAATTAGGTGGGATAATGAAATTAATGGAAGGCATTTACACAGGTTTCAAAATACAGTTGATGTAGAAAGGGTCAGAGGATTAAATAGAAAGGTAGAGGTAATTATAACTCAAATAAGAACCGGGCATAGTTTATTAAATGGAACTCTATAAGATGGGGAAACATCCTACTGGTTTATGTAGTTGGTGTGATTCTGTAGAAACAATGAAACATGTTTTTATTAGTTGTAGAAAATATGAAAATGAAAGAAAATTATTAATATTGGAATTAGGCTGTACTGGGGAATTGAAGTTTGAAAAAGTGGTTGATCAGTTAAATAGTAAGGAGGGGAGGATGACAATTTTTTGTTTTTAAAAAACAGTGGGATTATTTTGAGAATTTGAGAGATAATTAAGATCCAATAGATGGCAGTAGTGCAACAAAAATGGATGCAAGCTGCCGTTAAAACCTAAAGAAGAAGAAGAAGTTAGCAAAACAATAGCTCTGTAAAGGACTTAGCTTTCATGGACAAATAGAGGAAAGAGGAAGAATAGAAAAACGTCGAGATAAAGGTATGTTTCCATGTGTCTTGGTAATGTAAGGTTTATCAAAAATATTTGTGGAAAATTATCTTAAATCTTAAAAGAATATTCAACAGCCAAACATTTATGCTAGCATCTTTGTATGAGAAACTGAGCTTTAGCTTTAAATGAGTTTATTGTCGTCGTTGGCCTCATATTTTAAAGATTTGTTTGTTTTTTTCTGGCTTATAAACATGTGTTTCACATTTGCTGACAATTATTAAAACTTCTCAATGTTTGACTTTGTCCTGCAAAATGCGTTTCCATCAGGCTACATGATACTGCATTGATCTGTCAATAAGCTAATCTTAGCTGTAGTTGACAATATGTGGTCATTTATGTAGCTAAAACAAACATGATTTTTACAAACACTTATAAGTTTTGTGAAACTTCTCCAGGACCTGTTAACATTATTTGAAGGTACAGAACCGACCCAGCACCGGTCCACATCCTCAGACGAGAAAAAGTCACCTAGTATAAATTTAATGTTTAGCTGTTGGAGTAATTAGTATTTCATGAATATCTGTGTTCCATCTTAAGTCCAGTGCACACTACCTGTTTTGTTGCTTTTACTACCACTAGCCTATAGGATACAATTGACAAAGCACAGTCAGAGATGTAATAAATTCATATCAGGTGTGCAAATGATCTAATCATTTGACTGTTGATTGGAACAATCCACTTTGTTAGCAGAAACTAATTTTGCTTACAGCCTCATTGAGGCTTTCCTCAGCGCTGTTCTCCAGCAAACCGCATCAGATGAAAGCTGTTATCTTGTGTAATCCCAAATCTTTGTATGCTTTTATTACAATCCTGTCAATAAAAAATATATTCCAAATATCAGAAATGCCTCCTTTTGCTTTAAAAAACTGTCTTTTACATATATTTTGTATTAGATCTGTGAAATGTAATAAAAACTAATTCTACACATTATGTGTAACTGCTGCCTTTCTTTTCTAACATTATTTATAAAATGTAGACACTGATGGCAAAAACTATTCATAAAACGTAAACTTAAGACACCCTAAGGTCACTTTAGGTTCAATATGTCCATGTAGTGTTGTGAAGTGTTAAGAATTAAAGAGGAATAACTTTATTTATCTCGTTGATTCATTCCTCTGATCCCGGATTCTTGAGCCTCAATATGCGCAGGGAGAAAGAGCAATCATACGACATCAGACTTCAGATATCTAGAGTTTTATCTAGAGAATTCAAATGCATAAAGAATGTTACAATAAGCATCTCACCCAGATTATCAAAAAGTCCAAGACGTGACAAAACAGAAATAATTGCACCATTTAAAAGAAAGAAAGTAAGCACAGAAAATGCATCTTCCGGGAATTGCGGACTCGGGCAGAAAGCAATTTGAATTCTCTGTTGCAAATGAAAACTTATAAGACTGTGCTTTTCTCTAAATTTAAATATATGCATTAGGAGGTGTGTTTTTCCCTTTGTGGGGGCTGTCTTAATGTTAATTTTATTACCTCTGGGGCCTGCTAAAAACACCCAGATTTTCTCGTACCAGGCTCTTGCCCAGGCCATGATTTATAGCGTGCAGCTGGAGCGTTCTCTGCCTCAGTGATTGAACTAGAACGTGTTTGTGTTTTACTGAAACAAAATCTAATGCTAAAAACTTACTATAAGTTTGGATCTAAAACTAACTAATTCAAAACATGCTGTTTACCGCCCTAAATAAATATATTAATACGTTTGATTATATTTTGTAACGGACTTCTATAGTTTTTAATGTTTGCCTGAACTCTGAGTAAAGAATTTATTATCCTGATAGCCAATATGCTCCCTGTCTGGAAACCCTTCTTAAGGAGTATAAGACTTGTCTTCTGGTTAGAAATTTATGTATGTTTCAGAGAATCACCAGCTGCCCCAGCCTGGATCTTTATCTAAGTTTGTCTTAACATAAAGGTTAGCCTGTGTACGATTGTGCTAATTTAAAATTGTATTTCAACAGAAGTAATCAGCATTGTAAGGAACATTTATTGTAAAGTAACTTAAATTAAAGAAATCTGTCAGAACATGTGGAGTATGTCTGACTATAAGTTTGCTCCAACCACATCAAAAACTCAATTTTACTTCCAACAATATCTTTCTACTACAGATAAAGGAACTTTTACTGCTCAGAACGTCACTTCCGTGTTGTGGTAATGGGACAGTAAATGTGTTTTGATTTCTATTTCCCACTGGCAGCAAAGAATAGTTTGAATTACAAAGGTCCATGTGTTTTCAGTTAATTTCTGGAAGCTACCAGTTTTAGTCATATCAAGTAATTTTAAACTGTAACCTTTCTGTTCTTCCAATCATTTGTAAATGCAGCCACTGATGAAAGGAAACAGTCATAAAAATAAAACTTAAGACACCCTAAAGCATGGCCGTAACTTCCTGAAGGACTGATGTGGACATGTCCCCACCAAGTCTGGCCTGATTGCGTTTTCTGTGTTGTTTCCAGGATTGAACAGTGGTGGAGAGTGGACGGCAGGTGAACCACGACGGAGGAACAGAGGTGTGAAAAAGTGTTCGCTCCCTTCCCTATTTACTTTTATTTTGCATGTTTCTCGGACTGAACTGTTTGATAACAACAAACCGATTTGGGAAAAGAAAACATGACATAACTCAGACCTGAGTTGATTTGTCTTTAGCCTCACCGAGAGCTGAAAACTGCCACACCTGTTCTCAAGCAGGACATCGCATGAAGGGACAGTGTTATGTAAAATTGACTTTTTTGAGTTTTACATCATGTTATAATGGCCTCAGCAGGAAAAACCTAAAAATAAAGACACCAACTACATTAGAAATGTCTGTTTATTTTATTAAAAGCAGTTCAACCAGTTCAATTCTCTGCGTGGAGCTTTAGTACAGGAGAGTATGTGGGACATGAACTTGCAATAATTTGTTAATTTGCTCTTTGACACACGTTGGCATCAATAACAAAACTACAACATTTAGATTCTGAAATTTGGATGAACTGTTCTAAAACTAAAGATGGACGCTGAAGACATGACCAGATTATCTCTAAAACATTAACAGGAACAAGACCAGTGTGGACATGCAGTGGACAGAGAAGGTTGCCATGGAAACAAGTGGAAGAACTGTCAGACTGTTGACAAATACTAACCAAGGTGAAGGATGACGTCAACAGTGATGGTAAAATGAAGCTTCGTGGTTTTAAAATAATGTTTATTAATCAAAGCTTTTCAACACAGTCCTCTTTTGCACCATCTTGTGGTCAATGGTATGAACTGCAGTTTGGATTTACGAGCTAAAACAAACTACTTCATTCTAACTGTCCACTATAGAGGGTTCTGTAAACAGCATTTGCTTTATTATCATGTGATACTTTTATATACTTATAGTGGGAATTTTTTTATTTCTGTTTTCAACATATATTTTTAGGGAGAAAAAATGTGGCCCATTAAAAATGCTACTGATGGTGAATAATCTTTCCTTGGCTGAACGTGGGTCATTGTGTCATCTACATTTGTTTTTGACTCTTTAACATTTGTGAATATAATCGATAAAATGAGCACTAAAGCAACCATAGATCTCACCTCGATAACTAGTGAATCAGGTATTAAACAACCAAAATTGTGAACATCTGACTGTCCAGACTAATCAGGCCTCATCAGCTCCACACTGACCAACACTAAGCTTTAGCACTAATAGATATCAATATATTTAATAAAATGTTTATTTACCTTTAGATGATACATTAACCACAGAGTGCTGCATGCTACTTTTTTTAATCTGTAACATCAGTGAGACATATTTCATGCTCTTTATTTTTTGACCCAAGATCTACACCTAAAGACATTCAACCCCTAATTATTTGCACCTCATGTCTTAAAGCTCCAATGGCGTTTTAACACATGTTCTACATGTTATCCACCAGATCAGCCATCCTTCATTCACAGGCCTTATTATGGGAAACATGTACAACTGAATGTCCTATATGACCGCCTTTTTAACACTTACGCCCACTTCTGTTCCTGCACATGCAAACCCACACACACAAAATGTATTAAGAAATATGCTGATAAGTTCCCATGGTGATGCTCTTTGAGATGCATGTTCTTCTATCGTTCTTAGAAATGTTTCTGGGAAGCAAAAGGGGCCTGAATTTAAGTCTCACCCAGGAGTGTTTCTGTATGCTGTAGTGTCTCACAAACTTCCTCAAAAATCCAAAAGCATGCATGTTATCTGTACAGCAATCTCTTCAGTTTGCTGCTGCTCTTTGTTCCTTGAACAAATGTTGGTTTTAGTAATGAGTCTGTTCCGGTGGTGGTGACCTGCAGCCTATAACAGGTCAGTGGGTAAAACCAGATCGGACGTCTGATACTGACTCCTCAGTCAGTATCAGAAGGTCAAAGTTACCGTTTTAGCTTTTTTCCTTTTCTTGTGTAAAGTTCACACATCAAAACAGGAGAATGATTAAAAATGAGAATGAGCAAACTGGTTTTTGCAAACCATTATATTGCAACTCTGTTTAGACACATGCATTCAAATGTAGTGTTTTCTGTTTATTTGGATGTTTCCGTGTGAACCTGCAAAAAACATTGTGTTAAAGTTAAAATATCTCTGCAACGGACAGGAAATACAAACCACCATCAAGTGCTGCAGTCTCAATGGCTGCTGTGGTGTGAAGTTGGTGTAAAAGGGAAGGAAATAGAGACAGGGGATTGTAAGAATTAGAAGCATGACACGTATTGATGTCATATGTGTTTTAGACTTAACTTCTCCTTTTATGTGAACACAATTCAAACCAAGTAGAAGCCTTTCAGTCGAGCTGTGCAGCCGTTCTGGATGCCAGGATGAAACCCGCTCCGCTCTGCATGCTGAGCTTTTTCTGTAAGTTCATCACTGACTTTCTGCTCAGAGGTTAAAGAAAATGTTTCTTCATGATAACATGTAGCCATGTGTCTGTTAAGATCTGACAATGTTGAAAAGAGAATGCTCAAGTCTTTTTCCTCTTTTTGTAATCAGCATTGCAATTCAAGCAGCTTTTGTCTCTGTTTTGACAAATGAACACTATGTGAATTATTGGACATAATGTGATACTTATGTCTTTATTTATTGTTTTTAAACAGCCATTTTATTTCAATCTTCATCTAAAATGAATCAAATAACATTGTGATTTTTATTCTTAAAAATAATGTCTAAACCTTGATCTTTATTGCAGTGCTCAGTCCTCTGCTTCATGGACGTGCTGATGGTGAGTAACTTGTTTTGTTGTTAACATAAAGGAAGAAATATGTGTATTTCCATTGCATTTACCTTTGTTCTTTGCAGAAATTGAGCCTAATTTTCGAAGTTTAGGAACAAACACTTGTAATCGGCACTTAAGTATCAAAATTCTTGTTTTTGGAGAATAAATAACTTCTGTCTAAACCAAATGTCAGAAGGACCATTTGCTCTTGTATTACTGGAATATATTATATTGACATGTTATGATGTACAGTAGATGAGAGGAAGCTGAACAAAAAGAAAACTAATTTGGAACCTATTGCTGCACCGAACAACTTGTTCCTCTTTGTGTCTATTTGCCGACTCTCAAGACTGTCCTGGAGAGTCAAGTTATAATTTCAACGACAAAATAAAGGGAACATGCATCTCACAGAGCATCACTATGGCAACTTAGCACATTTTTATGTGTGTGGGTGTGTGTGTGTGTGTGTGTGTGTGTGTGTGTGTGTGTGTGTGTGTGTGTGTGGGGGGTGTGTGTGTGTGTGTGTGTGTGTGTGTGTGTGTGTGTGTGTGTGTGTGTGTGTGTGTGTGTTTGCATGTGAAGGAACGGAAGTGGACATAAGTGTTAAAATGGCGGTCGTATTAGTTGTAGTCAATTGTACATGTACTTTATCAGAGAAGTACTGAAGGCTGTAAAAGTCCTGTTGGTTTCCACTAAGTTATGATTTTAGTGTCTTTGTTAGGAAATGAAATGTTTTAAATCTGCTGGTCGGGGCCATTCAGGGGCCCCTAAAAATGGTTTAATTGTAACACATCTGTAGCATCATTTATAGAGAATGTTATTACATTTTATTTATTGCATTCAGCTGAGAAAAAAATTACATTTAGGATTTAATTTGGAAGTTTACCTTATAAAATTTAAAGAGCCATCTTGATAGTTTGATTGTTGTGTTACCATGGCTACAATATGATATAATCTTTGTGTTTGAGTTGGGTTTGTTTACAAATACATCACAGCAAATAACCAATAATCAGTGATTGATGTTAAACTGGGCCAATAATCCTGGTCTCCCTCTCACAGATTCACCTTATCAATATTTAATCATGTTAGTGACGCTGAGGTTCTTAGTAGGAAGAGTTTCTTAGTGGGGGATTCTGTCTAAGGCCCCAGATTACCTTGGGCCGGCCCTGCAGGAACAGCCGCTGCGATGCGCCTCTCTGGGATCTACCTGAAATCACCTGAATCCCCCTGAGGCCTCCATGTCAGTCCACAGATGCTTTGGGGACATTTTGATTCATTTCATTGTGGCATGTTTGGCTTTATGCTGCGAATCTGATTATTGGTCCAGTATTTTCTCTGATGTTTATTGTGTGACTCTAAAAGCTCTGGACCAAATCTTCCTTTAACACTTGAGGTTCTGGAATAAGTTATATTTACAGCTGCTCACCTGCAGCCCAGATCCCGTCAGCAGCGACTTTAACCCACCTGGTAGAAACGTTAAGGAGAAACAGAGTGAACAGAGACCAGGTGGTACCACCAGGTGGTAGTACCAGGTGGTACCAGGTGGGGCTTTGAGCTGTGTCGCGACTCGCGTTGACAGTCGCAGTACCGTGTCTTATATCAGGATCTCTGATGTAAATACAGACATTCTTTCCATGTGTAGGTGGGACCGACCCAGACGGCCTGTAGAACCAGGCTTTTAGCAGAATGATGAAGTAAAAGTCAGAAGTTTCTCTGCAGTCGAAGCTTTTCTGTATTTAGGGGTGAGGTGGGTTTTTTCCCGCTATCGTGAGGAAAATTATTAAAATATAAAAAGATTCAGTTTTTCTAATGTCAAAATCAGATGTATGTTTTTATTCACAATCCAGTTTATAAAAATATTCTTGTCCATAGTTTGATAGTTATAGGAAACAAATCCTCCCCCCTCCTCCTCACCATGGACCTGCAGTCTGAACAACATGGAGGCAGAAACTGAGAGTCATGATTAGACTGAGGGCAGATAGACTAGTTTATTTTGTTAAATTATTATATTTAGCTAAATATTATTGCTGAGGGGCACAAGCAGACCTTCTGACATTCAGATTTTAAAAAAAGGAAAAAGCTAATTAAGGGCACTTGGGACATTAAGGATAAAAGGGCCAGGGGCCCAAGCCCCCTCTAGCCCCCCGTCTGCATGTGCCTGGAGAAGGGGACGCAAAGTTTTGATATTGTCAAAACTACGATAGCAAGATAATAAGATCCAAAGGGAAGACATTTCATAGGCCAGTAAAAGCTTTATACAAAGTTGAGAGTAGGTTAGTTATGCTAGTTTAACCATTATCACCTTTACATGAACTGTTGCTGTGCTGTCCGTTTTTCTAAATTTGTCTCCGGGACAAATTGCATCATTTGTTCGTAGAATGTGGTGATATTCAGAGCAGTCATCAAATAAGATGAAATATTTCATAAAGTATATAGGAATCAAAGTTTGTAACATTTTAAATCATGGCTCCTATTAAGTAAAATTAAATGATGGGTCATTTTAAAGAGAAATTTGCTTTATTCTCTCTTGTTTCTAGAACTGACAGAAACCAAACTATCGATTTATTACCAGAGAGAATATATAGATATATATATTATATATCAAAACATCAGCATCTCAGCTTTAAGCCACATTTGACAAAATCCAAAAACATCGATGGTCCTCTACTCACCAACCAGACCCAAAACAGGTTTTGCGTCTTTAATATTTGCTACATTAAAGACACATGATATCTCATTTCAAACTGTATCGTCTCACACAGAGAAAAGAAGCAGTTAGAAGATTTTAATGAACAAATTCTTTGGCGCTCGAACCCGGTAGAAGACTAGTGAGCTGAGGATCGCCGAGGGTAGATGATGAGTCTGGTGAAGCTCACTAGTCTTTGCCCCCGGTCCGAATCCTGGTGATGGAGCGGAGCCTTGGAGGAGGAACGAAGAGTGGGCCTGGAGGATGTTCGTCGGGCTGAAGGTGGAGATGGGGAGGAGGCGGGATGAAGCACGGCTGACGAGCAGGCAGACACCTGGTGGCTAGGCTCCTTAAAGAGACCGGCTTAACGATGATTGGGTTGTGCGGCGCGAGGCACCGATCCTGGTTGGCTGCGGCGTGTCGTGAGTGATGGGGATCAGCTGTGTTCTGTCTCCAAGCTTGAATTTACGCCAAAGCTTCATCTGCTGTGTCAGCAGGACAAAAGATTTAGCCAACCAGCTGAGAAATCAGAATCACATAATTGAAAAATATAAAGTTTGATCCATTTGGTTTAGACAGATTTAATGTAACAACATCTTTAATGTTCTGCCTTGTAGCTGTTGATCAATTAAATATGGAGGTTTGTTTGTCCAAACTTGGTTCTCACAATTCATTGATTGATTGATGGCTTCATATTAGTAAAGATCATCTTGGCTACATTAGACTTTAGACTCAGACTTTGTATAAACTGTGTTAAATAAGGTTCAACCAATCAGTGTATGTTGTTGCTGAATTAATCAAACTGGACTTGAGTTTGAATTGTCAGGTCAGATGTGGAATTTCACCAAAATGCAACAATTAAATTTCCTCTCGTTCATAATAAACATGATGGAGAATCTAGTTTGTTAGGCTGTTGCAGAATTCATATTTCTCAGTTTGAAAAAATAAATGTTCAATTTTGGTGCATATATTTTTATTATAACAAAATGCTTTTGGAAATAATTAATAATTCATATTCAAATATTTTAAAATATTGTTCTGATTTTCAAACTGAACAGCTGATGAACCCAGAGCCACCCTGACAGCAGAGAACAGCATCATACCAGCAGGGGGCAGTGTTACACTGAGCTGCTCTGTGGACGGATCCACTGACTGGGAGTTTGAATGGTTCAGAAATAGACAACATTATCCTGAATCCTCTGGAAACACAGAACCAGGTGGAACCATCAGAGTCTCAGAGGGAGGGAAGTACAGATGCAGAGGAAGAAGAAGAGACTCATCTTTTTACTCAGACAGTGAAGCGGTCACCATTCAGAAAGCTGGTGAGTTTAGTTATCAGGTCATCATCATGACAACACTTGATCATTGAAACTCAAATTTGTTTCCTACTTATTCAGAAAATGTAATTATTAAAATATAATAATAAAGTGATGAATCAGCAGGACAGAGAAATATTTACAGTTTCAAGATTTGACTTTATTTCCACTGAAACCACCAAAGTCATCAGATGTTATAAATAATTTAATCTGATCTCAGATATTTAGAATGAACATCCTGATGTAAAATATATTCATCAAATACAACAAGATTAATTTTCCTTTGGGATCAATAAGACATTTTTAAATTGAATTGAAGTTGAAATATTTTGTCCCACAATATAGAAACCTTTCTGCAGAAAGTGAGTATTGGGTCAATAGACCTGGTTTAATCAAAAACAATTATTTTAGGTTCTGTTTACTTTTCAGCTCATTTTATTACTTGTGTTTATGGAAATTTCTTGTTAGAAATGTGTATTTTATCTGAATCTCTCCTGACCTCACGGTTTCACATGATTCAGTGCAGCTTAAAGCATCATTAGAACATGACTGCATGTGGAGTGTAAGTCTGTTGTGCTGATTCTGTCTGACATGTTAATGTCTATGTTTTAGTCTGATGAGAAATTATTCATGTTGTTTCAAATTGCTCCCAACCTTATTCATTCTGATTAATATTCTTGCAGAAATAAAGGCAACTTTGAAAGCAGACAAAACTACCATACCACCAGGGGGCAGTGTGACATTAACCTGTTCTGTGGACAAACCTGCTGATTTAACATTTGAGCTCTTAAGAGAACCTTCATTCACCGATCAGACCAGAGTTTCTCCTACATCAGATGGAGTTTTCAGAATCACAGAAGGAGGAATTTACACCTGCAGAGGAGAAATGACAAACTTTGTGACATCTATAAGTAATGAAGTCACCATTAATAAAACAGGTGACTTTATAAATTTGTCTTGGAAGAAAACATTGTATACTTTCTGATGAATAATCCATTTTAAAATGATCACTAAAAGACATTAGTCACTCTGTCACATATAGAGAGATAATATCTTATTTTAAATGTAAATATGAGTCAAGATTCATAATTTGTTAAATTATTAATATTCATTCAGCTGAATTGAATCATTCTGTTGAAATTTTTGCTGAAATGTGAGAAAAAAGCAAATTAACTCTAAATCTTTACATTTACTAATGTTTTCGTGAGATGTTGTGATGAACATTGAGATTTAGATTCTTCCAAGACATTTTAATGACATTTTATTGATGCAGTTTAATAAAATATATACCTTAAATGACACATCAGAGGAAAAATTCTTAGATTTACATTATTATTTCAGGTGTTACACTGTCTAATTAATTGTTTAGTTTTCAGACTGTTTGTTCTTCTAATCATGTTTCTTGCTGTAGTTTCCAACAGAGTTTCAGTCACTTCACAACCAAACTGGTCTCAGATCTACAGAGATGAGAGAATCACTCTGAGATGTGAGATCCAGGGAGGAACTGATTGGACGTATGAATGGAGACCAACCAATGGAAACTCTCCATCATCCAGTGAATATATGAGCATCACAGCTACTGAGTCTGACAGTGGAGATTACAGCTGTATGGGTAGAAGAGGCTACGAGTTCACAGGATGGAGTGAAGCCTTCAGACTGACAGTGTCATGTGAGTCAGACTGACCTCCATTCATCCTGAAAGTGTCTTTAGTTCCCTGATCTCCATAAAGTGAACAGAAATCAATAATATCTCCTTTTCACATAAAGAACTGACTGCAGGCTAAACTGACTTTTATAAAAGTTTTATAAAGAAGAAAAACTATTTTCTGTGCTTAAGGGATCCTAAACAGGAAGCTTAAAGAGGAACTGGATTATTTCAGAGAGAGATTAAGGGATTAGTGACTTAGATGCAAAATGTTTTGTAGTAAAATATTTTATGAAAATATTTACAAATGTAACATCTTTAATGTTCTGCCTTGTAGCTGTTGATCAATTAAATATGGAGGTTTGTTTGTCCAAACTTGGTTCTCACAATTCATTGATTGATTGATGGCTTCATATCAGTAAAGATCATCTTGGCGACATTAGACTTTAGACTCAGACTTTGTATAAACTGTGTTAAATAAGGTTCAATCAATCAGTGTATGTTGTTGCTGAATTAATCAAACTAGACTTGAGTTTGAATTGTCAGGTCAGATGTGGAATTTCACCAAAATGCAACAATTAAATTTCCTCTCGTTGATAACAAACATGATGGAGAATCTAGTTTGTCATATTTCTCAGTTTGAAAAAATAGATGTTCAATTTTGGTGCATATATTTTTATTAAAACAAAATGCTTTTGGAAATAATTAATAATTCATGTTTTAATATTTTAAAATATTATTATGATTTTCAAACTGAACAGCTCATGAACCCAGAGCCACCCTGACAGCAGAGAACAGCATCATACCAGCAGGGGGCAGTGTTACACTGAGCTGCTCTGTGGACGGATCCACTGACTGGGAGTTTGACTGGTTCAGAAATGGACGACATTATCCTGAATCCTCTGGAAACACAAAACCAGGTGGAACCATCAGAGTCTCAGAGGGAGGGAAGTACAGCTGCAGAGGAAGAAGAAGAGACTCATCTTTTTACTCAGACAGTGAAGAGGTCACCATTCAGAAAGCTGGTGAGTTTAGTTATCAGGTCATCACCATGACAACACTTGATCTTTAAACTCAAATGTGTTTCCTACTTATTCAGAAAATGTAATTATTAAAATATAATAATAAAGTGACGGAAAAATATTTTCAGTTTCAAGATTTGACTTTATTTCAACTGAAACCACCAAAGTCATCAGATGTTATAAATGATTTAATCTGATCTCAGATATTTAGAAAGAACATCCTGATGTAAAATATGTTCATCAAATACAACAAGATTTAATTTCCCTTTGGGATCAATAAGACATTTTAAAATTGAATTGAAGTTAAATTATTTTGTCCTACAACCTTTCTTCAGAAAGTGAGTATTGGGTCAATAGAACTGGTTTAATCAAAAACAATTATTTTAGGTTCTGTTTACTTTTCAGGCCATTTTATTAGTTGTGTTTTTGGGGAATGTTTGTAAGAAATGTGTATTTTATCTGAATCTCTCCTGACCTCACGGTTTCACATGATTCAATGCTGTTTAAAGCATCATTAGAACATGACTGCATGTGGAGTGTAAGTCTGTTGTGCTGATTCTGTCTGACATGTTAATGTCTCAGTTTTAGTCTGATGAGAAATTATTCATGTTGTTTCAAATTGCTCCAAACCTTATTCATTCTGATTAATATTATTGCAGATATAAAGGCAACTTTGAAAGCAGACAAAACTACCATACCACCAGGGGGCAGTGTGACATTAACCTGTTCTGTGGACAAACCTGCTGGTTTAACATTTGAGCTCTTAAGAGGATCTTCATTCACCGATCAGACCAGAGTTTCTTCTACATCTGATGGAGTTTTCAGAATCACAGAAGGAGGAATTTACACCTGCAGAGGATATAAACCTGGGACAAACTTTATGACATCTATAAGTAATGAAACCACCATTAATAAAACAGGTGAGTTTATAAATTTGTCTTGAAAGAAAACATTGTATACTTTCTGATAAATAATCCATTTTGAAATGATCACTAAAAGACGTTTGTTATTCTGTCACATTTAGAGAGATAATATCTTATTTTAAATATAAATATGAGTTAATACTCATAATTTTTTCAATTATTAATATTCATTCAGCTGAATTGAATCATTCTGTTGAGGTTTTTTGCTGAAATATGAGGAAAAAAGCAAATTAACTCTAAATCTTTACATTTACTAATGTTTTCGTGAGATGTTGTGATGAACATTGAGATTTAGATTCTTCCAAGACATTTTAATGACATTTTATTGATGCAGTTTAATAAAATATTTGATATGTTAAATGACACATCAGAGGAAAAATTCTTAGATTGACATTATTATTTCAGGTGTTACACTGTCTAATTAATTGTTTGGTTTTCAGACTTTTTGTTCTTCTAATCATGTTTCTTGCTGTAGTTTCCAACAGAGTTTCAGTCACTTCACAACCAAACTGGTCTCAGATCTACAGAGATGAGAGAATCACTCTGAGATGTGAGATCCAGGGAGGAACTGATTGGACGTATGAATGGAGATCAACCAATGGAAACTCTCCATCATCCAGTGAATATATGAGCATCACAGCTACTGAGTCTGACAGTGGAGATTACAGGTGTATGGGTAGAAGAGGCTACGAGTTCACAGGATGGAGTGAAGCCTTCAGACTGACAGTGTCATGTGAGTCAGACTGACCTCCATTCATCCTGAAAGTGTCTTTAGTTCCATGATCACCAAAAAGTGAACAGAAATCAATAATATCTCCATTTCATTGAAAGAATTGACTGCAGGCTAAACTGTGACTTTTATAAAAGTTTTATAAAGAAGAAAACTATTTTTCTGTGCTTAATGGATGTGTAATTTCACCAAAATGATTAATGCAACAATTAAATTTCCTCTCGTTGATAACAAACATGATGGTGAATCTAGTTTGTTAGGCTCCTGCAGAATTCATATTTCTCAGTTTGAAAAAGTAAATGTTCAATTCTGGTGCATATATTTTTATTATAACAAATAATTAATAATTCATATTCTAATATTTTAAAATATTGTTCTGATTTTCAAACTGAACAGCTCATGAACCCAGAGCCACCCTGACAGCAGAGAACAGCATCATACCAGCAGGGGGCAGTGTTACACTGAGCTGCTCTGTGGACGGATCCACTGACTGGGAGTTTGACTGGCTCAGAAATAGACGACATTATCCTGCATCCTCTGGAAACACAGAACCAGGTGGAACCATCAGAGTCTCAGAGGGAGGGAAGTACGTCTGCAGAGGAAGAAGAAGAGACTCATCTTTTCACTCAAAAACCAGTGAAGAGGTCACCATTCAGAAAACTGGTGAGTTTAGTTATCAGGTCATCACCATGACAACCCTTGATCTTAAAACTCAAATGTGTTTCCTACTTATTCAAAAAATGTAATTATTAAAATATAATAATAAAGTGACAGAAAAATATTTTCAGTTTCAAGATTTGACTTTATTTCAACTGAAACCACCAAAGTCATCAGATGTTATAAAGAATTTAATCTGATCTCAGATATTTATAATGAAAATATATTCATCAAACTAAAAAACTTTTTTCTATTTTTATGCTAAATATGTCTTCAGTTTGGTTTGTGTGTATGAAACTATTCACATTTCCAGTCAAGTTTCTGATTTACAGTTTAACAAATGATTCACTTTATCATAAATATATTGAAACTTTCACAGAGTAAATTTCTGCTTCTTCATATCATTTTATATGTTCAGGTTCATTTTGTTTCTTTTAATCTCTTAACTTGATGTTTCTGTATGTGAACAGGTTCTAGCCGACTGTGATCCTGAATCCCAGCTCGTCTCTGACAGAAGATAAAATCCATCTGGAGTTTTATGCAGAAAGGACCTGAGTGGACGTATGAATGGAGAAAAAACAACTTGGATTATAATCCAACATCCAGGATCATCACAGCTGAGAGTGGAGATTACAGCTGCAGAGGAAAAAGTGACAATCTCTTAACACAGTGGAGTGATGTCATCACATTAACTATCTGTAAGTCATTAACTTATGATTTACATTAATCAATCAAGCAACAATAAAATTTATTAAACAGTTTAACATAAAAGCAGCAGCTGCTGTTTAACACATTTAGTTTTTTAAGTAAAAACAAATTTGTCCAAATCATCTGAATTTGCCTCTATTTGATGAAAATGCAATTATTATTAAAAACATAACATTTTATTGATGAATATGTTTGTTGTGCAAATGTTTAAAACTCTTAATTTCTTTCTGCTTTGCTACCAGTTAAATTGATGTGATTTTATTTTGAAAGGTTCTTATTAATTAAAACTAAATAAAATCTTAAAGGAGCTTCTGGACAGTTTGGAAGAAACGTTGATACTTTTTAAGTGATTTTAGAAAGTAGCTTCTCTCAGGGAGAGTGTTAAATTAACACTTCAATTTTACTCCAATCTGTTGTGGTAAACGTCTAACCAGATATTTATTTCTTTAGCTCCCAATAAACCCAGTTTGATTCTGCAACCCAACTGGTCTCAGATCTACAGAGGAGAGGAAATCACTGTGAGATGTGAGATCCAGGGAGGAACTGAGTATGATTGGACGTATGAATGGAGACCAACCAATAGAAACTCTCCAACATCCAGTGAATATATGAGGATCACAGCTACTGACAGTGGAGAATACAGCTGCAGAGGAATCAGAGGAGGGTTTTCCTTGACATCATGGAGTAATGTTATTAAAATAACTGTATGTAAGTGGATTATTTATTACTGACAAAGTATAAAATAACAAAATGCAGCTCATCCTATAGCACACAATCTAAGACTATAAGTATTTCTATTTTTTCTATAATCAGTCAGACCTTTCTAGATATTTCAGAGGTCTGATAGTTTTTCATGTTTATTCCCTATTAAATATTTGCATGAAGCTGAAAATTATTGTTAGATGTGTTACAGCTTTAGGCCAACCTTTAATTTCTTTATGTTTTATTACAAGAGATTAAAATGTTCTGAACATCTTTGAATGAGATTTTTATATATGAAAAAAGCCAAAGTCCAAAGAAAATGTCTGAGTTTCATAAAGTTCTTAGAGACATTGATCAAAGTCATCTTAGAGTTCAGTGATACAAGGAATAAAGATTCAATAGATTATATTGATCAGTGTTTCTAGTCCCTGATTTATGTGATAAAAGAAAAATGAAAGTGTTGAATGAAATAAAGTTCACATTTTAAGAATACAATAATGTAAAAATATAATATTATGGAAAAAGAAGTGAAATATTAAAGTTAAGGTTAAACCAGAAGGAGCATCTGTTATTATTATTATTATGGTTATTACTTCAATTTCAATATAAACTATATTAACTCTTCAAGGGAAATAAAAGGAAGAGAAAAGAGAGAGAGGTTGTGGTTAAATGTTTGACCCAGTTTTCAAATGTCTCTCCAGCGTCTCCCCCTCAGCCTGTCCTCTCTGTGTCTCCATCATGGCCGAATCCTGGAGCCTCAGTGACTCTGAGCTGTGAGGGTTTGGAGCTTCAATCAGCAGGATGGAGGTTCTTCTGGTATAAAGCTGTTCCAAACCCAAAGAGAGTTCCTACAGCTATGAACTGCTTCCTGACAGCATCACTGGGACTGAGCAGAACTCCATCATCATTAATGGACCGACTCAAACAGCAGGATATCAGTGCAGAGCAGGAAGAGGAGAACCAAAGTTTTACACTCATTACAGTGAAGTAAAGTTTATCTGGTCTGCAGGTCAGTTTGTTTATTTGCTCTCAATAAACGAAGGCCCTGGTGGGATGGATAAACTAATGAATCATCCATATTATTGGATAACAAACATAACTTATCATAACTCATCCTGGATTCTGAGTGTAACATTTGTACATGTTTCATGACAACATGACAGAAATATGAGATACAAAGTCATTTTGTGAATATTTTTGATAAATCATCACAACTGATTATAGAAACTAAAGAAGTCATCAGGCAGTCAGAGGCTGGAAATAAAATCAGCCATCAGGTTCAGAGATGAATTAAAACATTGATCATTAGAGGCTGTTAAACATTCACAGATAAAACCAACTTGATTTTGTAAAAGACGAAATGATTATTTCCTCTATGGTAGTTTATTTATTTATTTATTTATTTATTCGACTTGCAGAAATGTTTGCTGTAATCTTTGTTCCTATAGAAACAAGCCATTTGTAGTGAAACATTTCAAAGATGTTTCTGATCTCAGATGAAATCCTGTCTTGTTTCCAGATCCTGGTCCAGCAGCTTCTCTCTCAGTGAATCCTGACAGAGTTCAACACTTCAGATCTGACTCTGTGTCTCTGAGCTGTGAGGGAAACTTTACTGAGTGGAGAGTGATGAGGTTTACAGAAACACGACAACTGTCATACTTTACCTGCTTCATCTGGGGGACAATGACTGGATCTACATGCACCTTTGAACTGTACTATTATAATAATGGAGTTTACTGGTGTGAGTCAAAATCTGGAGAGTTTAGCAACGCTGTCAACATCACTGAACAGGGTAAGATTTGGTTTATTATGATTTTTTCTTTTACCTCCTTTTGCTTTTAAAAATCACCAAAATATCTATTATTGCAATAATATGTTTAGTCCAAGGTTAAGTCACAAAAATAATTAATTAGCAAAAAATGTTTTTGAATAAATTCATTTTTATCTTCTATTTCATCAATTTTAAAACTAATTTTAAAAGATCATCTTTTAAAGTTAGTTTGGTGGTATCAGGATGTTTTTTGAATTTAATAAAGGTAAAAAAAAATACAAATATTATTCCTGGGGTTTAAAAGTAAACATTCAGATTAAAATATTAATTTTGTTACTCTTGATATAAACTATTTCCAATCAACTGCGTGGCTGCTCATAGAAAACTAAAGTCATCTTCTGTTTTGTTTGGAAAAAAATTAACACACATTAACTAACATTTTTTTTCTAGGAAACTTTTAGTTGGACGTGAACATTTATTATATTCATTTAGGATTGTATTGAGTTTTATTGTATTGTACGTTGTGCAGTTAGTTAAACTGTGAAGCATTTTGACATTTGTCTTTAAAAATGGGCCACATTCATTTTTACTATCTTTATTTTATTCTTCTCAGATCAATTCTGACTTTCTGTACAAAATGACTTATATTTTACAAACTTGTAAAAAATGGTTTGATGGGTTTTATTTAATCAGCAAATATATTTTTAGCTTTACATGGATGATTACTTATTTGATTTTATTTCCAACACAAGGAAATAAATGATAACATTAAATTTCTTGAAGAAACAACAAATTATTTCTCTAAAATTCTGTTAATTTGATTTAATGAGATTTCAACCATATTCAACTATCATAACCTTTACAGATAATTTATTTAACAGTCTGTGAAGTGGACAGCACAATTAAATTAATATCTGAACCATTTCAAACTGAGAACAAATACCTGAGGATGATGAGGATGAAGATCCCACTGATAAACTGATTGATCAGAGATCAGAAGATGATGATCATTTGGATTAAAAATGAAGAAATGACTCCATTTGTTCATCATTTCTAATCCATTGACCAATTTATGAAGGTATTTTCATCATTAATTAGAGGAAATATTTTCAGAGTCCATTGAACAATAACAACTCAGTTAAAACCTCTTTTAGTTTTGATAATATTTTACTTGATCCAAAACAAAACAATGTAAAAGTTGTAAGATAATAATTCATGTTATTATTTAGATAATAGATGACATCTTAAAAATTCTAATCTTTTTGCCAATATAGTTATCAGATCATTTGCTTTAATCACTGACCAGCTTTTTGTTTGTTTCCTCTTGTGTTTTGATGATTTATTTTGATGAGCTCAGGTCTCCATAATTCTGATCTTTAAATCTTTCACAGATTCTCTATCAGATTAAAACTGAGACTCTGGTTGGAATCATTTATTCCAAATCTACAGTAAAATAATTATTATATTAGTTAATTACTTTCATGTCTACTAAAATGGACAAATGACGGCTACAAAGGAGAAATGAAGAAACGTGACTGCAAATGCATTTTTGTTTGAAGAATCAAACATTTAATATATGAAGTATAAATCTTTCATGATCACTAAATTTCACAATGTCACTGCAATTGAAAACATATTCAGTTCAAGAAATATTATTCAACCTAATATTCTCTGATTGTTTTACAGATGATTATTATAATGGTATTATCCTGGTGAGCCCTGTTCATCCTGTGACTGAAGGAGATCCTGTGACTCTGAGCTGCAGAAATAAACAACAATTTCTCTCCAATGTGTTTTTCTATCATAATGATAATCTCATCAATAATGATGGCAGAGATGAGCTGAATATCTCTGCAGTGTCAAAGTCAGATGAAGGTTTCTACAAATGTAAACATTCAGGAAAAGAGTCACCAAGTAGCTGGATGTCTGTTAGAGGTGAGGAGGATTAAAATATTTCATTCATTTTATTAAAACTGTTTAAATGTTAGAAACAAGATGAACACTGAGGATGTTTGTGTTGAAGATGTTTGTCAGTATTTTAGCCTAAAGTCACTTTTATTCAAACAGAAAATCTCATACAGTCTGCAAATGAAAAACATTTCTACTTTATTGTTCCTTTATTTTTCAGTCAGTTCTTCATTTCCTGTGTTGCTCATCGTTGGACCAGTTGTTGGAATCGTTCTCATTATTCTCATTATTGTCCTGATCTTGTTGTGGCGCTGCAGACGGTCCAGAGGTGAGACATTTTTATCATCACACTGGATCAGATTGTTCATTAATCATCACTTTAATTATTCTAATATTGACATTGATTCTTCACTCAAACTAGCAGCAGGACGATTTGAATAACCAAAACATTTATTTTTATCAGGTCTTTGCTGCATCAGGTAAGCAGGCATCTTTTTTTTCCCTCCCCATTATAAATCGTCATGTATATTCAAGATATAGATAAATGTAATGTATTTATTCGGCTTCAGGCCAAAGGGCTCAGAGGTCAGAGGCCAGAGCTCCACCACAAACCAGCCTGGAGGTCATGAATATGGATCTCTTCCTCCTGGTCAGAGTTTTATTAACGTGTCTTACATAAACTGTTTGTAATAAATTACAATTATTCATTTTTTTCTCTCCTTTTGTTCCTTGCAGAGAATGCTTATCTCTACGACACGATCGGCTCGGCTGAAGCTGCCGGAAATGGTAGATTAGATCATCTCGAGATGTTTCGGATTAAATAATTGGGTAATTTACAGACAAGTAAATAATCTTTTTTTCAATCTCTAATATTCCAGCAGCAGATGAACGCCCGGAAGTCACATACTCCCTCCTGGAAATGAAATCCTGTGGGAAAGAGAGTCAGTCCCACTTATACACAATATGCACCATGAAAAAATGACCCAGAATGGTTTCATCCTACATGTTGGTGATTATTTTATGTTTTTGTCCAGAGAGACGAGGTGGACCAGAAGAGGGCGCTGTTTACTCTGAGGTGAAAACAGGAGCTGCAGGTAAAGCTTCATGAACGATACGATAAAGTTTATTCCTCTACAATAGCCAGAGATTATAGATCCAACCTAAAAATAATACTTGGTGCTTAAGACACCAAGTATCGCTTAAGTTTGCTAGTGTCACTAATAAGTCGTCTTAATAATCTATAATATTTAGAGCATAAATACCATCTTAGTGCTTTTCTCTCAGCTGCATTATAATCCATCAGCTCTATAGGAAGGAACATAAACGTTTCCTGAAACCCGTTTCCTCTTTCCAGGCTCGACTGAAACCTACGCTGTGATCAACCATCAGAAGAAAGTCAAGAAGAAAGCTAAGGTCAAAGGTCAGCATTTATCTCTTTTAACGAATATTCTACAGAATTAAATGAGTTGGAATATTTTTTTTATTCATTTTTTTGTTTTAACTTGTGATTTGACGTGTTAAATAAATCTCCTCCTTGACAGGGAAGTCGGGTCCTGCAGCAGCAGAGGCAGCAGTTTATTCTGAAATCAGATCAGCTCCAGCTCTGGAAAACAGTGCTGCCATGTAGGCTGCAGCTCTGACGGTTTATCCTGCAATTTATGACAAAGCACACAACAACAACAACATTTTTTATTCGTCGTAAGAAATCTGGAGAATCTGTATTGGTCACTCAAAGAATAATTTTCTGAGATCCAAATCGTCTGATGTGCTTAAACGTTAGTTTAGGTATTGCAATGCAGCATTTTATAAAGACTCGCTAAGCGTTTTTTAGCACAACGCAAATTATGAATTGTTTTGTGTTTATTTTTGTTCTAGATGTTGCAATTAGCTCTTAAATTTGATTTGGAACAGTTTGATTTGGTTTCACATGAAGCAACTTTGTACCTCAATTTAACTTTTATATCAAAAACTTCTGGCTGTATTTTTATTGTCAAGCATGTTGTAAATCTAGTAGATTGATCATTTCAATACAACACATAAAATCAATATAAGATGTCAGACATAATTGGGCACAATCAAGATCAAAATGATTTTTAGACTCTGGTATTTAGATTGTTTTATTAATGCTACTTGTAACTGAGCAACAATTATTAGATATGTATCTTTGCTCTTCTGTTATTATGGTATTCCAGTTAAAGCTTAAACCTGCACACTTGCTTCTAGATCAAGTTTACACTTTAACTGCTGGATGACAGGAAAGTGTTGAACTTCCCATGCAATCTTTAGTATGTGTGGAATATGCATCTATAGGCTCCTGGGCACCTCAACTTTGTGAATTAACTCTAACCAATAATGTTAATTGGTTTAGCAGCAGCAGCTAAATTTATTCATTTTGTTTAAAATTATGAAATATAAATAGTTTTGGATTAGCTATATATAGCAAGCATGTTGACTTTTGTAAGTTCTAAATATGTTAGTTTTTATATCTTCATGGACTTTAGCGATTTCTCTCTGTAGTGGTTTTTGTTTTTTGCTTGTTTGCTGGAATAAAAGTAATATAATTAATGGCTTGTTCAATTTTGTTTCTTTTCATGTTTCTGTTGATTTCATTATTAACTGCTGGTAATGCAATCCTCTCAAGGTGTCACATTACTACATGATATAGACAAAATAAACCCTAAAATTTAAACTTCTTTTTATACCGACCTCTGAAATACTGACCTCTGGTGGCAGGTGGTGGAATAAACCATCTTAAATATTTCTAAGACTGTAGAAGTTGTTCAAGGTTTCATTTGCCGATGATGCAATAAAAATATGATAACTGACGTTTGTTCTAATCATTTAATAAGAAAAGTGTCTGAACCATCTGCACAGATGCTACATTAGATCGATCAGAGTTGGAGTGTAGGACTGATTTTATTTCAATCTTCTGGTCCCAGTCTTCAGGAGCTGTAGTATTTACAAAAACAGAAAAAGAAGAAGGTATACAAAACATAAGAAGTCCTACAGTGCTTCTTAACAAAGTGCCATTTCTGATTTTCTCCTAACGAAAAAATAACCCAAACTTTTTTAAATCAGGTTCATTTCAGATCAATGCCTGCAAGATCACTAAAAAACAAGTCACTGTAATCAAACCTTCTCTTTTTTTCCTTCCTTTGTAACCCTAACCAGTGAACTGTTGTCCTGAAACCCGAAAATACAAACATCTGCTGATAAGTGAACGCACCACGATGAAGTGTTCACAGGTTATGTTTAGTGTGGATGCTGCTACTGAGGGAAGACGAGTCAAAGTTACTTATTTTTTAGTAGTGGGACAAGTCAGAGGAAGATTAGAGAGGCAATAAGCTGTTTGACAAACAATTTCCTACGACACGTCCGCATGTTTTGCTAGACTGAAGATGAGAGAGAGCAAAACTCTCAGTAAACAACAGAAAGGCTGAACATTACAGTAATGATGCTCTCTTTTTTCCATCTTAAGCTTCTGGAATAAGCTGCATCTGGAAATATTGGCAGTCTTTTGGATGTCTTGATTGCCAGTACAGGATCCTACTGACAGCTTAAAATCTAATGACTTGTTTTAAAATCTTAAAATCTTTCTTTGGGATTGTGCATTTTATATTTCTTTAAAAAAAGGAATCAGAACAGGCTAAAACTGATTTCAGCAGTTCACAGGTTGACCAAGTTCAGAGAAAAAAAAAAAAATATATATATATATATATATGAAAAACAAGAATTGCGCTTTCAAATGTCAGATTGAAAGCGCAGTCTTTCACAACGGGTCAAAATGTGGTCGGATTTTTATAAACTAAACTAAAATAGTCCAAATACCAAAATACTTTTCCAACTCGTTCTTGCAGCAACAAACCATTTTGGTTTTTGTTGATAAAACTTCTCCCCCCCAAAAAATTCTTTCAATAATACAAGAAAAACTATGACTGGAAAAATGTCAAATTGGAAATACTTCTCTATAAAAGCAGAAACAAACAAAAAAAAAAACATTGTGGGTTCAATAAAGAAGTGCATATGTAGTAAAAACGAGAAGGTTGGAAAGAATCTGGTGTGATTGCAGTGACTTTCTCTTGAACGCACCGACATGCAGGCATTGTAATCAAACAAACCTGAATAAAACTATTAAATCAACCCTCTTATTTCATTAATGCAGCCATGCATGTCTGATGAACGGCTACATTAACGACAATGAGAGCTACACTGATCCCATAATGAAGCCACAGTCTTTCCAATGGTCCCCCATCACAACCTGATCTTTTTTTTTAATAACCCCGAAAACGTTTCAGAGTCAAATCCAGTCTGGCCCGACTCGGCCTCAAGCAGACCCTGATCTCAGATTATCTTTGTAGTCAAATAAACCAAAAGGTTCGTCAGATTAGACGTAAGCAACACAGTGTGACTTCACCGAGAGGCGAAAAACAGTCAGTTTGACGATTTGCTTCTAGACAGATTAGGGAAGAGTCTTCAAACAACTGAAGAAACCCGTGTGACGAGTTCAGATCCGCCGGCTCCGAACAGGCCCCGCCTCCATCGCTGGAGCACGCCGCGGCTCGGTTTAGGTAGCCGCTCCGACTCCTTCGGGTCAGCAGATAAATCTGTACAACATGTCCTCTGCAGCTTTGGCTTTAATAGTTTTGTTTCGTCCATTTCTTTTTAAATAAAGAGTCCGGCGGCTGCGGGCGCGCCCGGCTCCGGCGTCTAGTCGGGCATGTCGATGCAGAGCTTCGGCGGCGGGACGAAGTACTTCCCGGGGCTCTGGGTGATCACCACGCCCGTTTTCTTGTGGAACATGGGGGCGATCTTGGGCGGCGGCTCGGGGACGGGCAGGTCGTCGACCGCCTCGGGGTCCTCGCTGCGCTGCAGGTCGTAGGACACGTTGCCGTACTCCCTGAGGAACGGCAGCAGCTCCAGCAGGAAGTGGCAGAAGTCCTTACGGATGCCGAACCACCCTGATGGGAGAGCAGCGACAAAGTCAGACGAACGCAATAGTTATGAAACAAAAAATACACATATATCTGTCCTAAACCTAATTATAAATGTTGCATTAGCGTCACACTCACAGTGGTTTCCTCCTTTCTGTCCAAAGGTGGTGGCCATGAGTGTGAGCAGAGAGAGCCACAGCGGGACGAACACACACACGTAGCTCAGACTGTTGTGACCATCCAGCTTGTGCACCAAAAGGATCTAAAAGGATCGAAAAAAACATAATAATCTGAGTCAAAATGAAAATCATGGATGGTTTTTCTATCCGGACCCCTTGACTCTGATACCCAAAAATTCAAAATTTCTTTCTCCTAAGACATTCTGACCTCTGATATGTGAAGTTAGTGTCGAAAAAGCTGCTTTATTTATCGCATGATAAATTAAAGTGAGCTCCATCATTTCCGTTCTGATGATTAATAATATTTGTGTTTATAATATAGTTTAGTTTGTGTTTTTTTTTATTTCCTTTTTATTGTTTTGTTTTTGATTTTAAATATGCAAAATAAAACACCTTCCAGGTCTAGTGTGGAGTTTTCTGTTTAAAATGAAAGTTTGTTAGTCTTTTAGAGGGTAAATTTATATTATCATAAATTATGAAACTGTCTCCTCACCTCAAAGGTGAGAAGAGGTACAACGATGGTCATCCAGCTGATTGCCATGGTGATGTGCGTCCTCCGTTGCTCGGCGATGATGTCTATGGAGCGGAGGAAGAGGACCGACCAGATGATGTAGTAGAGGACGACAAGGCACAGGAAGGACATGAGGATCCACAGCGGGACACACACCACCTGCAGGACACACACACACACACACACACACACACACACACACACACACACACACACACACACTGACGTTTGATTAAATGTCACAGAATAATGGATTCAATAACTAGTTCATTTATTTCTGATGTTGCCTGGCACATAAACACATAACTGTGCATGACTTCAGTGGAAGGAAAACAACAGATGAAACCAGAAGTTTACATACACGTCTTTTTTTTTCTCACCGTCTGAAGTGAATCCAATCAAACTTTTGTTGTTTTAGGCCAGTTTAAAAAACAGATTTATATTTTTATTTACTGTGTGTAAACTTCCTGGTTACGACTGTGTGTGTGCAGAATTTTTTCTACGCTCTAGAGATTTTTTTCCTTATAAAATATTCTGTGAAGAATGTTTTTTTTTTTGTTGTTGTTGTTAATGTTGTAAAATAAGTCCATAGTGTAAAACGGAAGAGACGGTGTGTGTGTTGTGAGACAACAGGAAGTGTGTGTCGGTGTTCCTCACCAGCCAAGGCCAGAGAATGATTTTGTCCAACCTCAGAGCGATGAAGATGAACTGCAGGATATTTACAGAACACAGCACCTCCAGCTGAGGGGAAACAGGAAGTTGTCATCAGCATATTCTGACAGTTTTACAAGAAAAAAAAACGATTGAAGTTTCACATTTTCCCCCCCAGAGTAAGAAATCTCTTGAAAATCTTGTGCCAAATACACAGACAACTAATAGCACAGACAGAATTTTGCAAGTGTGTGTGTGTGTTAGTTCTCCTGACCTCAAGGGAGCGATCGTGTCTGAAGCCCCAGACGCAGGCTGCTACGGAAACGGGCGACACGAAGAAGAGCGGCATGAAGACGAGGAGCCAGAAGTATTTGCCCTTCTCCACGCGGTCGCACACCAACACCTCGAACATCAGCAGCAGGACGTGCAGCCCCACCGCAATCAGCATGGCCTTGAACTCCACGCACGTCTCCCCTTCGGCCCTGAGGGACGACGCGCAAAATCAAACGCGTCTTACCATCATTATCATGGTAACAGCGCCGATTACGCATCAGCGTCTACCTGTACTGAGGGTTGTGGGCCCACACCCCGGTGCCCACAGAGGCCCCGATGATCACCAGCAGTTTCCACAGCCATATTGGGGTGAACACGGCCCAGTAGCTCCACTGGATGACCCCGTCCAGCCTCAGGGACAGCAACACGGAGAACAGCAGCAGGCAGGAGTAGATCAGGAACTTACTGCAGCAACGAAGAGGGCGACGGGAGACGCGAGTGGCGTCAAAGCACAAAACGGACATGCGAAGAAAAGCAACATTAAAAAAAAAAAAAAACAGATTTTGCAAAAATCTAAGATCTGGAAATTTAAAAACAAAATCATTCAATAGAAAACATATTTATGTATAAAAAAAAAAAAAAAAAAACGGATGGAAAACCTCCAATGATCATGATTATTGCAACTTTATTTACAATCGACCTGCCTTCTAACCTTCCTGTATTTAATTCCTGCGTGGATTTAGCTTTTTTTAGCGAGAAGCAGCTCATAACAATCACAAAATACTAACTATTCTTGCTACAAACTAGCAAATAATCGTTTTTGTTTTGTTTTTTTGTAATGAGAGACAACCTGATTGGACAAATATATTACTGCTGGAAAATGATATTACGACCCAATCTCAGATGAGCACACAACAATTAAAATGTTTTGTAAGAACCATAAGATTTATCATGTCATCCTGATTTAAAACTTCTAACAAAGTAAAGATCTACGCTTTAATCCAAAAAACTGGCACCTCAATGCCCTTTTAATCTTCACTTCCTGTTATCTTTCTCAGTTGCTTTTTTGAGTTCCACTGTATCAATGTATGAGAGACATCATTGTCATTCAAAAGTACTTTAAAATGTACATTTTAAATATGTTGTATTCCTGTTTAGATTTCACTTACTCACTATGACAACGTAATGATGAAAGACAACAGAATTAAAAAGGTGTTTATGAAGTTGTCACTTTATCTCAACGCACTACTGTGCAAAGTCGGTAACCACAGTAATGCGTAATGTAATGAACAAACCACTTATTAGCTACAGGAAAGGTCACAGTTAAAAATCCGTTTTGCGTTGTTTACATTAGCATGCTAGCCGGGCCTCTCGAAGCCGGACACTTTCGTTTGGGTTCGTCAGCTTCATTCAGACCCTTTTATGCGACTAGGCGGGCTACAACAACATAGCATTGCGTGTCTAAACCCTAAAATCTCAAGACACGCTTGTTTTTTTTTTTTTCTTTTAACAATTTCCAGCTAAAACGAGCCGGAGCTATGACATTAGCCGAAGCTAGCTCGCGGCTAACGTTACCTGGGATTGAAGTCCTGAAAGAGTCCTCTTAAATTCATGGTGAACAACAGGGCCGGTCGGCTAGCTAGCTAATGTTAGCTTCCTCACCCCTGGAGGAAACTTCTGTGTCTAATCCGAATGCTACACATTGTAATTTGTGGGAGAGCTCAGCCTGAGGTCTCCGGTACATTACTTAGCGTGTTATGTTTTGTTTTGTTTTTTTTCCCCTCAACGACCAGCTTCACTGGATGTGACGTCATCGTTTCCTCATTGATTGAGGTTGTGGGGAGAAAAGGAAATTGGGGCATTACCGCCATCTCCTGGTAAGACGGACGAATCACTCGGGACCGCTAAAATAAATAAAACAAAACATAAAATAGCAGAGAAGACTGAATTACATTTTTGTATTTTATTTTGAGATTTGGAAGCAGTTACATTTTACATTCTTATATTTCTGTTCTTGTAATACATCATCATAATATTACTCAAGTAAAAGTAATCGAGTAGATGTAACTCAGTGACTTGCTACAATCTCTTGTGGTATAAACATTTTATTCTCAGTGATGTTTTACACACTACATAACACATAATACGCTTTGACACATTGGCTCCAAATACAATTGCACTACACTAAAAGCTTACAATCTTGAATTTATTGCAAATTCAGCAAAATCAACAAACAAATAAAAAACATAGTTTATAACTTTCACTGGAATCCTGCAAAGATTCTGTTGTAGCTCCTTAACTTATATGAAAACAATAAATCATTAGCATATTAAACTAGCAGAACTACACTAAGCATCACAAACAGTGATGAATGCGTTTTAACTTTCCACATTTTAGAAATCTGGTTAATTTAACTGTTGTAGTACAAACAAGCCTGCATCCTGCGTGGCAGCTGCTCCTGATCGTGGAAAAAAAACCCGGAGCATCCATTACCGCCTGGACTCCACCTTCCTGCAGACAATCAGCATACATTTTACATCGCTCAATACGTAAAATATTATCTGTTAAAAGCAAGTTTTGTTTAAAGTTACTAAAAGATGTTTTTTGGTTGACCCAAAAAGACGCATACAGGACGACAAAGACTCCAAATGAAAGATGTTATTTACCTTTTCTGTTCTTTCCTCTGTTCTGGTTGATAGTTTTTATCTTCACAGGAAACCACTGGAAAGCAGGTATCAATGTTATTTAAAAAAAAAAACAAAGTAAACACCACTGACATCGTGGTTGGAATCAGATAATGTCGCATAATATACAGCTTGGGCGTAGTCACTTTATTTGTCGTTATTAAATATAACATTCAGTGGAACTTCCAAATGTGGCACAGACACATTTCTTGTTGGAAGATCGCACTTTTCTATCTTAAGAATTCCGACCACAATTGTGAGCAACTTAGCCTATATTGGTGAGAGATTAAATAAAAATATTCCAGTTATCCAAGACAAGACAACCAACATTTAAACAAATTATCCTCTGGATTATTTTTTGGGCTCAATTAAGCAGGGCTTCTTGGTTCAGTAAAGTCTTTCTCTCCAGCTCTCTCTGACATTTTTCCATCACTCTGACTGAACTATTAGAAGCAAACACACACCACAGTATGTATTTGACTAAATCTGTACTAGAAAGTGTCATGAAAAATTAACCCTATTATTTTTTTTCCCACTCAAAATGTTGTGTTTACCTTCCACAAAGAGAAATGTTGTTCCAAAACAGAAATATTACCGTCTCGAGCCAGTGTGTGACTTTGAAGTCAACCAAATTCACTCCTTCTTAAATAGAGACATTTATGTTTTCAAATTCAGAATTTAAAGCTTAGAGGAAATATTATTCATTGGACATTTGTTCAGGTGATTGTAAAACATGACAAAATGTTTGAAGCGTCTTACTGTTGTGGTTTCTTAAGGGAAAGTGGTTCAAGCCAGGCAGATGTTCACCTGGTTTCACATTGACGTAAACACAATCTTCCTCCGGATGACGAGGCCGTCCTGTTAAAATCACAACATAGAAAAAAAGTTTCTGCTTCAAAATCTCTAAAACCTTTTTCCTTTTTTCTTTTTCTTTCTTTTTTTTTTCTTGTTATATGTTTTAAAACCTTGAAATAGAAGAATATCTGATAAATTTCAGGACTTATATCAAGTGCAATTAGTCAGTTTCCAGGCGAAGTTGTTGCAGCTGTTTTAAAGCATAATCACCATTTTCAGCGGCTTTGCAGGTTTCGATTTGTTCATAAAGAGACGCGTCACCTACAATAAGTAAGGAAAATGTCACAATTAAAGTTTTGAAGTGATGCAGCTGCAGCAAAGACATTTGTTATTTAAATAAAAAAATAAATAAATAATGTCTGTTTTATTATTATGTCTGCTTATTTATTGTGATTTCTAATGCGATTAAAGTCTTTCCTCACAATTTCAGTTCATTTTTTTTTGTTTGTTGGTGAAGCCTGAACAGTCTGAGACTTGTTGATGTGAAACTGAATCATCATAAAGAGAAAAATGGTGAGTCAAAATACAAAAGCAGTTAATTCTGTGACCAACCCTGCCGCAGAGAATTGTAAACCTGACATCCGTCTTGTTTTGCTGCGTGGCTGACGGTGGAGCTCTGACTGCGCCTCCCTGCCAGAAACAGTCTGAAAGCATGAAAGGAACTTTATCGGTGAGGGAAAGGATTTTTTTTCAAGGCATATTTATAATGAGAGGAAATGAATCTCTCATTAGAGAGCGGACCTGATGCAGCAGCACAACGAGAGCAGGAGAATGATTCCACTGACCGGTCCAACGATCAGCAGCACTAGAAGCAAAGAGCCGACAGGCCTGGACACGGCTTCTGGAAGTAAGAGAAATTGAAACAAAACTTTCAGAAATCTGCAGCGTATCAAATCGAAACAAATGCAGTTAACTGTTTATTTTACTAAAATGAATTAAACATTTAATCCTCCTCACCTCTAACAGACATCCAGCTCCTTGGTGACTCTTTTCCTGAATGTTGACATTTGTAGAAACCTTCATCTGACTTTGACACTGCAGAGATATTCAGCTCCCCTCTGCTGCCATCATAAAGGAGTTTATCATTGTGATTGAAAAACACTCCAGAGAGAAGTTTTTCATTTTTCTGTCTGCAGCTCAGAGTCACAGGATCTCCCTCAGTCACAGGATGAACAGGGCTCACCAGGAGAGGAGCAGAAAAATCATCTGTAAAACAATCAGACGATGTTGGACGGGAGCTAAAATGATTAAAAATGGTCAGTGTTTTTGACAGCGCCAGTGTCTTTTAAAATTCAGCAGTAATAAAATTTCTATAAAAATGTACCTTAGTAATCAATCAAAAAAAAAAAATTACAGAATTTTCAAACCTAAAAACTTGATCATAGGACTTAACCAGGTACAATAATAAACAAACATTTAGTTGATTTCTTTCTCAGGATAGTTTTGTTTCTATTTTCATGTTTGTGCTTCGTCTGTAGTGTCCCACTGCGATTCACTTTCAACAAACGTCTCATATAATACATGAACATGTAAGCTGACTTTATGAGCACTTCAGTGGGTTTGGAAAAGACCACACAAAGTTTTTTCCTACATCACAGGAAAAAAAAAACCCAAAACATGACCAGAGAACAGCCAACATTTGATCAACATACAGTAGTTGAACAGTGGAGTCTGCACTGCTTGAATGGCGTCTGCATTGGCTGCTCTGCAAAAGGTGAGAATGTGTCAAACGCTTGCAAGAAGCGTCTGTCACTCTGCTGAGACAGTGGCTATGAAAACCGATTGCTATCTCAGCAGTCAGTAGAGATAGCAATCGGCACCACGGACCTACTTAAAGCTTTGGTCTTTAAGTAGGTCAGAGCTATAACACAAATATGTTCATTTTGATTAAATGGAAAGAGGCCAAAGAAAAGATAACTCGAAAGTGTGCATTTCCTATGAAAATGCAAGCGTGAATGCTGAATGCTTTTGGTGAAAATGGCAAAAGCGTTTGAAGCAGAAAGGTAAGAAAGACTCAATGCAGTGTGAAAAACCCACGTAAAAGCCAAACTAGTTGAAATACCAATGAAAACATCCGGTATACAACATTTACTGGTGTCCTCCATCAGCCCTGAAACTGGATGCTTGATTGGCTTTAATAGGAAAAACAAACACAACATTTTACATTGTAATTCTTAATTCTGCCACCAGGTGAAGCAGTTTCCCCCATGAGGTTAAAAAATCATAAAAAGCTGAATATTTTACAAAGTATGAAGGTTCTGAATACCAAGAGATAAAGCTGGCATTAGGAGAGCAAGTATGAAAGTTGAATGGTGAAAATGGCACAAAGTACGCAGGAGAAGAAGCGCGGCGACATTTACAGAGCAACCAGCAAAGTGGGACTTAATAGTGTGAATGCTTCCAGCATTAATAATACTATCAGTAAAAAGCCAATATCTTTACCCTGTACAGTGATGTTGATGGCGTTGCTAGTCTCTCCAGATCGAGACTCACACCAGTACACTCCACTATGAAAACTATTTTGGTTAATGGTGCATGTAGATCCAGTCATTGTCCCCCAGTAGAAACAGTCTGACAGTCGTCCTGTTTCTGTGAACCTCCTCACTCTCCACTCAGTAAAGTTTCCCTCACAGCTCAGAGACACAGAGTCAGAGCTGAAGTGTTGAACTCTGTCAGGATTCACTGAGAGAGAAGCTGCTGGACCAGGATCTGGAAACAAGACAGGATTTCATCTGAGAACAGAAATATCTTTGAAATGTTTCACTGAAATGCTTCTTTGCTTTGTTTCGATAGTAATGAAGAATACGGCAAACATTTCAGCAAGTTGACCAAAAATATTTCAGTGCTTCCAAAAAGAAATAAACTACTATAGAGGAAATGATTCTTTCATCTTGGATTTTACCGGTGAATGTTTCTTATGATCAATGTTTTACTTCAGCTCTAAACTTGATGGCTGATTTTATTTCCAGCCTGTTGTCGTCTTTAGCTTTTCTTTTTATCAGCTGTATGGATTTGTCAGAAATCTAGAGAAATGTACCTCATGTTGCTGTCAAGATTAAATGCTACTGAAAGAATCCAGAGTAAGTCACGTTTATTATCCCATAATGTGAATGATGTATTAGACGGCTATGGTCAAAAAGATTTTTTCTTTCCAGTGTTAAAGTGATAAAGTGAACAGAAGTCAATTTTCAGAATCTTTTATTTGTACAAAAGTCGAAGAAGCCCCTAAAAGAAACATCGGATCAAGCTAAAAACCTCTGAAACTTGTTTTTATAGACAGCAAAGACAGAAACAAACTGACCTCCAGACCAGACAAACGTTGGTTCGCTGTAATAGGTGTAAAACTTTGGTTCTCCTCTTCCTCCTCTGCACACAAATCCAGCTGTTTGAGTCGATCCATTAATGGTGAAAGAGTTCTGTTTGGTCCCATTGGTGCTGCCAGGAAGCAGCTTGTAGCTGTAGCGGCTGGACAGATCAGGAACAGCTTTATACCAGAAGAACCTCCATCCTGCTGATTGAAGCTCCAAACCCTCACAGCTCAGAGTCACTGAGGCTCCAGGATTCGGCCATGATGGAGACACAGAGAGGACAGGCTGAGGTTTGGGTGCTGGAGAGACATTTGAAACTGGGTCAAACATTTTTTCCATATCAACTTTCATCTTTTCATTTTAATTCTATCTAAATAGGCAATATTATGTATTTTCCAGGCACTCTGTGACATTTTGTAGCACAATCAAGGATTATGTTGCATTCAGTCGTTCTACAAACACAGTATATTAAATGTGACCCAAAAGTAGTTTGACGGAGCAATTCACGCCTCAAAATTGATCTTGTTTAAGAAGCTCCTGCTTCTTCAGCACGTCATCACAACAAATCTTCTCCATAAAGTATTTATCAATATTTGTACGACTGCTGCACTGAGAAGTAGCTCATAATAGTACAGCAGGTGTGTGGTTTCATCAGGCGTTTGCTAATTGCTGCTGACTAGTCTGAAGGAGCTGAGTGAGGGAGCCATAAGGAAGAGTCAAAAATGTGGTTTTATTATTGTTTTAAGAGCTATTTAGTTCAAGCGCCAAAAAACAAAAATGACATAAATGATCACTTTCTTTTAAATGATAAATAATCTACTTACACACAGTTAGTTTAATCGCATTACTCCATGGCGTCAAGCCTTCTCCTCTCCCTCTGCAGCTGTACTCTCCACGGTGAGCCTCAGTAGCTGAGATGTTCATGTATTCAGACCGGATTAGAGACTTTCTATTGGTTGTCCTCCATTCATACGTCCACTGAGCTCCTGCAGCTTCCTGGATGTGACATCTCAAGATGACCGTCTCTTCTCTGTAGATCTGAGGCCAGCTGGGATGGAGAATCACTGAAACCCTGTGAGGAGCTGCAGCAAGAAGCACGATCAGGAGGCAAAAGAGTCTGAAAACGAAGCCCAGGACAAGACAGCGTCCAGGACGTCTCGGCATCTGTTTTCTTACGAAGGAAAGTGCTTTTGTAGCATTTTATCTCATCCAGAGAACCACGAGCAGCTTCACGCTACATCCAGTCATCCACATAGACATGACATCACATAGATCAGAGGTCGTTGGCATATGATATATGTGAATCTTTTCTCATCAGACCAAAAGCGAGATGATGTTAGACAAGCTCTCTGCTTCACTTACCCTCTGCTAGTATCGTTATCCTGTCTGCCGTCAGGGTTGCTTTGATACCTGCAGGCAAGAAAACCACCAGGACACCTTCAGCCGCTGATGTTTAGAGCATTTTGAAAAAAATCTGATCAAATGTTTGCAATATCAGATCTAAACTGAGACTGAATCACGCTGGACTGCACCATAACGTCATCCGATTCAACAAGGCGGCATCAGAACTAAAGTCTGACAAACAGAACCTCGCCGATTCATCAGAAGGAGCAGAAATAAAGGCTTTCAAACTTTCTGTCGTGTGACTGATCGACATAACATGTTTCGCTTTGTGATAAAGTGTCAGAAATTGGAAGGCTTTTCAGTAATATTCTAACTTTCTGTAAAAACAGATGAGATAAAACACAAAAATCTAGAAAGTAGTCAGTCATCAATCCGCTTTCTGCAACTGCTTGTCCCTGTAAGGTCGCTTTGGGTGAGTAGAGGGGTCACTATTAGGCTGAACTTTGGAGTTTAGTCGATTTTCTTGTATAAAAATACGTCTATGATAACTTAGATAGTTGTGAAGAAAAAAAATAACAGGACTTTCACAGCCTTCTGTAGTCATAAAAACTAACTCTGAGTCTTGAAGGACGGTAAATCGACTCACGCGTCGTTCCAGAGACACCCTGCAACTTTTCATCATGAAGAAACGTCTTCCTGAAACACTGATTAGAAGGTCGGTGATGTACTTACAGAAAAATCCCAGCATGCAGAGCAGAGTTTGCCTCATCCTTGCATCCGGCTCGGCAAAAAGGCTTCTCGAAGTTGGAGCCTAATATGTACACATATCATATGAAATCATACTTTTACTTCTCAGTGTCCCCTCTCTGCGTTTCCTTCCCTTCTACATGAACTTCACACCACGCCACAGCAAGGCTGTCTGCAGCAGATGATGGTGGTTTGCATTTCCTGTCCACTGCAGAGATACCTAAACCCACGTTGTGCGTCGGCCTCCAAAAAGGCACTACTTCCTAGTGCATATTGCTGGGTGGGTTTTTAGTTTTTGCTCTCGTAAAGAAGGAAAGTGCTGAGCTGAATTTTTACAAACAGAAACATTTCTCCTGTGTGACGGTTTCTAAAGGGCTACTCGTCCATTCTGCATCGTTTGTACGTTTTTAGGTTGACGGGTGAATTTTCTTCCGAGGCGCCTTCTGACACAGCAGGTTCCTCCGTCCACCACCGCGCCACCACAAACAGAGCGGAAGAACCCCGGCGTGCAAACGATGCAGGTTCCCCACCCCAACACCCAGAGCACACAGCTTCACAGGCCCGCTCACCGAGTGAGAAATACACTTCAGTGGAGTTTGAAAACAAAATATATGTGTAGGTTTATATCTGGTTGAACGATGTGTGTGTCCAGTTGATTTTTTTTTTCCTTTTCTTTTGGGGAGGGATTTTACTGTAATCCATAGGGGGCCCAGAAAGTCTTTGGGAACCACTGCTGCAGAGAGAACGGTTACAGTGAAGGCTGGAGATCCACAATCCTGTTTCTCTAAACTAACTTCATAGCTTAACAAAAATCAATTTAGTCGTCATTCTTTGCTTCAGTTGGTCTTTGTTACCAGTCTGGCAGATTGGAAAAAAATCTTCATTTTCTCACAAAGAGAACGTTTGCTTTTATGAAAGAATCTGATCTTATCGGCGAAGAGTTTACGTTGGGTTTAGTTGGGCCCAATGTGGTCTGGTCACGTCACTGGACGGTCCATTGCAGGGAAACATGGCAACACACAAGACACCACATATGTACACACTAAAGAGAGATCAGTTAATGATGAATAGAATTTGTATAACATACAACAAATACATGTCCAAAGAATCACATGTAATCCCAGTCAGACTAGGATTTAGTCACTTGCAAGGCTTCACTTTTGATATTTAAGTATCAATAATAATAATATTCTTCACCCTGACCCTTTCTCCACATTACTGGAGGGATAGAAACAAAATAATTAAAAATACTTTAACTGTAATTGGTTCGTTCCAGTAATGCTGATCTCAGAAATGTCCCTCAGACACTATCTGACCTGAGATACGCCATTTTTGATTGGGAAAATAAAATAAAATTAAAAAAAGTTTTTTGCTGCCACCTCGTGGTACAAAATAAAAACTGCAACACGATTATCGCCTGATAACCATCATTGTTCAGTCAGAGGCCCCAAGTTTGGGGGGCAACAACACTGGATCCAAGAGACTCTTAGGAACAAAGTCAAAGATACGTGAATTTTGAAAAGCAATAAAGGGAATTTTGTCATTATGTGAATAAGTCCTATATGGCAGGTCATTTCAGCATAAAATCAGTTTCCTCCGATCATCTGTAATTATATTCCAGATACCTAACAGATAAAATAAAGGATCAAGAGAAAATAAAAGCATAAATTCTGAATTTACTGTATAGCAGACAGAATAAATTTTCCTTTCATTTTGTGGTTTAGAAGCAGTTTATTTTTATATTCCATTTCTGACAGAAGCAGGTCTTGAGCATGGTTGGATTCATTCCACACAGAAATCACCGTGTGCAACTCACCGATTTTCTTTTTAGCTTAAACATGAACTCAGAGGGTTTTCCTTGTTTTCCTACTTTTGCTTTTATTTTCACAGTTTGAGTTCTGTTTTCAGCTGAAGGAATCCACCCTGCTGCACGTTTTGTCATTTAGTCTCCATGTTTCACATCGTATGATGCCTGTATCGCGCTCGCAGGGACGTCTGGTCTGAGTAAATATCCTACGAATGTATTAAATATCAACTCCGCTGGTTTTTTTTCCTTTTTACAAATATCACACTAAGTTTCACCTTGACAGAGAAAAACAATGGGAAGAAAACACGCTTTGAAGAAATCTGCACTTTTAATTAAAACCCATTGAGGACAACAGCTGAACATGCTGAAGTCAGTAACAAGGGTGTTGTTTCAGAAAGCTTGAATGGTGAAGTACGCTCATGACATTGGAATCAACTTATTCTGAAGAAATATTGGCAAAAAACATACAAAGTAAACATAGAACAAAGTCACGCAACCACACTGTAATCGTGCAAAAATGTGGTATAAAGTGCAATGGCAAGAAGTAGTGACATGTAAAAATAAAAAGTGCATTAGAGAAAAATAACATTTTTATGGACACATTTTAAAACTAAAAACTTGGAACTCCACATTTAAAACTAAACAGAACAATTATTTTTCTAATGCCTGTAAGGGCATTCCAGCAAGCAAACAGTGTGACCACATCACATGGGCAAATGTGTTCATAATCTTATTATGAATGCAGTTTGGCCATTTGAGTGCAAACCAAGTGTTGATCGTTGCATAACCGGTGCCTTATTCCCGCATTGCAATAAATATTGTTTTTTTCTTCTTTGTTAAAGTAATGTCCTAAAGTCTTAACAGTTAAACAGAGTGTTATACAATCACAAATCTTTCCTTTTCCAGTTTTTCTTATCAAACATCAAACATTTTTGCAGCAAAAATGTTTGATGCAAAGTTGGCAGCAGTCTTGATCATTGTTAACGTACATCAAACTTTTTATGAGGATGCAAAAGAAAAATCAGAAGACGCTGCGCAGTCTACCTACATGTTCCTTCTGTAGCCGAAAACGCGAAGTGCTCATCTCTGAAAGATTCATGCAACGAGGAAGCATCCTGCAACTCAAGCGTTGAAGATAAGTGAGACACAGATAAGAATAAGTGGAGTAAAGCTTCTGGAACGGGGCACGCCGCCTGGCAGGAAAAAGAAACAAAAAACAAAGTCAAGGAAAATATAAATCTGTCATTTTCTGTTAAGACTGGAAGACAACGAAAACGAAACATCAACAAGAGAACATGAAGGGTTGCGTAAAAACAGCAGTCCAGTTACACAGCTTAGGATTAGCCGCCAAGCTAGCTGCATTTTAAGTATGAAGGGTGTGAACCTTCACACGCTTACCTTGAACTGCACAGGCAAAAAAAAAAAAAAAAAAACGTTAGTTCAAGATCCATGCAGTCACATAAGAAATGCATGACTTAAAGGCAATTAGCAGACTGATTTCTATATTGTTAGCACTTTTATTAATTCATAGCCTATTGGATATTAATGACAGAGACGATGGCTTTTTCTCACCGTTCAGATAATTCTGCCTCGTTGCTTCGTGATGGAGGTGTGTCTCTGACGGAACGGTTTTATTCGGTTTGAGGTTAGAGCTTTGATCTGAAAGGACAATTTCAAACATGGGTTATGAAGCATTTCCCATAAAACTGTTCACAATATGTGTAATGAACAGTTTCATTGGGCATTTGGAGCAATTCAGACAACATAACTAAGTGAGAAGAACAGCTGGATACCTCGACTTTCACTTGTCAAACAGACCACAGTTTATTTGACTCAAAGGTTTGTGTGTTTAAGCCGGTGGTCAGCAGCACAGGAGCTCAACACAGGAATATACTTTCACTATTGTTTTTTCTTTTTCTCTATTCAGAGAAGATGGAGGATCATTTCAGCATTAGGATCCATCCCTAATGTTGTTGCATTAGGGGTGGATCTGCAGAGCTGAGTCACTGCTGATGAGGGAATTCAGCCTCTTCCCTCAAGCGGTTTAGATCAGGAACTGCATCTAAAAGTTGCAGATGATACAGATGAAGTTGGCGAGGAATCGTCTCATGACTTCAACTCACCGATAACAAGGCGGACAACTGAAGATTTGGCGTTGCCCTGCAGCTTTGGGATGAAGCATTTGTATTCCCCTTCGTCTGCAGTCGTGACGTTGGTGATGATGAGGGATATGTTGCCGTGTCTGAGGCCGTCTGCGAACAACGCCGTCCTGCCGTGGTACGACGAGCTCTTCATGTCCAGAACCTCGCGGTTGTCTCGGTAAAGATGTACGTATTCTACTCCCTTTGCCCGACGTTTGGCGTCCGGCCTGGACCACTCCACGGTCATGTCCACCGTGTCCAACTGAGGCTCCACGAGGCACTGGAGGACGACATCATCACCTGGAGCAGCAACAACTGGCTGGCGCGAGCTTGTTACCTGATAATGACCTAACAATGGATGAAAGAAATCTTATCTTCTTGTGTCAGTAAAGCAACACAAACTATTATTCTTCTACCCCGATGTTTTTGTACGGTTATCTTCCAGATTCTTTCTGTACAAAAAAAAAAAACAACAAGAAATAGTTATTCCATAGCACATGAATCTGTAAGCAATCTTTAAATTTCCTTGTTCACTTCAACACTGAAATTGTTGACATGAGCAGCTGACACCAAACAGCCTGCCAGACTAGTTTATGTTGATAAATTATTATATTTAGCTAAACATTATTACAGAGGGGCACAAGCAGACCTTCTGCCTCGCAGATTAAAACAAATACAAATAAAAAATGTAAAAATTAATTTTTTGAAAAAATAAAAACTGAAAAAGGGTAGGAGGGGCATCAAGGATAAAAGGAGCAGGAGCTCAAGCTTCTTTTGCCCCCCCCCCCCCCTCTCAGCTCGTGCCTGCAGTCTGGCTTTAGACTGAATATCCTGGGAAAGTTACATTTTCTTGTGACCCATGTTAAAGAAGTACAGAACAAAGGACCGTCACTAGAAAATGCACAACCGACTTGCTTCCCCTGTCATTTAACAGAAAGCATATAACAACGTTTGTGCTCAAACAGCTTGCCATAGTCTCAAGAGCTAATGCCATCAGCAACAAACTAGTCACGAATTGAAAACACGTCCTTGTTCCCTCACCTTTAACGGGAGTTGGGGTGAAAATGAGCGCAAACAGAAGCAAACAGAGACCCGGCATCGCTAGCATCTCGTTCTTTCCATTGTCTGATGGGAAACGGGTTTGTGACGCAGCTGGTCAGGCTATTTAATGAGAAACCGATCAGTGGGAGGTGGTGTATTATGGTGTATGGCACGGCTTGACTTAGCCCGTACAAAACAATGGTAAATCTGACGTCAATTTGACGAGTCAGCATATAATCAGAGATATCTCAAATAGGTATTTTGTCTAATCAAAATTTAATTAGAGATATCTTAAATTGCTAAAACGTCTAGTCATAAAACAATTTGAGATATCTGGAATGTAAGGACAGTAAAACCGAATTTATGCTAAAACGGCTTGCCATAATCAGAGAGGTATTTTGTCCAGTTAAATATAATAGAGACATGTTAATATGCTAATGCATCTGGTCATAAAACACCTTGTTTGTAAGGGAATTGTTGTAAACGGGATTTATATTGAAATGGCCTGTCGGTTAGCGGTCCCATTGCGCCCTCTGGTGGAAACCCGTAAAATAAGGCACTGACCCTACATAGGCGACCCCAGATCCTACTGTTCAATTTATCTTCTTATAATGAAGCCAAAATACAACTACTGGGCTTCAATGTATGCGTGTGCGCACACAACAAAATAAGTTGTTGCTATTTAAACCAGTCAAAAGCAGAAACGGAGCTGAACATCATCTTCATTTTACTGAATCACATTTCAAATCCAATTAAAACCCCTTTGTCATCAGATTTTTACCTGAAACTCCATTGAACACAAGTTACACCGAGGTTCTCTGGTTAATAAAACAGTTGATGGCATCATAGACTAACATGGTTTCAGTTTGTGGATTGGTCCAAAAAAAAAAAAAAAAAAAAAAACAGGGTTTCACCACCATCAACCTTTCCATGGCCTACAAGTGGAAATTTGCATTTTTGCTACATCCTGGCACCCTGCGTCTTTTCTTTCAAAAGGCCAATGACATGTGACTAATTGTGTTTGTATAAAACAAAAGCAAAGGCCAAAAGGTCACCAAAATAATCATTTTCCTTAAAATAACATATTTTAACAGAAAAAATAAGCACAAATAGGCCTATACAACATTCAAATTTTAGAGGCACTTTTTAAATTCAGATTTACTTCCATATAAGAAAAATCAATAAAAAAATAAAATGGCAAAACTAAACTTTGAACTATTTTCTGCTTTTAGACCAAAAAAAAAAACACAACTGTTTGTTGCCCTGTTATACACTGTTGAAACACAAAAACAACTTGTTGTAAATTCGATGGCGTTACCATTAACTTGCATATGTGACTTCTTCCCCCACATACATCACACTGTGGAGGCTGGTTGGTTGAATTTCTGTAATGAGTGGTTAATAACAAACAGCACAGTGAGTCTCCCTACCGGTCCACTAGTTCTGGGTGCTGCAATAAAACTCCACGTTAGTCCTAGAGCACAACCACCTCTATTGTTCAGAAAGGAACTGGACTTGATGACTTACCACAGTGGAGTGCTGACCAGACTGTGTGGAATCCACAGTTTCTCCTCCTTTTATAGACAACCAGTAGGGGGCGCCAAAAACCACTCATTACAGGACAACTATGACAACATTTCAGCAGAATTTAACCTGAACCATTTCAACTATGTTACGCATACAGGCACACACACATTACGTTTGATCAGAAGACTTGCCCCGGAAAAAAAAACAACAAAACAAAAAAACATTCTGAGCATCACCTCTTGACTTCATGCTGCACTGGCGGCGTGCAGCTGGTGACACCTCTTCAGATACCTCAGTCTGTCGTCGCCCAGCAGGGAGGAAGCATGAACTTCACAGCACTTTGCGCCGCTGTCGGTGAGTTCTCTGTGTGTTTTACTGACTTTACTTTATGTGTGCTCATTTTACAAGAGGTGACGCTCCAGAAAGCAGAACTTTGTCTGTGATGTCAGGTTTTTTGTTTCAATGTGTTTCGAGCGATTAAACATGATTTGCTGAAAAAAAAAAAAAAAAAAAATAGACCTGTCCTGTTTCTGTTAGGGAGAATCCGCACGCTTTGTCTCATTGCGTTTATTTGTGTCGCTATAAGTGAAAATCAGAATGTCAGATGTTAATCAAACTCGGATGTTTGACCATCGGTCCTTTATAAACCTCTGTAATTGTCGCTGTGTCCTGTGGTTTCGGTTTGTGACATGATCACATTTCAACACATTTCCTCACTATGGCTCATTCGGTCTGACCTCGCTCTGCAGGAACCTGCTAACCTCTGTGTGGGTGAAGATTTGACGCCAGATCGCCACAGACCTCCCGTTATAAACTGGAAACGTCACATCTGTTTTCACACCTATTTACAAAAATACACAACCATCTCCGGTTTATGACATGGACACCGTTACATGGAAAAAAACAGCTTCGGTTATTCCATTTTGAACTTCATTAAATCTTGTCTTGTACATAATAGTTTGAAAATGTTGCAAATATTAGAATTCTGTTGCTTAAAAGAAACTATACGACCACAATGCAAGCTTGAATTTTCCTTTGGGATATGAAGGAGGGATCGAAATGCAGAAATGAAAGTATATATTCATTTATCAGTTTTAGGTACATCGACCATGTATCTGGTGTTTTATTGTTCTCGATCAGAACCTAATCAAGAACAATGAAAAACGAAAATACTTGTATTAAGATAGGAGAAATTGAAACGCATAAAAGGCAGTGATATGGGAAGCTGGTGAAAAGGTTAAAAAAAAAGTCAACTGAGGATGTGGGAACTGAACAGAAACAGTTCCAGAAGTTACTAAAACCGGTCTGAACTCAGACAGTAACTCTCCTCCTTTCACTTCCAGCGGTTGTGAGAATCCTTCCAGACAGATCTCAGTTCTTCCATTACGACTCAGTTACGCTGAGCTGTGTGGACGGTGAAAACTCCTCAGACTGGACAGTGAAGAGAAACACGACCGGCGGCGAAACGGCAGACTGGGGAACGAGAAATGGGTCGCGGCGTTCAATAGATGCTCTTTACCAGTTCGACAGCGGGCGGTACTGGTGTGAGTCCAGAACCGGGGCATGCAGCGAGGCCATCAATGTCACTGTCACAGGTGAGTGCAGGAAAACGTTTGGCTTGTTCCCGTCAACGAGGAGGAGACGTTTGTGGTGAAACCGGCAGGACCGAGCCGTCAGATTCACGCATGATTCGTCCCCGTCTGTCGTCCAGAGGGCCCCGTGATCCTGCAGAGTCCCGTCCTTCCTGTGGCCGAGGGGGAGGCGGTGATTCTTCGTTGCATCCATAGCAATGCCTCTTCCTCCTCCAACTTCACAAAGTTTTATAAGGACGGCCTCCTGATCGGAAGCAGCTCCACTGGGAGCATCGCCATCCGAGACGTTTCCGAGTCTGATCAAGGCCTCTACAAATGCGACGTCGCTGGAGCAGGGGGATCCCCAGAGAGCTGGCTGTCAGTCAGAGGTGGGATGGAAATACTGCGATGAATTTCAGTGCATTTCTGATGAATGCGTTGGTGGGTGTCATCCACTCATTCTTGCCTTTTTCTTTTTCTAACCTTCACACCAAAATGTTTTTTCCCCCTCGCTTGTATCTCGCCAAAGGACGCGAGCTGGACTCCTTCTGCTTTCATCCCATATACGTGATACTTCCTGTTGTCGCCACCTGCCTCTTGTTTCTCTGCGGGATGCTGCTCTACCTAAGGAGGCGTGTCAGAGGTCAGCCCCGTTCCTTATAAATCAAGCGACTTTTTAAAATGCTGATTACACCTAGCAAAATCAAAACAGATAAGAAAAGTATCATTTTTGCCAAATAGTATGTATGTGGTTTTTTTAAGTGCTTGCCAACATGGAGAGAAACCACCAACAAAGAAGATCAATACCCTCCTGTCCTACTAATAAGAAAATGTGGTAACACCTCATTTAACGGGTTATGAATAAGACTGTCATAACATGTCATAAACATGTAATAACACCGTCATAAACATGTAATAACACCTGTCATGAACATGAAGTGAATCTTCATGGGTATTTATGACTGTTGTCATAAATTCGGTAAATCGTGACACTTTTAATACAAAGTTGACATTATTGGAAATGCCTTTTGTTATGACAACTTGGCATTAACCAAGAAATCGTGACCTGACGTAAATTTGTTTAAAATGTCTATATTGTGAACCAGCTGCTGTTCAATATTGACATAGAAAATTCTGCTCCGTAGCCAAAGTGGATGATGACGTGTCCTACACTGACGTCACCTTCCCTCACACAGAGCTGCCGGAAACAAACGCAGGTAAACAGACGAACACATGGACTCATATATAAATAGCAACTGTTCAGCAGTAAGACCTTTGCTTTGACATTCATTTCAACACAACACTTTAATGCTTGTTTTAAAAAAGAAAATGAAATTCTTTAACATTGCCGTCATAAATTCAAGGCCTGACAATTTGGACGTTTTTTGTTAGATTGATGACTCCAGATTTAATTTCTATTACATTAATTGGTTAAGCAAAAATTTTCTATTTCAGTGTCTTTCATAGAAAACAAGCAGGACAATCAGAGACCTTCAAACGTCTTCACTTTCAATGTGTTTGTGATGTATCACTTACATAGGTGTGGTACTAGAGTGACTGCAAAATGGTGAAGTGGAAGATGCATGCAAACTTGTCCTTGTAAACTGATGAATGACTGGAATGAAACTTTATTTGCAGAGGTGACTTCAGACCTAATGCTGTACTCAACAATCAAACCAGGAAGCTGCTGAAAGGAGCCCACCTGATATGATCGGTCGTGGTTTTTGTTGGATCTTTACGTGTTTTATGTAGTAAGTGTGTGAGACGGAGGGCTAATGTAAAAATGAGTCTTTTGTGTGAAAGTCCTTTACATGTCCAAAATGATGTGCGACATTTCTCATTCGCTTTTGTTTTAAAATCAGAGCGAAACAAGAAATGTTTTCACTTAAATCTCACAAAATGTCATGCCTTAAATCACCCTGCGATTCACATATCGATGTTTTGATATTTTCTCAGTGGCAGATCTTCCCAGTCAGACATAATAATTTCAGCATTTTTATTATTAAAACAATGCACTTTCTGAAAACAGATTTTTTTTACATTTTTGTCAATGTCAAGTGGGATTCCTATAAATTATAAGAGTATTTGAATGCAGCATTATGACAAATAAAGATGTTTTTTTCTTGTATAGCAAAAAAAAAGGCATGTTGTCAATAAGTCTTGATTGTCACCTACCAGTGATATAAAAAAAAATATGTCAATACACCACAGACAACTAAAGACCCAGTTCCAAATAAAAATTTACATTCATATAACTCCTTTATAAATGCCATCTTTAAAGCTAGTGGTAAGTGAATTTTTTGTAGCGATAAGTAAAATGTTTTAGATGATCTCTGCTGATGCAATAACAACATTTTGTTTGCTGGAATGTATTAAGTCACAGAAAAAAGTATTAAGATACTTTTAAAGATAGGTAACATGAGCTCAATATGAAGGTTAGATGATTGTGATCACATTACTATAGATAATAACTTTAAAGTCGCTTCAACACTGCAAACATAAAAACTGGGGAACAACCCACCTCTTCCAAACGAACGAGGCGAAATCGTCTTCAGGTGCGACTCAGACGATGGGAAACAGCAGTTGCAGTTAAGAAAGACATTCTTAAACCTAAAAAGATTTTGGAGCTGATTAGATGGACATCATCAAACTGGCTCAGAAAAGTGAGAGTTGCTTGGGATGAAGGAAATGCGGCATGAGATTCTCTCTAACGGAGTTGAAACCTCAACATTCATTGAATATGTTCTGATGCAGCTTCATGCCTCTTTGTGCTTCTGATTGTTGTTACTGTACAAGCCCAAAAACACTCAAACCTAACAGTTTTGTGTTTTTATTAAGTCACCGGTGGTATTTCATATCGACAGCTTTCAATCACGCTTCAACCATTTTTACATCTTGCTCAGATTTTTTTCATGGGTTTTTTTTTTTTGAAGAGCACTTTTAAAAACTTTCAAAATATAGTAAGAAAAATACCAAGGCTGACACTCGTTACATTTTTTTTTTCAGCTTTAATGTTGCAGACTTTCTCCAAACTTCTTAAGTTTCTATTCATTATCAAATTTGTTAAAAATATATGAAGGCATTTCATCTTTACAGAGTACCAACATTTTGGTAGGAAACATCTGTCCCAGACAGAATGAAATCTCTAAGATATCTCTAATATTTTTGAAACGCACACAATACAGATCACAGGCTCAGCTCTTTGAACAATAATCTGATTTACTTTAAACACATAAACGTCTCACGTTTCCCCAAACCGCTAAAACACAAGCGAACAGTGTTTCTCACTCCGGACACCAGGGGGAGCTGTGTGTGCATGTTTTAAAGTTGTCAGCGAGAGCTAACTTTGAAAGGCAAATACATGTAGTTCTATATATTCTTATAAGTCTATAAACATTAATAAAAATTTTCTTACTCTATTGCAGTAAAAATAATAAAAAAATAAAAATTTAAAAAGTCACATTTGCATATCTTAAAAAGGCTCATAGACACATGAAACAAATTACAATAAAATCCATTAATACTTAATAAATGTTCAACTCAACCATCTTATTCAATAGGACTTTTGAGCTGCAAAAAGTAGTGAATTGGAGTAGAAGATATTTACATTACATTCACAGAAAATATGATTCACTTGTTTTAAGAGTAATAAAGTTATATTTGAAGATAAAGTGTCATCAGATATGTAGACAATATTTAACAAACTCTCCTTTCGAACACTGTCATAATTTATAGTTAAAGCTTACAAAATGTGGACCCTTCACCTTTAACTGCATTTTTAAAATCAGCTGTAAACAGTTGTAATAAGCCACAAGTCTCACCAAGAAGTCAAAACTTAAAGTTTAAAAGTTAATGCTAGCTATAAAATTAAAACTCACAAATACTCTGAACCACCCGCGACAAGCAGTGCTACAAAAATATATATATATATCAATAAAAAACAATGCCCCCGTAAACAAGACCAGCACATGAGATTGAGTGTGTTCTTTAAAAACTGTTACTGCAGCACCAGAAGACGGTCGGCACCATTTATCTCCCAACTGCACCCGTTTGTCATCATAATAATTATGACGGGTATTAGCTAAACACCATTTGCTTCTGACTTGTTTCTGAGCAAAACTAGTTCTAGCTCGACAAAGACTTTTCCTACTTCGAAGGCAGGAGTCGTTTGATGATAAGTAGAAAAATACGCATCAACCTGAAGTTTAACAATTATTTGTTCCGAGCATGAACGGAATGGAAAAGTGATTGTCATTAAAAAAACAAATGTAAAAAGACAAACAAAGAGGAGAAAACAATGAGTTTTGAAATATGGCAAATTCAACGTTGGTCTTAGAGCTATACTGACCAGATCTGTTTTTTTAAATAGAGTTCCTGACATCAGTTCAGGTGTCTGCCGTAATTTAAGATACCAACTAGGTAAGAGACTTCAGAGAACCCTAATTTGAAAGAAAGAAAACCTTGAAGTACCATTTTGGAACGGGTCTGTCCCATTTTTTATATCGTGACCTTATCTGTATCCATCACAAGCTTAAATGCTATGTCGTTTATTTGTCTCAGTATTCCATGTTAATGGATCAGAGCCTCTGACTCTTCGGTTAGATCTGCCAGAACGCTGAAGGGGTTACTTCCGATGGTGTACCTTCGGGGAGACCTGGGAACACCAGCATGAGAACCGGAAAAACTCACAGAGCGGGCAGGTTTGTTGTCTTTCGAAGCGGAAGCTGAGGAAAAACTGGGGAAGGGAGAACTTTTGTTTGTGGAAAGGTCAGAAGTGCTTTTGGGTCTGTCCTTTTTAGGAGGAGCAGGGACTTGTCCTGAACCAGCCGGTTTGGGGTCTTTCGCCTTGGACACGTTCCCAGACTTTGGATTGTGGCTCGCTGATGTGGCTGCTGGTGGTGCATTGCTGTGGTCAAGGGTTTGGGTAACTTGGTGAGACGCATCAGGTGAGGATGAGGAGTTGGTTGTAGGTTGGTTTTGCTGTTGAGCAGCACTGAGTTGGGATTTAAGTTCTTCTAGTTTTGCTTTTTGTTTGGCAATAATTTCATCTTTTTCAGAAATGTGTGACTCCAGCCCTTTGATTTGTGCTTGTAGCTGTTCTTGTAACTGAGTGTTGATGGCATTTTCCGTACTGAGACTGGGCGGCTGTAGTGGTTTAGGTGATTTCTGCCTGCAATCTGTGCATGAAGAGGAAAACACTTGTGTTTACATACATAAATGAGAGGTCTAGGCGTCTCTACCAGCGGTATCGGAAACACCGAGTACTTTCATCAGTCAATACTGATGAAAGTACTGACACAATTCTAGTGTGAATTCTTTTCTTGTATGATAACTTACACAAGGCAAAGGGATATTCAGTCTTGAAAAGTCATTAAAAAGACTCATACAGTCCATATCTAAACAGTTATTGAATGTTTACACAATCCATATCTGAAGAAAACAAATTTTTGTCTGTTCCAGCAGTAAAAAGTTGCAGACTTACAGGAGCATCCAAATTTCTGCCACAGAAAATAAGCGACCGCACATAATGCAAGTAGAGCTGCGGTTCCCGCTCCACTCCACACGATGCTGTAGGTGCAGGATCTCATGCAGTCATCTGAAATAATAGAAAATCAATTATGGCAGGTGATAAAAATATCTTCAAAGGCTTTTTGCTTAAGCAAGACAAAAAAAAAATACCATTCCAAACTGATGACTTTTCTACTGAGTGCTTTACATTACAAGAGAAAACAAAAACTGAAGGAGTTTATGTTACAGTCAAAATTCACAGCTAAAAAGCTACATTTTGTTTATCATGCAAGATAAAATATAAACTACATATTTACAGAATTGTAAAGGTTTTCCTCTCTTTAACACCACTAGCTCATAAGAATACATTCAACACGTTACTGTACCTGGAATATAAATATTTGCATATTGTGTCTTCTTCAACAGCGGCTGGTGAACATGGCAGGTCACGCTGCGGTGAAACAACAAAACGTTACGTTTGACTTTTTATTCAACCAATTAAAGACAAACATCAACATGCAAGTAGCCTCCCAACAGGCTTGTTTCTCACGTGAAAAACAATCCCTCTGGGTTTGCTGTACCTGCCGGTGACAATCTGCAAAGACGCTCTCCTTTTAACGTTAAACCTTCCAGCTGAGTCCAGATCAGTCCGCGGGTCTTCGGCTTCAATCATATTGCCTTTCTCGTCGTAGAACGTTATCTCCGGCTCTGGGAACCAGCGTTCGGCGCTACACTCCAGTGTCAGTCTCCCGTTGTCACCAGAGCGAACGAAGGCGAGCTTCGGCTCAGACGCAGCACCTGAAAAAAGGCAAACTTTATAATACAGAAACACCCTGAACAAAGGAAAGCAGTTATACCACATCTGATATTGGTAGGCACGTCATACTGTGTGATTTTCAGTCTCACGTTTTGACGAAGCCTTTTTCCTTCCTACAGTCGACATTACATTCATTTACAGAACAAAGAGCGATTTCAAAGATTGCTTTCACAACTGTGTGTCGCCAGACGGGTAATTCCCCTCCTGAAACTTGTTATCCTAATATAGGTTTTAGTATCGGTATGAAATGCAGGCTGGTTGAGGTGACAGTGAGGTGACTGTTATTATAATAATAACAGTCACCTCACTGTTGCCAACTCAGCAAGTATGCCACTCATTTTGTGTTAATTTAAACACATTGTTTGAATCTAGTGTACACAATTAAATTAGATTGAACTGCATTTCCTCTTATCTCTGTGTTCCTGTTCTTCACTGGAACTGCCTCATTTTGTGTTAGTGTAACATAATAATAATAAACAGGGTGTAAATTTAAACACATTGTTTGCTTTAGCACTAAATATCTAAAGCTGCATATTTAAAGCAAACCATTTATGATCCCCAAGCTGGTCTCATAGTGCAAGATGGCCTCATCTGGCATTACGTCCATTTCATTTCACTCATGCTGCAACCACAAATATCATCATATTGTGAGTTTTTCATTTGATAAACTAGTTCTGGTTTTACATTGTTTTATGGTGAGGTTACTGTGTGGTTATGTCGTATGTCATGGGGCAAAGTTTGCACCAGCTTTTTACATTTAGAGAATCCCTTTTCTGGCTTTCCTTTTAGCAAAAAAGCTTAAACTAAGTCAGGTTAGATTAAGAGCATTAGCTTTAAGTCTTACCACTGCACTGGCGACAAGTCTGGGCTTTTCCTGGGTATTTGTAACACATTCATATGCTTCTATCTAAACTAGAGTAGTTTAGAGACTAGAGTCCCCAAAAGGCGGATTCGGGTCAAAATCTTCTAGATTGATTGAGAGATTCAGACTAATTTTTTCTTTCTTTTTTGTTAGTTTTTTTTTTTTTTTGTGTGTGTGTATCTTTGTCATAGTTTGTTTGTCTGTTTGCTTTAACCTTTTGCATCAGAGGGATTACATTAGATGTAATCTTCATCAAGACCCTGTGATTCAAACTTTTTCTTCTACAGAGAAAATTCAGAAAACCTTAGAAGCAGGAAACTGTGAATATGATTCAAATCATACCACAGCTAGTTTAAGAAAAAGAAAAGATCAGAGAGAATATCCTGGATTGCACTCACACTTATGACACATTCAGTTTCTCTGACTCTTACATGTTCCTTCTTCCTTCCTATGCTCTTGCTAAACGCTTTGGATGTCGTTCAGCTAGTAGGTCGATCTCCACTCCATGCTCAGATCTTCTGCCGCCCTGTTTACACCTCCATTCCTTTCACCATCAACTCTGCCCAAGTTCGCCACAACAACGTGCCGCTGCCTGCCACCACGTCTCACAGTGGGGGAGGTTTCCACAGAGGTTATGTGTGGGGTTAGTGTTGCACCATACATGATATTTTGAACGTGTCCCCTTGACTTTGGTTCCTTTTGAAATATTCACCTTCTCCCACATGTCTACTGTGTCCTCTTGAAGCTAATTTTCTCTTTCCACGTTTCCAGATTTGTGAAATGAACAGCGTATAATCGTCCTGTGTGTCAACAGGTTCTCCAACAGAAGAGGCTGCTTCTCTGATTCATCCTTTCCAATTTGAAACAGACCTTGATTCTCTTAGTTTTGGGAGAACTGAGATCGGCCGATACTTATATGCAAGGCCAGTCCTAACTACTCAGCGCAAAGGTCTAAAAAAACTGCCGCTGTCCTCTTTTGCACTGATGTAAGAGAGGTGACAGTCCCAACAGGACATGTCTGCACATTCACAATAATAACAGTCACCTCACTGTTGCCAACTCAGCAACTTTCTTGCCTTTTAGAAACATTTCAGGCAAAAAAAGAAATATCAGTATGAGCCACAATCAATATTAGCAGGTCAGGCTGTTTTTAAAGATCGGTAATCAGCGATCAGCCGGACAACTGCAATCGGTGCGCCCCTACTTTCCCATACCATCATTTGATTGAAGACTAGTCGAAAGCTTAAGATATGTTTTAATTACTTTATATAATTGGATTTGTTTGATTTGTAAAGTGCATTGAAACAAAAATATGAAGTGAATCTAGTCTACACAATTAAATTAGATTGAACTGCATTTCCTCTTATCTCTGTGTTCCTGTTCTTCACTGGAACTGCCTCATTTTGTGTTAGTGTAACATAATAATAATAAACAGGGTGTAAATTATAATTCTGAAGCTTAAAAAGACACAGACCCAGAATAGCCAGGAAACACGTCAGGATGCATGCTGTAAACAGAGACCACTCACCCACAATGAGATCCAGCGCTGCTTCAACCTGCCGCTGCTTCCCCACCATGGTCCTGCACAGATACCGGCCGCCGTCAGACAGCCTGAGCCCGGAGACGACCTGGGAGATGTCGCCGCGCTTCACTTCCTCCAGCCAGAGGCTGGTCCTGTTGAGGAAGGCCGGGTTCTTCTCCTCCACGGTCTCTCTGCCGATGCGGTACAGGAGGGTGATGTTGGGGCTCAACCCGGCCTTGGACCACTCCACGGTGAGCAGGTCGCTGGTCTGGTTGGTTCGGCAGGGCAGCGTGACCGTCTCGTTCTCGTACGCAACTATCGTCTCTGCTGACGCTGGTATCGAGAGGGAAGAAGAAGAAGCAGTTTGTAACCGTGTTTGCGCGGCCATCTTTGAGAGGTAGAATCAGGAACAATCTAGAACTGTTCGCCTCTTCCGCGACGATAAAAAGTTACTCGGCTGTTCGTACATGGAGCTATAACTACAAATGTATTTAAAGCAGACTTAACTCTCTCTGCGTGTGTAATTATTACATGTTTTCTACTGGACGGACTCGCCGAGTTTAGCTGAAAAGTATTTAAACGGTGATGTCGCTTGGGAAAAAAAAACTTTTTATTATTAACTTAAAGTTAGACGGCGCAGATTCGCGACACGCAAACAAGAAAAAAGAAAGCCACAACGACATGCTATGTCGGTCAAATAAATATCAGTTTAGACAATAAATAAAATGAAATGAAGAAGTTAACCAGGCCAAACCTGTAGCGAAGCACAAGACGGCGACGACGACAGAGAGGAGTCCGGCTGTAGCGGCGGAGAGACGGGAAAATGTTCTGCTGTCCGTCCACCTGCTCCTTGAAATGAACTTTAAACTTTCAACCACAGCCCGTCGATGTCTGCAACCTGGGTGAACTTGGGCCATTTTTATTCTAGGAGTAAACCTGGAGAAAACTCTGGCTGACAGGCTGTTCGTCCGCAGTTTCGCGTTGAGAGCGGAAGGGAATAATGAGCACTTCCTGGTTAACGGGAACATTTTATTGTTAGAAATTATTTGTATTATTTTAATTTTCATTATTTTATAATAATAATAACTTATTATATTATTAATTATTGTTATAGTATTATTATTATTATTAATTATTATTTTATTGTTATTATTATTGTTTTCATTTTAAGATTGTGTGTGTAGATTGACTGCCGTTTTTATTTTTGAAATTGCCAAGCACAAAGTTTATGTCATTCAGCTGTGATGGTGGGGCGGAAACCAGAGAAGAGGGAGAAAATACGGCAAAAATATCAAAACCAATTTCAAATATCTCGTTTTAGAGGCAGGCTGCATGTTTCAAACGACTCATCAAACCCTAGATGTTTTTTAAGCAATTCAGAGAAATGCAAAACAATCTACAATTACTTTTATTTTATCAAGTTGTGTGTCACTGATAACAGTACATTCAAATTTGTTCTTTGAATAAATCATGACCGCTTTATCAGATGGCTGGCTTTGCCACAGTTAGTGCCTGCGGTCATTCTGCATGGATTTGCATGTGTGGCTTTCTCCCAGTGCCACACCATGACTATCAGGGTAATTGATCTCCCTAAATTGACCCTTAAAGAATGTGTGTGCATGGTTGTCTGTCCTGTGACTGGCAACCATGTCACAGGACAGGCCCTATGATGGACAAATGGATGACCTGTCAAAAGCATATCTTGCCTCTCGTCCAATAACCGAAATAGGCAGCATCTATCCCACATAAACCTGCAAAGACATCTGGGAGTAGTCAATGGATGTATGAAAGCAAGGCGCAATCTCACTCCCAGTCTCGTGAACAAAACATTCAATAAATACCAGTCAGATGCACATAGACTACAATGACAAGAGAGGTAAAACCCAAAAATTCAAGTCATGTCAGGACTTACTGATACTTTATTGTCAATACTTCTCAAGCTTGTTTGGCTTTATTGATCCAACACAACAAGACATTAGAAGAACTTGGCACAGGTAGAACATACACCAAATAAAAAGGGAAAATGTACAAACAATTCCTCATGATGTACAAGAAGATACACAAGAACAGATAGATCAAGGTAACAGTAAAATGTTGGAAGTTACTCTTAAAAGGTTGCGTCGTTTGTTAACACAACCTTTGAGTAACTTCTTGACAATATGGCTGACACGATTGTACCAGAGGTCACTTAAGATCAGAGGTCATGGCGGATGGTAGACATGCGTAGACACATAACACCGTTTACTAACCTGACTGAGTCATGATGTGACGTGCAGTCATTGGTGTTGAAATAGCAGGAGAGAGTAGACCATTTGTGTTTTGTAAAAAAAATAAAATAAAAAAAAGTCAAGGATCTATTTGCAAACGGATGACGTGACCTGCAACTTCCAGAGTTTGGCTCACAGCTTCATTGGGATGATGTTAAAGGCAAAGCTAAAATTGATAAATAGCACCAGCACATATGTAGCTTTCCCTCTGAAATATTGAGGGATGTAACGAGTGCCCAAGAAGGTAGCATAATTTACTGACCTGTTCACCCTCGATGCCAAATAACGTAGTGGGTAGGTAGTTGGTCAAACTTTTCTTCCATAATGACAGAATTTCAAGCAAATGGTCTGTACTCATCAAGGAAACATTTGGCTGAATTGAAGCAATCTTACATAAAATACTTGAGAAAGAAATTCTAGCTTGTTTTATAATTTTTTCCCCCCCAACTTGCTGACTGAAAATGGAGCTTGCCGTGAATGCCATAGTCTCCACGGGCCCCGTGTATAAAACATTTGTGTAAGCAACAAACATGTGCAATGACCAAATTTTACGCACAAGGTGGCATGTATAAAAATTTACTTTGTGTCAAAGTTTGCGTACATATACGCACGCTTTTTTCCTGGCGTAAAAATGTGCAGCAGCCACACAAGCTTATATTTTGCTAGACGTTATTGCGATACACGGTAACATCGTTGTTTTGAGACCATTGTCATGTACCGTCCTGAGAATGGCATAACAATGGACGTTCATGACAGGGCTAGTTCTTTCCACGTTTTAGCTTTCTGGTTTGTCCAACAGTGACTCTGAGCTCTCACTTGCATTTCTTTGATAACTATGAGCATGGAGAACAGAGTTCCCTGTGAAAGAGGAAGGAGACACAGACCTATGTCGGTCTGTGTTCTGGCCGGGGCTTTTGTCTCGTTTCGCAGCAGTCAATCCAGAACTTTTTGTCATGGACGAATCCTGTCCCACTGACTGGTTGTCAATGAGTGGCTGGTGTCCTAGCTCTGTCCCATTTGGTGATGTTATGGAATCATCTGTGGACTCCTCTTCCTGTGAGATACCACTGGATGTGTGCCTTTCCTTCTCATCTTTATCTTTCATATTCGTATTTCTTGACAGACAGAACTTTTGTCCGCTCCCTGTGTAATTACAGAAAGAAAATATCAGCACTTTCTTTTGACTTTTCAAATATATAAATTCCTAAAAAATATATACAGTATATATATTTTATTGTTTCAGGAATTTAAAAGAGATGAATATCTTATTTACAGGAAAATAAGAAATGCGTCTTATTTTACTATTGTTAAAATCCAGCTCCTTTTCCCAACACTTTCATACCATTTGGACTTTTTTCTGATCTTGTGTTTTTAGGATTTAATGTAAAGTGGTAAACCGTTCTAAAGATGAAGGAAAATAATATACAATTTTCAGACCTATTACAAATGAAAGGCGTTACATGCATTTAGACACAGCACCAGGCTGGTTTACACCGTCCCATCATTCTATTAGAAACTGAACCTATACCCCAGTCTTAATGGTTTTTTTAACAAGTTTCCTTGTGTTTGGCATGAAGCTGTCACCATCTTGTTTCCGGTGGTAGTTGTGTTTAAGGGGACGCTCACACAAAATTGAAATGTCAGCCAAACATTCACTTTGACAGGAGCACCACCTTCTACATGTTTGTGGCGTCCTCTACATCACTCGTATCTGGGGGGGAAATACAAATCTCAGCCACGAGTTTCTGATTTTGATTTGCAAAATGTTTTGAAAATATTTTCCTTCCACCTGACAATGCATTTGTATGCATTTTTTTCTGAAGTTATGTAGCAATGTTCAGGTCGTGTTCGTGCTATGCATATTTTATTGTAAAAGAATATGCATAGTCCTTACTTGTTTGAAAGTAAGGATTTATCTGAAGCCAAAAGAAAGTGAAATATGACTAAAGTAATCTTTAAAAAGTAGTTTAATCCTTAATTTGGCTTGAGTGAACGTACTCACTGTAGAAAATCTTGTGTACCAGGAAAACAATTCCACATATTATTAACCCTGTCAAGAAACCTGTGATGATTGCCGTGTTTGAGAAAGACCTCATCCAGTCATCTGAAAGGATAATATTAAAAAAATGTAGATTATTATGACCACTTTTTTTGACTACACAACAAACTCAAACTAGATTTAAAATCTATCAATGTTTTATCTAATGCAAATGAGTAAAACGGGAGCTCTTAAAGTACAACCAGAATGTTTTGGGTGTTTCATTTCAGATCAGTGTAATCTGATATACCTGGGATGTAAATCTCTGTGTTCTTGGTCTGATTGAGCTTTCTCTCGTGGACTTTGCAAGTCACTCTGTGGTAAAAAAAAAAAAAGACTGTCAATTTTACTTCCATTTCAAGATTTTAAAAAAGAGAGAGAGACAGTAATCTGAATCTGAGCACAGTGTTTTAATATCTGATGTTCGACCTCAGCTGGTTTTACTGTACCAACACATATCAAGGAAAATTATTTTCTCGCTTTAAGTGTAGCAACTCCCCTATAGTTGCTCACATTTTTTCCATTTATTTTCATTCACATAACTCCTAATAATCATGTGAATTAGAGGAAAAGACAGTATGTGGAGGCACAAAAGGTTTGGCATTTACTGGCTACTTTTACTGACTTTACCTAAAACACATAAACCTATCATTACCTGTTGATTTTAGTCTTCACAACTGCTCTCCTGGTGACTGTAAAACATTATGTAGAGTTTGGACCTCTTGTGGGTTTTTCTGCTGGAATCTCTTTCTCTTCGTCATCGAGAAACATTATGTCAGGTTCTGGGAACCAGCACTCCGCCTTACACTGCAGGGTCACTCCTTCACTACCAGTGGAGGGAACGACTGTGAGCTCTGGCTTTGACGTGGCACCTAGAATGGGATCCAACCAACCCTTATAAGACACTGTCTGATGCAGTGCAATACATCGTCCTACCACGAAGCCAAACACAAGACCAAGACTCACCCACGTTCAGGACGATAATCGCGTGAACCTGCCACTGCTTCCCCCTGCGGGTCCTGCAGTGGTACCTGCCTCCATCAGACACCCTCAGGTTGTAAATGATCTGAGAGATGTTGCCGTCCTTCAGTTTGTTCAAAAGAAGGTTAGTCCGGTAGTGGAAGGCCGGATTCTTCATCCCAAACGTCTCGCATCCGTCCCGGTAGAGTAAGGTGATGTTGTTTATCTCTAAGCCCTCCTTGGACCACTCCAGCGTGGGGAGTTCACCGTCGACAGTGATGTGACAGGGCAGGACGACGGTTTCAGTCACATTGGCTGTTATTGTCTGTGGGACGATATCTGCTGAGGCTGAACCTGACGGGATAGCAGTTGAAAAAAACAATAAAAAGAGAAATCCAATGCTGGTTGTTTTTGTTTGTTTGTTTCTTATTATTGTGAACTGAACACAATTACAACAAATAACTAAACAGTAACAACTGCACTGCTGCCAAAGGTATTACTCTCTCATCTCAGGTTGGTTTAAACTGCCAACTGAAGGTTAGCCAGGTGTTACAATGGCCTAGTCAAATTCCTGACAAAAACAAACTGACAATCGTGAGTGGAGAACAAATGCTAAGAGCCAATCTGATCAGAGTGCCTACTCCTATGAGATTTGCTGCTCTGCACTGATTTTGCCAAACGACGTGCTGCCTTGGAGTTTACATAGAGTAACACAAACATTTACAGTATGATCCATTGAGGAAAGTGATTCTTAAATCAGAAAGTTGGAAAGATTTCCGATCTATTGACTCTTTTGAACAGTGATGTAAGGAGAAGGGTTATAGGTTAAAATCAGCTTTTGATTCAAAACCAAACGTAGCTGATTTCCATTTACTGCTAAAATTGCATGATTCTTGTGTGTTAGAATGATCCTTAGCAACAGGCTTAAAAGAGGAGTCTCGAGGCGGAGAGATGTAGTGCAGACCAACCAGGAAGTGGAGGCAGCCCGGGGTTGTGGCCCAGACACGGATCGACGCTCTGCATTTAATATGAGTCATATCCGAAAACACATTGATTTCACTTCGAAGAACTTTCGCTGAGTCCTCTCTGAGCCGATCCGAAAACTTTGTCTTGCCGTTTCTCTGTCAGTCTGTGGCCGGAAGCTGCGGTGCGCTCCTACCTGCTGCTGATCTCCGTCTGCTTTACGCTCTGACGCGACGTCAGACAGATAGAAACCTGTTATGGGAGGTGTCACTGCACGGCCCTGAGTCTGATTTTTTTTTTTTTTTTTTTTTTTTTTTCACTTTCCAAGCCTTACTCTGACTGCAGGTGCCCTGTCGAGGTTCCGATCCCGTGAGCGCATTAAATCCCAAACCTTTAGTCTGTTATACCCATTGTTATGCCGTCACTTCGGCACTCATGGCTTCACAATTTCACCTAAAATAACGAACAAATTTGTAGGCAACACGAACTGGTTTCTCAGCGTGTCAGCTGCCGACGGAAAGCAAACGAGATGCTTGGACGTGGAGCGGCGTCCCCTGCGCGTCCAGAGTGCTGCTCGGACTGAGCGCCGCTGCGCGCTGCAGGCCTCTCTCCATGGCGACGCGGCCTGATGCCGAAAATCATTCATTCGCGCTCGAAGCTTCTTTCCTTTCTTTTGCTCGCGACGGCGGTGTTGTCACATAGCGACGAGTTGTCGTTAGGCAGGAGGCCAAAATGTCTATTTTGGGCACCGAGGATCCGAGGATTCCTCCATGCGGCCTCGAGGGCCGCTGCGCACCGCGGGTCCAGCTGTGATTGTTGTCTGTCTTGCTGAGTTGGACTCTTTGCCATCAGTGGAATCAATCGATTCCGTCGACTTGGATCAGAGCCGAATCGTGGAAAGCAGATATAAATTTCTTTAAATTCTGTCTACTAAAATAAAGGCTTTATAAATTTAAGGATGTTATTTTTCGTGTGTGTGTCAAATTACGAAATGTTATTTAGTTACGTGTGACAGAACAACTTGAGCAGTTTTTTTTTTACTTGAATTAAACTATTTGAGAATCACATCTCAGTAATATTAATCACTAAAGTGCAAGTTTACCGCGATAACGATTTTGTATCTGTGAAGAATGCGCTGAGTCACGATGATCGTCTGATGAATACAGACTGCATGCTTGATTAACCGGTTTGATATCATTCTGATTCAGGCTTGGCGTGACGAAATGAAAATACTGATAAGCGACGTTTGTGCCATTCCATAAAGCTTTAAATTTCAATTAGGCCTATTGCCGAGCAGCATAGGAATTGAGCACCTGCTGATTATTACAATAATACAGTAGTGTGTGTGTGTGTGTGTTTTACTACTAGTAAAATGTGTGTGTGTTTTTAAATGCTTTTAAGTAATTTTTAATGCTTTTAAGTAACATTCGCTAACCAGTGGCGGAGCTAGACTTTTTTTCAAGAGGTGGCCAAAGGGTGAGCAAGGCTTTATCAGAGGGGTCCATATACAAATGATGAATGAAAGGAAACAAATATTTTAGAGAGAAGTTGCCATCCTTCCAACTCCAATGAAGCTCCAACAATTGTTTAAATAGACCTGATTATTTATTTGTCATTGAAGCTGTAAGACCATCAGCTCTGACATAAATAAAGATCTTTTAACGCCTCCCAGTTTGTAATCTTTGATTTTGGTTCATTAGTAATTTTGGGGGGGGTAGAGGAGGAGGGGAGGGGGGGGGGTGTACTCTTCCAGATCAGAAGGTGCGCAGGGCAGCACTTCCTCTCACAAAACCCTGAACTACTAATTCCGGGTTTTTTTGTTTGTTTGTTTGTGTTTTTTTAACACAAACGATGTCAAATAAAGACATGGAAGCCACCCGTCCTCCACGGAAAGAGGAGGATGTTGATCCGCAGGTTCAGGCGGCGTCAGACGTCCAAAGGAGGAGAAGGTGAATTAGTCTGAACTTTAACCAATAGAAAACAGTTTTATGCATATGGCAAATTATTTTAAGCATTGCTATATAATATATATATATATATATATATATATATATATATATATATATATATATATATATATATATATATATATATATATAAAAAAAAAATTCCCTTCTCACCCACCGCGGGTGGTCTTATCCTCTGAGCTCGAATCCTCTACCAGAGGCCTGGGAGCTTGAGGGTTCTGCGCAGTATCTTGGCTGTGCCAAGGACTGCACATTTCTGGACTGAGATGTCTGATGTTGTTCCTGGGATCTGTTGTAGCCAGTTTGGGGGTTACTGCCCCGAGGGCCACGATGACCACAGGCACCACTGTGGTCTTCACCTTCCAGGCCTCTCCAGTTCCCTGAGGCCCTGGTATTCTCCAGTTTCTCGTGCTCCTTTTTCCTGATGTTGCAATCACTTGGTATTGCTACATCTACCACAACGGCTTTCCTCTGATGTTTATCCACTACGACAATGTCTGGTTGGTTCGCCATTACCATTTTGTCTGTCTGGATCTGGAAAGTCCCACAGGATCTTAGCTCTGGTGTTCTCTACCACCTTTGGGGGTGTTTCCCACTTTGATCTCGGGTTTCCAGTCCATATTCTGCACAGATGTTTCTGTACACAATGCCTGCCACTTGGTTATGTCGCTCCATGTACGCTTTCCCTGCCAGTATCTTGCACCCTGCTGTGATGTGCTGGACTGTCTCAGGGGCCTCCTTGCACAACCTACACCTTGGGTCTTGTCGGTGTGGTAGATCTGGGCCTCTATTGCTCTGGTGTTTAGGGCCTGTTCCTGGGCGGCCAGGGATGAGGGCCTCTGTGCTGTCCTTGAGTCCAGCTTTTTCCAGCCATTGGTAGGATTTACTGATATCAGCCACTTGGGTTATTTGCTGGTGGTACATCCCATGTAGGGGTTTGTCCTCCCATGATGGTATCTCTGGCACCTCAACCTCCGTTCCCTGTTGTCTGAGACATTCACTGAGCACATTGTCTGTTGAGGCTTTGTCCCTGATGTATTTATGGATCTTAGTTGTTTCGTCCTGGACAGTGGTTCTCACACTCACTAGTCCTCTGCCTCCTTCCTTGCGGCTCGTGTACAGTCTCAGGGTGCTGGATTTGGGATGGAACCCTCCATGCATTGTTAGTAGCTTTCTGGTCTTAATATCTGTGGCTTTTATCTCCTCCTTTGGCCAGCTAATTATTCCAGCAGGGTATCTGATTACTGGCAAGGCATAGCTGTTTATATGGATTTTGTTCTTGCCATTGAGCTGGCTTCTCAGGACTTGCCTTATTCGTTGGAGGTATTTAGCTGTGGCTCCTTTCCTTGTGACCTCATCGAGGTTGCCATTTGCTTGTGGTATACCTAGGTACTTGTAACTGTCCTCTATGTCTGCTATTGTTCCTTCTGGGAGTGAGACCCCTTCTGTGTGGATGACCTTCCCCTCTTTGTGACCAGCCGACCACATTTCTCTAGTCCGAATGACATCCCAATGTCAGTGCTGTAGATCCTGGTGGTGTGGATCAGTGAGTCGATGTCTCGCTCACACTTGGCGTACAGCTTGATGTCATCCATGTAGAGTAGGTGACTGATATTGGCCCCATTTTTGAGTCTGTATCCGTAGCCAGTCTTGTTGATAACTTGGCTGAGGGGGTTCAGGCCTATGCAGAACAGTAGCGGGGACAGAGCATCTCCTTGGTATATGCCACATTTGATGGACACTTGTGCAAGTGGTTTGCAGTTGGCTTCAAGGGTGGTTTTCCACAGCCTCATCGAGTTTGCAATGAAGGCTCTCAGAGTCCTGTTGATGTTATACATCTCTAAGCATTCAATGACCTGCCATGCACAGGTTGGTGTGTCGGGTTTTGCAGTCTCGGGCAACTGTGCGGTCTACGAGGAGTTGGTGTTTGGCTCCTCTGCTATTTACACCGATACCCTTTTGTGCCGTGCTCATGTGTTTATCCATGTGTTTGCTTATCTTGGCCGCTATGATGCCTGACATGAGCTTCCAGGTTGTGGAGAGGCAGGTTATTGGTCGGTAGTTGGGTGGGACTGGACCCTTTGATGGATCCTTCTGGATTAGGATTGTCCGCCCTTCAGTTAACCATTCAGGGTGAGTCCCACTTTGTAGCAGCTGGTTCATTTGGGCTGCCATTCGCTCATGGAGAGCAGTGAGTTTCTTTAGCCAGTAGGCATGGATCATGTCAGGCCCTGGTGCTGTCCAGTTTTTCATACCTGAGACTCTTTCTTGGACATCTGTCACAGTGATGGTTACCGGGGCTTGCTCAGGGAGGTTGCTGTGGTCCTCTCGTAGAGTGATCAGCCACTGTGCATTGCTGTTGTGGGACGCCTCCCTTTCCCATATGCCTTTCCAGTATTGTTCCGTCTCCAGCCTTGGTGGGTCTGCTCTGTTGTTATTGTTACCCTGCCATTGAGAGTACACCTTAGCTGGTTGAGTGGAGAAGAGCCGGTTAATCCTTCTGGATTCATTCTCCCTTGTGTATCTCTTTAGGCGGCTGGACAAGGCTTGGAGCCTCTGTTTGGCAGTCTCGAGTGCTTCAGGTATGGGCATCTGCCTGTACTTTCTGGGTACTGGTCTTTTCATTGCACCCTTGTGGAGCTCTGACAGTTGGCTCACTTCCCTCCTTGTTACCTTGATTTTAGCCTCTAACCGTCTTTTCCATGGTGGGTATTGGGTCTCATGGTTGCTCTTATAGCCAAGTATCTCAAGGATCACTGATGCTGATTTGTAGATCAGCTCATTGGTTTCTGTTATGGTGTTGGTAGGGATCGTTCTCAATGCTGCATTCACATTCTCAATGAGACTTTCAGATGGTACTTCACTCAGCCGTTGTAATTGGCGCCGAGGAGGCCTGGTTGTCATTCGGGTCATGATTCTCTCTCTCAGGTCAGCAGCTGTCTCGTTCAGCTCTGTTTCGCTCATTGGGGCCGTGTATCCCCTCACTGGGTGGGGACTTGTAGTTAAGTCCCCACAGTCCTGACATCCGGGTTCCTCCCTTTTGCGTAGCATTTGTGTTGTATCTCGTCAATCTCAAGTTGTGATAGCAGTTGCCGTTTGCGGATGTTGGAACACTGAGCTACTAGTTGTTTAGCGCTTAGTGTTGACTGGGGATGTCGAAGTAACCATTCCTTCCCCAGTCTTTGCATGTAACCTCTCTCACTAGGGTTACTTGAGTAGTAGCATTCCAACAGATCCACATTTTCATCTCTCGCCCATTTCCGTCTTGTTCCAGTAGCCCATTTGTCATCAAGGTGCTCTGGTTCCCCAACACCTGACGCAGACCTTGTTTGGCCGGGCTGAGTCGGCATGTTACGCAACTTAGTATCTCTCATGGTATGAGGTAGGCAGTAGCTTGAAGGGTCTTGCCTAAGGACCCAGACTGGATTCGAACCCTGCCCTCTCGGGTGATATACTGATGCCTTATGTATTGAGCTATCCAGTCAGCTCAATATATATATATATATATATATATATATATATATATATATATATATATATATATATATATATATATATATAAAATAAAAAAATTCCCTTCTCACCCACCGCGGGTGGTTCTTATCCTCTGAGCTCGGGTCCTCTACCAGAGGCCTGGGAGCTTGAGGGTTCTGCGCAGTATCTTGGCTATGCCAAGGACTGCACATTTCTGGACTGAGATGTCTGATGTTGTTCCTGGGATCTGTTGTAGCCACTGCTCCAGTTTGGGGGTTACTGCCCCGAGGGCCCCGATGACCACAGGCACCACTGTGGTCTTCACCTTCCAGGCCCTCTCCAGTTCTTCCCTGAGGCCCTGGTATTTCTCCAGTTTCTCGTGCTCCTTTTTCCTGATGTTGCAATCACTTGGTATTGCTACATCTACCACAACGGCTTTCCTCTGTTGTTTATCCACTACGACAATGTCTGGTTGGTTCGCCATTACCATTCTGTCTGTCTGGATCTGGAAGTCCCACAGGATCTTAGCTCTGGTGTTCTCTACCACCTTTGGGGGTGTTTCCCACTTTGATCTCGGGGTTTCCAGTCCATATTCTGCACAGATGTTTCTGTACACTATGCCTGCCACTTGGTTATGTCGCTCCATGTACGCTTTCCCTGCTAGTATCTTGCACCCTGCTGTGATGTGCTGGACTGTCTCAGGGGCCTCCTTGCACAACCTACACCTTGGGTCTTGTCTGGTGTGGTAGATCTGGGCCTCTATTGCTCTGGTGTTTAGGGCCTGTTCCTGAGCGGCCAGGATGAGGGCCTCTGTGCTGTCCTTGAGTCCAGCTTTTTCCAGCCATTGGTAGGATTTACTGATATCAGCCACTTGGGTTATTTGCTGGTGGTACATCCCATGTAGTGGCTTGTCCTCCCATGATGGTATCTCTGGCACCTCAACCTCCGTTCCCTGTTGTCTGAGACATTCACTGAGCACATTGTCTGTTGAGGCTTTGTCCCTGATGTATTTATGGATCTTAGTTGTTTCGTCCTGGACAGTGGTTCTCACACTCACTAGTCCTCTGCCTCCGTCCTTGCGGCTCGTGTACAGTCTCAGGGTGCTGGATTTGGGATGGAACCCTCCATGCATGGTTAGTAGCTTTCTAGTCTTAATATCTGTGGCTTTTATCTCCTCCTTTGGCCAGCTAATTATTCCAGCAGGGTATCTGATTACTGGCAGGGCATAGCTGTTTATCGCACGGATTTTGTTCTTGCCATTGAGCTATATATATATATATATATATATATATATACACTTCTTAATTATTATTATTATTTTTAATATAAACAAATGTTATTACTTCAATGTACAAACATGACATTAAATCATTTCTTTGGCAGTAATGACGATGGCTGCAGCTAGTGAAAGCACTGTCATGAAAACAACACATCTGAGTATTGTTTTTGACTCAGATGTACAACAAATAGTAACTCAAAGCCTGTTCTTGAAACAGATTGCGCTGTGGAGCCCAAGAGAGCCTGTTAAGGTCTGTTACGTAACAGACCATATATGGTCTGCTACGTAACAGACCATATATGGTCTGTTACCATATATGGCAACAGACCATATATGATAACAGTAGGCTATACCCCCCGTATCTCATTTCAGTATTCACACCACTCGTGACTGTGACATCCGGATGGGCACACCAAGTATGGTTTTCGTGCGAGCGACAGGTTTCTTTGTGTTCCTTTTCTTCCTCGCTGTCTGCTTTCGTGCAGCGGACTGCGTGACAGTGATCTTAGGAGACCCGTTTGAAGTGAGAGCTTAAGAAAGTTTGCCTTGTTTTCTGCTGGAGGCTCGACCCGGCTATAGTTGCCTCTTTTTATCGCATCATCACCTCACTTACCCATGTGTGCTTGTGTCAGTAAGTGAACAGAGACTAGACAGAAAAAAAAATCTCCTCCCTCCCTCGGTCCTCCTTTTCCCCTCCCTCCCTTTCTCTCTCCCTCCCTCACTCACTCACTCACTCATTCAAGAGATAGGTTACACTGCCCCACCCGATGTGCACAGCAAGTATGGCTTCAGTGCGAGCGGCAGGTTTCTTTCTGTTCCTTTTCTTCCTCGCTGTCTGCCTTCAAGCTACGGACTGCGTGACAGTGATCTTAGGAGACCCGTTTGAAGTTCCTGAGCGCTGCGGGCTGGGCGAGTCGGGCTCGCTGCTGCGGGATATGGGACATGAAGGCACCCGGCAGGTCGCTACTTACCAGCGCGGTCAGTGGACGGTGAGCCCAGAGTACAGAGACCGGATGGAGACCAACTTATCAAAGATTGTTTTCATCCGCATGCAGTACAACGATGGAGGGATCTACGAAGTGACCTGCTCCAAGACTGGCACCAAGTACGTCCAGCTGGAGGTGGTTTATGCTGAAAAACTGTTAGTGACCGAAGGTGATAACGTGACGCTCCACTGTTACTATAAAACCAGAGGGAAACCAGGATTAACTGTTCGGTGGGTGAAAAATGGGAAACCTGTGTGTGTGAAGAACTCCAACTATAAAGGTTGCAACGGGACACCTGATGACAGACTGTCAATACCTACTGACTGGATCACTAGTGGAAATCTGTCACTGACCATTGAGGGGGTTCAGGATGAGGATAGTGGGGATTATTTCTGCTACATCCAAGATCAACATGGGGAACAATCAGGAACTCCTGAAGCTCACAGACTGACTGTCACTGAGAAAATGACACATCAGATTAACAGCAGCACAGCAGCACCTGGAAATGTAAGTGGCTTTATTCACCAAGTTTATTCTCTAGGCAGAATATAAAAACTTTAGTGAGTCTGAATGTCTCTGTAAACCTGCTTTTCTTTCTCTTTCTTCTCAGACAACTCAGAGTTGCAGTGAACACACTCAGCCTTGGCAGATCTCCACCTGGATTCTCCTTGTGATCCTGCTGCTTGTTGCTCTTGTTGCTCTTTGTTTGTGGCGCTGTGGAAAAATAAGTTGTGATTCTGGAAAAAATTACAAGCTTGCAGAGAAAAGCTGCCATCCTTCCAACTCTAATGAAGCTACAACAAGTGTTTAAATAGACCTGATTATTTATTTGTCATGGAAGGCTTAAAACCATCAGCTCTGACATAAATAAAGATCTTTTATCGCCTCCCAGTGTGTAATCTTTGATTTTGGTTCATTAGTAATTTTGTAAAACAACAAGTATTACCAAGTGAATACAACATGTACAGAAAAGGACAAACTCATGTTTACCATTTTCTGTTTGGCGACTGCGAGAGAAATTGCCATCAAAGATGTCATCTGAGTATTGTTTTACTCAGATGTCCTAGTTAAAACAATAAATAATCTATCATCACTCAAAGCCTGTTCTTGAATCAGATTGCGCTGTTGAGTCCACGCATGACAAGTGAACCTGCTCTGCTCTGGTTGCAGAGCAGCGTGGACAGTGAAGCACGCTTCACAATTCAACACATTCTCACTCCCGACTCGTCATATGTCGACGCTGGGGCAAGTTCCCTCAGCGTCACATTTTGACGCATCGGATACCCCTTCTCGTCAACAGTTGACGAGAAGGCTCTCATTGAACGCTGTACTTCCGTTTTAATAGAGCCACCGGTTCTCTGAATGCAATCATACCCGCCCATTACTGAGTGGGCGGGGATGCGGACGAATGCCCTTCTCTCACTCCTTCCTTTTATTCTGCTGTCGCTGCCATGGCGTGCATCTCTCTCTCTCTGCTCCTGCTTTCTTTTTTTGTGCCTGTAATCGGAGGCGATTTGGTCACTTCAGCTCTGGGCGACACCGCAAAGCTGTCGCCTCTGGTTCACTGCAGCGAGGGATCCCCGCGGCTGATCAGGAGGCTGAGAGATGACTCCCCGGTTCTGATGGCCGGCTCGGCTGACGGAGTCCTGCGGCCGGTGGAAAAGTTCGGGTCGCGGCTCAGCATCTCCTCATCGGGTATTTCCCTGGAGAATGTCAACTACAACGACAACGGACTTTATGAATTCATGTGCGGAGTCCAAATAGAGCGCATCATCCAGCTGAAGGTTTTCTTTGCCTCCGACATTCCAGCGTCTGAAGGCGAAACAGCAAAACTTCCCTGCTTCTTTTATACTCTGGGTGAACATGTGGCGTTTGTTCAGTGGGAAACTAACGGGCAGCTGGTGATCAAAGCGGATCGCTTCGGTAACGTCCAGTATGGAGACAGATTCACAGACCGTGCGTCTTTGCCACCTGACTGGGAGTCAGTGGGGGACGTGACGCTGATCCTGAAGGGACTCCAGCTGGAGGATGAAGGGGTCTATTACTGCTCTGTCCAGGCAGAAGACTCTAAAAAGAAAGGAGACCCAGGAGACCCTGCTGCATGCAGGCTGAGGGTCCAACAGCAGCGATGGACCTTCACCACTCCGACTGTAAGTATAAAACTTGCCGCTTGTCGCCTCTTTGCTCTCACCATGTCTTAATCCCATGTCCCTCCTCCACAGCTACAAACCCAAAGGCCCCCTGCGCGTCAGGAAACTTTGTGCATTGGCGTTACTGTCTTCACTGTCTTCACTGTTCTCATTCTGGTGGTTTTCGCTCCTTTGTGCATCTGGATTGGATGGTACCTTCGGTCTCATAAATCAAAGGAGGTGAAGAGGTGTCTTGGTGTGAAATGCTGCTGGGACAGAGACCAGGAAGTCTGAGCTGCGGACCAGGAAGTCTCATCTGGACTCTTCACCTAAAACACTCTTCTGTCTGTTTCATTTCATGCTGAGTTTTGCACCTTTCTGCTCTCACTGAAACTGGAGTTTTCTCAATAAAACTTATACAAATTTTTACTTACTATTACTCTTATTATTTCAACATTATATATATATATATAAATTTATTTCATCAAAATTTTGCACAGCACTTGGTGCTTTTTTAAAGTGCTATATAAATAAATTTGATGTTGATATTGAAATAAATATTTACAGTTTTCCTTGTTCGCGTCTCCATTTCAAAACAATGTGTGAAAAGCTTTAAAAAAAATAAAGCAGCTGGGCTAAGTGTCTGTATTGTTAGGAAGCGGACAGTTAATTAATTAAAACAAGATTTTGCAAAATTTTTTTTGTTTTGGCACTAATTGGTTCACCGCCATCAGGCTTGTTCCAGGACGACTTTTGCTATCTGATCCTTCCTCTCTGCATCCTTAATAATGCAAGAGCTCATCATCACATGCTTCTGTTCCCCCGCTTTAGAGGAATTGTCCTCCATTCAAAAATGACACACCCTCAGGTAAATAAATCATCTTCGGTCGAAGAAAGACAGCAGAGCAGGTCTAACGCCTATTTCCGCTGCGCGTCACCAGAAATCTGTGTAAACCATTTGCCACGCGCCATTAAACAGGCAAACTAATCGATGGTAAATTAAACATATAGGCACAAGGAACAAGGAAAACCATTCTTTAAATATCAACGTCAAAAATGATTTTAATATAGCGCAATAAAAACGGGATTAAAGCGGGGGCCGTTTAAACAAAAAATGCGGCTCGGCAGATTTAAGAACAATCTGAGTCATCTTGGTGTACGCGGTTGTGAAAAATGTGCTCTGAAACCGCTCTGAAAGGAGAACGTTCATTCGTCCGCAAGCAGGTTTCACCCACGCACCTTTCACTATCAGTAAAAAAACAAAAAAAAAAAAAGGAAAAAAAAGACATGAAATACTGAATAACTGTACTGACGACGTCTGCGCTATTGAGGAGCAAAACAATATTGTGGACACACAAAACACACACACACACACACAAAAAACACAACACAAAAACAAACAACATGGTCGATTGTTTTGCATATATGAGGCTCGCACACCTGCGGCGTGATCTTCAAAAGGGCGCGGCTAAAGACTATATATTTTTTTTCAACTATATGCCCTCAAGAATATCTGATCGAAGTGTGATCAGATATTCAAGAATAACAGAACCTGAGGTAACAAAAGGTAAACATAAACATTATGGAGGATTTACAGCAAGGAGAGCAACAAGACAATTATAATAACATTAAATAACTCAAATAATATGCGTTCTTCAAAGGACCTTGAAGTTATAGAGAACTAAGACATAATGATAAATAACGTAACAGTGAAATGAAGCCTCTTCGATTGGATCATTGATCTTTGATGAAAGAGTAAGAAAAAATCCGATGAGATGAGATGAAATATAAATGGCAGAAAAATAAACTGTCATTACTGGAATCAAAAGTCTCACGTGGAAAAAAAGTCAGACTAGGCAAACCTCACAGTGTTTGCCTATAGACAGGCTGACACCAGCAGAAGTCTAAAGGAAAATGTACAGATCAGAAGGTGCGCACTTGCTCTCCAAGGGGCATCATGTACCGTGCGGGTGTCAAAAACCCTAAATCACTAAAGGCAGCGCACCTTTTTTTTTATTAATTTTTTTTAACACAAATGATGTTAAATAATAAAGACACAGGTAATCCACGGAAAGAGGATGGTGTTGATTGCCGGGTTTAGGCCGTATGACGCCTGCGCGTAGTTCTGAACTTTAACCAGAAGAGTTTTAGGCAAACGGCAATTTATTTTGAACATTTCTTTTAAGATGTACTTTTTAATTTTTTTTTAATATGAAAAAAATGTATTACTTCAATGTAAAAACATGACATTAGATCATTTCTTTGGCAGTGCTCCCTAATGACGATGGCAATTTCTAGAAAGATCCTCCGCTTTCTCAGCGGCAGCGCGAGTCAAACACCAATCGGTAGACGGTGTGTCCAACGCGTCATAACTTACAAATTATAAGTGTCACAAGTTATGGCGCTTTAGTAACACCTCCTACTTTTCGTCTCCTCCCACAACCTGTTCATAAATAAGCTGACGTGAAACTCTTTCCTCACATTGCTCTCCAATGGAACCGGTGCGATCTGGATGTTTCCGCGCCTTCATCCTCTTCCTCGCTGTCTGCCTTCAAGCTACGGACTGCGTGACAGTGATCTTAGGAGACCCGTTTGAAGTTCCTGTGAACTGCGAGCCGGGCGAGTCGGGCTCGCTGCAGCGGGTGAGACTCGATGGTCCCCGGCAGGTCGCTACTTACCAGCGCGGTCAGTGGACGGTGAGCCCAGAGTACAGAGACCGGATGGAGACCAACTTATCAAAGATTGTTTTCATCCGCATGCAATACAACGATGGAGGGATCTACGAAGTGACCTGCTCCAAGACTGGCACCAAGTACGTCCAGCTGGAGGTGGTTTATGCTGAAAAACTGTTAGTGACCGAAGGTGATAACGTGACGCTCCACTGTTACTATAAAACCAGAGGGAAACCAGGATTAACTGTTCGGTGGGTGAAAAATGGGAAACCTGTGTGTGTGAAGAACTCCAACTATAAAGGTTGCAACGGGACACCTGACAGACTGTCAATACCTACTGACTGGATCACTAGTGGAAATCTGTCACTGACCATTGAGCGGGTTCAGCCTGAGGATAGTGGGGATTATTTCTGCTACATCCAAGATCAACATGGGGAACAATCAGGAACTCCTGAAGCTCACAGACTGACTGTCACTGAGAAAATGACACATCAGATGATCAACAGCACAGCAGCACCTGAAAATGTAAGTGGCTTTATTCACCAAGTTTATTTTCTAGACAGAATATAAAAACTTTAGTGAGTCTGAATGTCTGTAAACCTGCTTTTCTTTCTCTTTCTTCTCAGAAAACTCAGAGTTGCAGTGAACACACTCAGCCTTGGCAGATCTCCACCTGGATTCTCCTTGTGATCCTGCTGCTTGTTGCTCTTGTTGCTTTTCTTTGTTTGTGGCGCAGTGGAAAAATAAACTGTGATTTTGGAAAACTTTATGAGCTGGTAGAGAAAAGCTGCCATCCTTCCAACTCTAATGAAGCTCCAACAATTATTTATTTGTCATTGAAGCTGTAAGACCATCAGTTCTGACATAAATAAAGATCTTTTAATGCCTCCCAGTTTGTAGTCTTTGATTTTGGTTCATTAGTAATTTTGTGAAACAACAAGTGAATATAACATGTACAAAAAAAAGACAAACACGTGTTTACCGTTTCCTGTTTGGCGACTGCGAGAGAAATTGACATCAAAGATGAGACTTATTGCATGCAGCTCTTACTGAGATAGCAACCACATCGGAATGTGAATAGAATTGTAGAATGAAGTTTTAAGTAAAAGTAGCAACAGAAACAGATATTTAGGCTTAAAACATTCAGGGTATAAAGTTGAAGGGTGTTCAGGATGTGGCAGAATCAAAGATGTGGCATATATGGAAGAAGCTGAAGAACAAAAGCAGGTTTATCAGCTTTTACTGTTGTTTGTGGTGAAGGTGACAATTTGTCAGAGGCAACCAAGAGAATGTGCAGTTTTCCACAGTTGATAGGTGTGGCTCTAGCTCGACCCACTGTCACCTGGAAGTTTCTCTGGCTCAGAAAGTTAGCCACTTTTTAGTCATTTGCATGACTAAAAAGTGTTTCCTCCACTGTATATTCATTCTTTTGAATATGAGGAACCTTCAACACATTGGTTTATATGACATCATAAAGCAGTCTTATATTTGCTTTCCATAGCAGAAATAATAGCTCTAAATTAATGGTAAAAAGCACAAATTAGCTAAATGACTAAATATATAATATTCAATTTCGAAACACGAGTTAGACTCAGGAAGCATTGTTCTTGATCACTACATTTGTTCTTGACTTTATTTTTTACAGTAAACCAGGATGAACTTGAAAGGCTTTATTTACATGAATAAAGCAAAGAGAATCAAAAGAAATCAAGCAAAGGACGATCAGATAAAACGAATATACAACAAAAAGCATGAGAACTGACCTGCATTAATAACCCCATGATGATCCTCTACATGATGTAATCATGGTGTTGAGTGGAATGAAACAAAGCTGCATGCTTCAGTACATGGACCCTTTTGGACTAAAGAAACAGTGGAGGTGCTTTTCTGAGCATTTCAACGAACAGCACCTCTACAGGACGGCTGTAGATCACTTTTAGTCATCGCAGGAAATAAGAAAGAGATTCTAATGCTATTTGGGTTTCAGGCAATAAAGAGCAGGAGTGTAATAAACATTCAGTACAAAGAAAAAAGAATAGATAATAAATAATAATAATAAGAGAACACTGTCAAAATAAAAGATACAAACACTGAAATATACAGATTGTAACAGGGAAAGGACTGTTGGAGAGTTAGTGTGTCAAACACAACAGGAGCAGGACGATTCTGGACGAGTCGAGCTTCAATCGTTCTCACTTCAGATTCGAGATTTAACACAAGACTGAAACTAAACTAAATGCTCTCCTGCCTCTTAGTGAAATAATCAACTCATTAAGTAAAGGCAAATATTAGAGGAGAATTTGTTAAGATCTTTCCTTTTAGCGTTACAGGATAAGACGATGAAGCTGAATCTGGGCAGCAAATAAATCCACTTTTTCTTTTTGTTTGTTGGAGCAGAACTCGACGTCTCAACCCTCTTCTCTCCATGCTGTTCCTTTTCCACCGTTGCCACTTCCTCTTCCTCCTCCACCTCCTCAGTGAACCAACTCCAGCTGGCTGCTGGAGAAAGGCAGCACCCCGCTGACGTAGTAGGCGATGCCGAGAGAGAGGAGGGCGATGACCACCAGCAGCAGCAGGACCCTCCAGAAGCCCAGGTCCTCCACAAACTCCTGCCAGGTGGTGCGGAAGCTGGACAGGACGCCCTCGCTGCTCTGCAGGTTGGGGTTGAGCAGAGAGTGGCTCTCCATCGCGCTGGGACACAGAACAGACACGCCGACAAAAGGCACCATCAACACACGGACAGCTCTTCTGGACCCTCTCCCTATTTTTAATAACAGCTTCAACTGCGATTCGATTCTCTCTCGGTTCCGGGCTCCAAGGTTTCACCCAGAAAACTTTACATGCTAGTCGGTCTGCTAAGAATGACAAAACAAAAAACTATAAAATATTTTTAAAAAGGCGACCACAGAAGGAAGAAGATATCAAAGTTATAGACTTGACTTGTTTCAGACTGAGTAAAGTGTCCAAAGTTTTTTGATCCTATATCCGTGACGAGTCACTTTATTCCCTGAAGCTGTCAGCGCGCAGAACAGTGGTTACGGCGTTCCAGTGGAAAAACACCGAACCCCAGTCTTCCTATGTGTTCACATACTGACTGTACTATAGTAATATTGTGATTCTCACCAAACAGATTCTTTGCTGTGACTGTTACTGAAAGAAAAACACCCTATAACAAATAAACAAACAATGCTTTGCCTGGTGGGGGTGCAAGTTAACACTTTAGGGTGGAGGAAGTATGGGTCGGTTTGGAAGCCAGCAATTTCCAACTTTTGTAAATTGCCCTGTCTATGAGCCCCAATCAGGTTTGTTACGTTCACAGACCAGTTATCCAACAAGAAGAAGCCACGAATAAACGGGTAAAAACAACTTGGGGAAATAACTTAAGTCACTCTGTTCGATTCTCCCATCCTTCACTTCCGACATCCGAATGATAAAGTGAGGCGATTGTAAAGGGTTAATAGTTTGAATCATGCTGTTCTGACTGTTCCATAGCAACTATCAGAAGAAAGACATTACCCAGAACTGCAGCAGCTCATAGCAGCTATGACCTCATCTATGACATAGATCTATGACATCAAAGAACATCTAAGGCTATAAAGGCTTGTGTCTCAAAACATCAGGTTTCAGTTGCTCTCTTCAACAGTTAGTTTTGTGTGTAGGAAAGATTTTTGATATGGAAGAGGTTTTAATCACAGCTTTTTTCCCGTTGTCGTTTGGAGTAGGGTATTTGGTAACAACCGGACTAAGAAATGTTTTAAACAAAGTATTTCCTGGTACAAAATTTGATATAGTTACATCTCAGGACGAGTCCCTGGAAAATTATGATAATTTTCTTTTTGATTCTCCGGCTGGAGAAGACGGCTCAGAGGGAAGTGCTTCCTCTGAGCCGATTGACGATTTTAATGCGTTTTTATTTAATCCTTCCCCGGCTGGGGAAGATGATGCAAAGCAAAATCTGAGCTGTCAGAATGACTACATCGACGACTACGATGTCATTGACGCTTATCTTTTCAGGTCTTCCCTACATGGGAAGCAAAGTTGCAATTTGACGAAAAAGACTGCTGTGGAAGTGGAGGCTTCGTCTGTTCTTGGCCAAGAACAGTCTTCGAGTGTGGAGGTACCGAGAGGTGACAGTTCTGTAGTCTCTTCTTCTGCAGCAGAGACTACAGTACATACTTCCTCGACTGTGGAAGTTTCTGATGAAGAGAAGAACGTTGAGGTCAGACGTGATGCTGAAAAGTGTTGTTGTCGGTTGTCTTGATTGACAGCATTTTACATCTGCCTAATTTTTAGCAAGCCCAGAGATATTAGTCATTGTGATATGGATGGATATATCAATGAACAGTGAAAAACTCTCAAAAAGTGTAAGAGGGAGTAATGACAATTGTCCATCCATTTTCTTCAGCTTATCCGGCTGAAGAAAATGCCGGATAAGCATTTTCTTCAGCCGGTTGGAGATCCTTCAAACCTTGAAGGATCTCAGCTTGCTCCAGTCTGCTTGGTCCGTTCTTATAGAAGCTTCACTGTCCAGTCTGTAGTCCTGATGAACACCAAGGAGTTTAAATCCTTCACCCATCATGGAAATTTCACAATCCACCAAATCGTTCATAAATTAGGGAAACTGATTTGCTATGACAGCAGACAGATGTCTTGGGTTTGAATCCTGACCTGGGTTCTTTATGCACGGGGTTTGCATATTCTCCATGAGCATGAGTGGTTTCTCTCCGGGTGCTCCGGCTTCCTCCCACAGTACAAAAAAGATTTTGTGCACATTAGATAGAAAGTGCGTAAGTTGGTTTGTGCCTTTCTGAAGTGTAACTTTGTGTCTGATGAGTAAAACTTCAATCCAGCAGAGTGTGCCAGTTAGTAAGTGATTGTAAACACACATCAAATTAGCCATTTCCTGAAAGAAGAATGTCTCAGACAAATTGTTTAATCCCCCAAAATTAACATTACTTTGAGTTTGTTAATGAAGGGATGCTAACTACCAGTATGCACTCATTTTGCCCATTAGACCCCAGTTCAGAACCCTTTTCCATACATACACATAAGCTATGTGACTATCTTAGTTAGCAGATAAAAGCTGGATTAGATGAGATAATTTTGTTGGATCGCCAATAAGTACCTTAATAAATATCACTGATTTATTATTATATTATCCAGAGGAGGGAAGAGCACTCAAAAATTGTTATTGAGCTCGTGCCGCTGCCAGTGGCAGAGCTAGACTTTTTTTCAAGGGGTGGCCAAAGGGTGAGCAAGGCTTTATCAGAGGGGTCCATATACAAATGGACCGTTCCATGGAACGAAAGGAAAAAATATTTGTTTCCTTTCTATCAAAATTAATTAATATAACTAGTTAGGTTATAATTCAAAGCTTTCATATGACATAGCCTACTTACATTTCAGTCATTATAAAACTCAATGGTTTTTCACATATTCTTACCACACACATTTCAAGCAAGAGCTGGGAGATAAAACATTACAGGGCAGCATGTGCACTAAAACATATGTTAAAATAATCTGTCTACAACACAATCTATCAGCACTAGCATGGTTAATATAATAAACGAGGCACTATGCAGTGGTGCACAACCATTTTTTTTTTTTTTAGAAATCTATGACAAGTGCCGCCTCTCATTAGGAAGGTAACAGCGGTTACAATTTACATTTTACCGCTGGGCGGTAAAATGTAAATACCTGCAAAACTCCTCGACGGTGTAACTCTAAAGCCTCAGATGTGTTTTGGATCAAGCAGGACCCACATGTCAGTTTAACCAATGAACAGTGTCGGGCATCGGGCTGCCTTCAGGGACAGTCGGAAATTACAGTTCTCCTTAAATCTTTGCCGATCTCATAAGTATTATATTTTAAAAATTCCATTTCCAGTGGGGTGGCAAAGGCTCTGTTGGGGGGTGGCAAGTGCCACCCCGGCCACCCCTCTGGCTCCGCCACTGGCCGCTGTGTGTCCACCCAAAAAATTGGTATGAAAATGTGCGGCTCGGCGCCGGTAGGTGAGCTATCACTTTCAGTGGGATTCGGAGTTACATTGGCCACGTAAAAAGCGATAAACGAGGAAAATTTTTCATCAGTTACAAACTGCTGAAACTATAGTATAACTGTTTTGTTAGCGTGTGGGACGGAGTGCGATTTTGATCCCAAATAAATGTTGAAATCGCCGTCACGCCCACAAACACAAAAACAACTTGGGGAAATAACTTAAATCACTCTGTTCGATTCTCCCATCCTTCACTTCCGACATCCGAATGATAAAGTGAGGCGACTGTAAAGGGTTAATAGTTTGAATCATGCAGAACTGACTGTTCCCATGGCAACTATCAGAAGAAAGACACTGCCCAGAACTGCAGCAGCTCATAGCAGCTATGACCTCATCTATGACCTCATCTATGACATAGATCAAAGAACATCTGAGGCTATAAAGGCTTGTGTCTCACAACATCAGGTTTCAGTTGCTCTCTTTGACGGTTAGGATTGTGTTTAGGAAGGATTTTCAATATGGAAGAGGTTTTAGTCACAATGTTTTTCCCACTGTCTTTTGGAGTAGGGTATTTAGTGACCACCGGAGTAAGGAAGGTGATCAATAAAGTATTTCCCAGTATAAAATTTGATACAGGTACATCTCAGGATGAGTGCCTGGAAAACTACGATAATTTTCTTTTTAAGACGGCTCAGAGGGAAGTGCTTCCTCTGAGCCGATTGACGATTTCAATGCCTTTTTATTTAATCCTTCCCCGGCTGGCGAAGATGACGCAAAGGAGAATTTGGATGAGTACATCGATGACTACGATGTCATTGATGCTTATCTTTTCAGGTCTTCCCTACAAAGTTTCAATTTGAAAAAAAAGACGGCTGTGAAAGTGGAGGCTTCGTCTGTTCTTGGCCAAGAACAGTCTTTGAGTATGGAGGTACCGAGATGTGACAGTTCTATAGTCTCTTCTTCTGCAGCAGAGACTACAGTACATACTTCCTCGACTGTGGAAGTTTCTGATAAAGAGAAGAACGTTGAGGTCAGACGTGATGCTGAAAAGTGTTGTTGTCGGTTGTCTTGATTGACAGCATTTTACATCTGCCTAATTTTTAGCAAGCCCAGAGATATTAGTCATTGTGATATGGATAGATATATCAATGAACAGTGAAAAACTCTCAAAAAGTGTAAGAGGGAGGTAATGACAATTGTCCATCCATTTTCTTCAGCTTATCGGGCTGAAGAAAATGCCGGATAAGCATTTTCTTCAGCCGGTTTGAGATAATAAGTGCGTAGTTCTCATGAAAGAAGAATGTCTCAGACAAATTGTTTAATCCCCCAAAATTAACATTACTTTCAGTTTGTTAATGAGGGGACGCTAACTACCAGTATGCACTCATTTTGCCCATTAGACCCCAGTTCAGAACCCTTTTCCATACATACCATAAGCTATGTGACTATCTTAGTTAGCAGATAAAAGCTGGATTAGATAATTTTGTTGGATCGCCAATAAGTACTTTAATAAATATCACTGATTTATTATTATATTGCCCAGAGGAGGGAAGAGCACTCAAAAGTTGTTATTGAGTGCTTATATTGTCTATACGTTAGGAGGATGGGAAAGCTAGTTCTATGTTTGTGGCTTGTTTATTGTCGTCATAGCAACTGCTTTCCAAAATGGCTGTTGGTTACAAAAATTAACGGAAGAGGAGGTTACATGAGAACTACGCACTTATTATCTAATGTGCGCACAATCTTTTTGTTTTGTGGGAGGAAGCCGGAGCACCGGGAGAGAACCCACTCATGCTAATGGAGAACATGCAAAACCCCGTGCATAAAGAACCCTGCCTACGATTCAAACCCAAGACATCTTTCTGTCCGCTGTCATAGCAAATCAGTTTCCTTAATTTATGAACAATTTGGTGGATTCTGAAAAACTTGTGGCGATGAGTCTATTACAGTCTGCAGTAATGCTTAAGGAAAATCGAAGGTTTGGTTTTTAAGAATTAATTCATGATTGGGATTTCAGTTAAAATCAACTAACATGTAAAGGTAATTGGGGCCTGTCCATAGCAATGCGTAGGGGGAGCAGTGACTGGGTCTCTTTAATATTATTATTCTTGATTTCTTTTCCGTGATCGTTAATGCAGCTCGTGCCGCTGCGTGTCCACCCAAAAAAGTGGTATGAAAATGTGCGGCTCGGCGCCGGTAGGTGAGCTATCACTTTCAGTGGGATTCGGAGTTACATTGGCGACGTAAAAAGCGATAAACAAGCAAAATTTTTGACAGTTACAAACTGCTGAAACTAGAGTGTAACTGTTTCGTTAGCGTGTGGGACGGAATGCGATTTTGATCCCAAATAAATTTTGAAATCGCCGTCACGCCCACAAATATCGCCCTATCGGTACCAAACTCGGTCATGACATTGATACCCATGCCTGCTCTGGTAAGATATTCTCGAAATTTTGCTAAGGCTCACGGTTTTCTGTCAAGGTGCTTCAGAGGGATGTCATGGGACAGGATTTCCACACGCTCAGCCAGATTGACTTCAATGTATTTCTTATCTTATCACTGTTATTTCTGTGAGCGAGATACAGATATGAATCGTGGCAGTATCGGAGACGACACATAGCCCTCTCATACGCTTCAAACGGTTTTCCGATACGTATCACGGTTCCCAAACAGGAAGGAGTTGTTGAGACTGCTTCTTTTAAATCAAACTGGCTGACCTCAAACTGATAGAATTCTGTCAGTTTGAAGCAACTGAAACTGACAGAGGATCCATTACCATAGCAACGGAACACCAGGGCCAAGCAGCTGATTAGAAACTACAAAAACGCATCACTGTAGTTTTTACTATGGTGGAACTCTGGAATGAGCTAGCCTTTGGAACTACTTGTTTAAATTGAGAACTTTTACATCATGGGTAATTGCTTTCTTGGGGATTATTAACACACAGAAATGTGTGTTAATGCACATTTCTACTAATGTGCATTAACAATAGTAGAAACAATAGCATTTCACTGGCCCCCACTAGGCCACCGCTGAAGGTGGTGTAAAAGATTAGCCTGCATTGTCTTTGGGGTTAGGATTAGCATATAAAACGCTTTTAGCCATTTTTCTTACTTGTTAGCTGTGTTTACGATACTGAATGTAGTAAGTCAATTACAGACAACATTCTAATGATACCACATGTTACTGACAGCATTTAGGTTTACATTAGCATTTTGGCTAATTTTAGCTTACACACCCATTTTAACATACTGAATGGTGGGAGTCCATATTAGTAAACATGCTTGTGATTCTCCATAGGCTATTTGTAATTTTTTAGCCAAGCTTAGCATTGATGCTAATTTTTAGCATTAGAACTCTGGCTCCAAAGCGAAAGGCTCGCTTTGGCAGGCCTCAGTTAAATTTCTTCAGGAATTTTCTAGTTTATGAATTCATCTTCATTCAGTTTGATAGATGAACTCTCACCTTGCCCACACATTTACAGCTTTTGTGTTCATGCTGGCGACAGAATTTGATACATTTGTTCAACACACACAGAAACTCATCTACCAGGTATGTAAACATACATTTGTTGTTGAGCCAGAATGGTATTAAATCAATTTTCCAGTTCATCCCTAAGCTACACACCTGAAGCATAGCCGCTCCCGCTGTTCAGCCTATCTGCTCACCTGTATAAATACTTTAGCTGTGCTCTTTGAACACTGGGCCGTACTCCAGACATAGCGCCAGACAAAAAAAGATAGTCACGCCCTATTTCAATTGCCTGGCATGTAAAATGTTTTGGTTGTGTTCGTTCTACTGTGAAGAAAATAAATCAAGGTTTCATTATCTACTTAAGGTGTTCTATGAACAGTTTAAGTAGATAATGCAGCGCAGCGCGCTAGTCATTAAAATATCATTCAAATGAAGCCACAAACTTTAAATGAAGCCTGATTCATATGAATCAGAGAAACAAAGTTTAATCTACATAAAATGAACAAGGATAATACTGAAAAGTGTTCTGAGCTGGATGAGGAGCAAGAAAGCTATTGGTGGTGTTAGCTTACCCTTCATTGCTCTCTATTTCTTTTGTTTTAAATACTTCAACATAAATGTAAGGAATAACAATAACATAAAAACATAGAACAAAAACATAGTTAAGGATATCACATTTGGAGCACATAAAAACCCTCAAATCTCTACAAATTTCAACCAATAAAATAAGTTTGTGGAGGTTTTTTTTTTTTTTTACAGTCTTTTGGCTTAAAACTTTAGAATAAAACAAGAATCTCACATAACACTGAGACTGCAGCAGCTGCTGTCATAGTCATTAAAACAAAACATGTTTCAGAGTAAAATAGACAATGGGCTCATTGTTATAATAAACTTCTAATTTTCACCCAAGGTTGACATGCAAATCTCTTCTAACTGCCTGGCATTTACAAGGAAAACTCATTTATTTTATTTATGGTAATGTACACGTTGTCCCAACACATACCTTCATTAAAACTGGCCCAAGACATTTCAATATTTCTTTATATATATAAAATTTCAACCAATAAAATAAGTTTGTGGAGTTTTTTTTTTTTTTTTTACAGTGTATATATATGTATATATATATTTATTGCTGAATGAGAGAGGACCCAGAATTTTTTCTTGAAAAAATTGATAAAAAATAAAAATAAATTTTAAAGAGAGCTACTTTTATCCAAGCAGATTTACTGTCTATTATTAAAATGGAAATTGCCACAAAATACTTGTTGCATGTATTAAAACTAAAAACAAACAAGTTGATTTGGAAATATTTGACAAATTATGAATCTCGACCCTGCAGCTGTAATTTGTGGATCATGTCGTCCTTCAAATCGAGCCTCAAGGTATATCCTGTTTTACAGTTTCTGTTTTGCCTTCGATTCCACGCTGGGAGTGGAAAGCCACGAGGCAGCAGTCTCCTCCCCATCAGTCCCACCATGATTCTTACCTCTCACTGTCAGCCATCTGCATGGTCTCCAGTTTGGAGTGAGCCCCTCTGTTGAAGCCTTTCACTTCCTGTTCCTCCAGGCCCTCCAGCAGGCGAATGGCGTCCTTGTTGACGCCCCGTCTTTTGGCCAGCACCAGAGGAGTCGAACCATTGTGGTTACTGCGCGGAAGAGTGAGTGGAAAAGGAAAGAGATGAAAAACTGAACCTTTGTAGTGATTTACAGCCACAAACTCAAAATCACAAGGAGGCTTTGCTCAAATAAACCCTCCTCACACAGCACACGCACTCACAGTGATGAACAACTTCACAATTAGCTCTCATAATAGATTATCAATGACTGATAAACAAAAACAAGACATTGTCTGTGTCACAGCTTCCTGCTAGATAAGAACAAGTGCCAGCTTGTAAATATAAAATTATTAGTTATTCTTTCATTTCATGAACTTTTAGTTCAACAGAAGTATCTCCCGGAAGCCATAGCAACTCATGAGAAAATGTTGACTTTTGTGTAGAGTCATGTAACACTGATTAGTTAAATAAAAGAAACCACCAGTGTTGCTCCTCAAATATTTGAAATGGTTGGATAACCACAGTGTAAGCACAAGAGGTGTCTGGTTTCATATTCTACCACAGAAAACAAATAGTGGCCACTTTTCTGGCCTTAGAAAACAAGGAAAACAGACAGGTCAGACGCCGACATAAACTTTATACTTGCGTCTGTAGAGCTATGTTCTGCAATCTATTACAAACCAACAAAGCTTTGTTTAAAAACCTTTTGAGAAGCATCTAAGCTTTCTATTACAACTTCTACAAGAAATAACATGACACAGTCCGTCTAATCTGTCGGATTACCAAAATTACCCGCAGGTTCAGGGGATGATCCCAAGGCTATTCAAACTGAAAAACAAAACCCGTCTGCTGTGATTACATATTTGTAGTCACTACAAGTACATAGTTAAAGTGAAACCGCCTGTCTGAAATGAGAAACCCCAGCTGTCACTTTTCAAAATATGTTTGAAAAGTGACAGGATTATTTATCGCTAAATAAGGAGAAGATGTTTTTCCCTGAAGCATCTTTTCTACAATCTCACGTCCAACCAAAAGAACAGGTATTTCAGTTTCACAGTGGGAATGTTTGACATTTACGTATGATAGAGAGGATGCAATTGACAGAAGGCAAATGTCAGCACACCACATAGACAGCCCATAAAAGATAATCAGTAAGGCAACGTTAATCAAATAAATATTTCGCCTTTGCTTTTACCATTTATTCCGCGATGTAAAGATCCAACTAAAACGCTGGATTTAACAGCGGAGGAAACAGCAGTAGTAGTGGGTACATTAGTAGTAGCAGGGGACGCAGAAGCAGTAGAACAGTAATGGGAGAGGACACGCTGCTCCCCACACTGAGCAGCATGAATCCCTGCTCTCTGGAGAGCCGACAGCGGCTGGATCAAACCGATTTACTTTTATTGATCGTTCATCAAACAAAAAGAAAACTCAGTGTTTTTTAATCACCGAGGAGCTTGGGATTCTTCAAGTAAAAAAACAAAAACAACAAAAAGAAATAAAGAAAGGACATTCAACCCACTAAAACACTGGGTTGAATGTCCTACCCACTGTCAAACATTTTATACGTAAATGTATATATGTATAAAATATCCAAACAAAAACACCAGACTAATAGTTCTTTTGATCTAATACACAAACATCTTTAATGTGGATCCCAGAATTTGCAAATAAAGTTAAAAGCATCATGTGCATTTGATAGTGTGATGAGGTAAATGAATTGTAGATATGAGAAAAAAGGTCTCTGCATTAAGTTAGCTTATGAAGACTAACTAATGTGTTCCATCGGCAGTTTAATTTAATGTAAAAACATTAAATAAGCTCATTAGGTCTGGATTTGTATAAGGAAAGTCTCATGTTTTTGTGCTATATTACGAGCTGCGTGTGCATGTGAAACAAGACGTGGCTTTTTACCACCTCTGGTCATCATCCTCTCACTGTGCACACTTCTGACACCACTTGGGACAAGGCGGCCTTTTGCGGCTGCATTTACGGCGGACATGAAAGTCGGGGCAGAGAAAGGTGGAAACGGCAATAGTTTATTCTTCCAGAACACAGCATCAAGAACAAAACCACAAGTGAAACTGCGGCCTCAAGTGCAGAACCAAGCCACTTTTAAATCACAGTTTATAAAGCGCAACAAGTTCTCTTGAAGTGCTATACAGCGACTTAAGTTAAAATAAAAATGAAGATCTCTTCATTACAGTATGAATGAAAAAACTTTTACTTCTTTTTTTTTTTTTTTTTTAAGTTTTCTTTTGGCTTTAGTGGCCTTTATTTGAAAGCGCTAAGACAGAAAAATAGGTAAAAAGAGAGAAAGGACATGCAGCAAAGATCACCAGGCTGGGAATCAAACCTGGAACGGCCACATCCAGGACTAAGGCTTCCTTATGTGTGCTGTGCTTGACCTCTGTGCCCCCACGGCACTAAAACCTTCACTTCTTTAATCGTTACTCAGAAATCCGATCAGAGACAGTCGAAGACCTTTTTCCCCATTTTGACTTTTTGTTGGGTTTTTTTTGCATTTCAGACCCTAACAGTTCATTTTTATGTCATTTTTCTAAACGTTACTGCTAACCTGAACTGCAAAACATACTGAGAATGTTTTTCCACCACAACGTCAGAATTGCTGTGGACTACAACACATGGCAGGTCGTTAAATGTGGAGTACATTCTCTTTACACCCACATGTCCAGTGTAACAAAATCCCACTACAAGAAATACCCTTGAGACAGATGCTAGTGACCTAAATATAATTTTTGTTCCAGCAGGTACCATATAAATGTTGCAACTTAGCTGTAGTTTGAATATTCAAAGCAAATGGGTAACATCTTGCAAACAGAACAACAAAGGGAGGAACTTCATTGAAAGACACAGGCAGACCCCGACAAATAAAAGGAAGTGTGTAGCTGCCACATTCTCACCAGATATCGATCTTTAACCCGTTGGACACCAGGAACTGTATGGTATCCACGTGGCCGCACAAGTGCAACGCCGTATTCCCTTGGTAATCCGTCGCCAGCAGGTCGGCGCCGAACTTGTGCAGCAGGCGGCATATCTCCACGTTGCCGCGGGCGGCGGCTAGGTGGAGGCCGGTGCGGCCGCGGTTGTCGCGGATGTTGGGGTCGCAGCCGGTCTCCAGAAGCCTCTTGGCGAACGGGAGGTCGCCGTCGATGCAGGCCTGCAGCAGAGGCACGCTGGTCTGCGACGAGTCATTGATGAAGACATAGGACATGTCCGAGTGAGTGTCAGAAAATTCCAGCGTACCTGAAATCACAAAGCGGACGTTTAAATAAGCTTCAGGGTGAATGAAACTACAATATGCACTGAATGGTTTTGTATAGGAGGACACTTAGGATTGGTGAAATGCGTTGACTAAAACAAAAATGTATTTCCATGGAATAATTATTATAACAGTTGTATCAGTTAAAGACAGTTTTGATGTAATTTAAATAAGAGTTATACTTCAAACTTTTTAAAATTAACTGGGTTTTTTCCCCCCCAGAACTTCAATAAAAGTTCAGGGAAAAAAAACTTAGCTTCAATAGCTTGAATGTCCAGAGAACAAAAAATAATATTAATGTACTGACTGCTGTGAAATCATGCCTATTTTTAACATTAAGAGTGTAAATTTAGAGCAGTCAAGTCAAAAGCAGAAGAGAAACAGCTTTACCACATTGAGAAAAAAAAACACAAATTTTAATTGAAAGATAACTCATATATTATGTCACACCAACTTTTATTTCACCTGCTTATTGATCTATTTATTGAAATTATATGACTTTATATTTTAATTCTATTTTTATATGTTGCATTCTTTTTATTTTATATGTAGTCATGGCCTGAACTCTGTTGATGAAACAAGGCTGACTGACTGAATGTGGCTTAAGACACTATTTCATTTATGTTTATCAGGTTTCATTTGACAAAAAACGTTTTCCATGACCAAAACCAACAATTTTACATATTTAAACACATATTTTAAAATCTGACAATGTAAGTAAATTTGTATGCATACTGAGGAACCGGTGGCAGACGGAGCCAACATTTTCAGTCTGGAAACACAAATTCATTTCACGCTTACACAGATGTTAAAACACAGAGTCTTTTCTAGACTGTATCCTGCACACTCCACTACAAAAAACATAAGATGAGCCTGAAATAAGTACCTGATGATGATCAAGGCCCTACAGACTGGGAATGACTTTGCTGGTGTGCAGCATGTAGGACAAAAGAATTTCACGAAAACGGTTGACAAAGTTAATTTCAAAATAATCACACTACACAAATTAAAAATATTTGCTTAAAAAAAGACCATTAAATTATGAAATGTGTCATCCTAATACACTTTAGCTTATCCATCTTTTTATGTGACACAGTCAGTCTGGCTGTGAGTGGAAAAATACTCACTGTGGTCATTTCAAATTAATAAACACAAAGATCTGTCTCGATTCTTGCACAATATTCAGCCTTTTTATGAATGCCGTGGATTCAGAGGATATTTACCTCCGTGTTTTTTCCTGTGAACTTTTGCAGTTATTAGTTAGCTAACGTCTGAATGCAGATATTAAAACACTTTCTATTATAAGAAATGGGTAAAACTACGTCATTGCACAGCATGCTAAGGAGCGATGTTAGACACACTTTTTTGTGAACCTTAACTTCCTCAAAACGGCGAGTTGTAAAGTTTGACAGCAAGCCCCCAGCGAAGCAGCGCTGTTAAATTAACCAGGTGAAGCTAATTTAGGCTAAAAGCTAACAACGCCTCCCAGAGAGGGGCGTTGTGGTTCTTACTTACAACCCTATGCGGTTTGTAAAGGTAACACAGAAAAGCTATTACACAAACGAGGATTTTCCAAAAAGCAAAGGCGCATTTAGCTGAACAGACATTATTTTCTTCCCTCTTTAGCACCGGAAATAGGCTATTTATTGCACTTGCACTTAAACTAGTGCTGTGATTAAGTGATAAATTAGCACTTATTAGCTAATAGCACTAAGTGCTAATAGCACTTATTAGTGCTATTAACTAATAAGTAGTTAATTATGCATTTTTGTATAAAGCTGACAAACTATAAAATAGTGTTAAAATTGTTTAAAACTCTTAGTGCAAAGCTTTGTGTAATATTTTTGGTTAAGGAGTGCATAGCTAGGCTACTTGGCTGAAGCTAACTTCAGTGTTCATGTTTAGCAAAAACATGAACACAGACAGAATATGTGTCAGCTTGGAATTACAATTACTCCTTCTACGTTATTTTTTGTACTCATGCCCTATAATGACGTCAAGTGGAGGACACCAGTCTGCTTCTCCAGAGAACATAGCTTGCGAAGCTAATTTAAGCTAGAAGCTAACAGCGAATCGACATGAAGCCAATAAATACGTCGTCCTATGACTTTGCAAACACATACATGAATATAATGGTCATTTAGACGATTTGTAGGCCGCCGGCATTGCAACTGACCTGTTTATAAGTTTCCAAATTAGTAGAAAAAACTGGACGTCGCTGCTCTTCGAGCTAACGTTGCTAGCCGTGTTTTCTGTTTCTTTTTTAGTAACACAGAAGATGAGCACTTTGTCGCCATCTACTGTTCGATGGTGACTTCTACTGTTGCACTTCCATACAGACAGACTGATAACTTATCAGTGATTTATCCTTTTGGCGTATGCAAAGTTTTTGATGCATGGATAGTCCAAGTTTTGATAAATTTCAAGAATTACCATATTATTATATAAAAAATAATGTGATTATATTTTTATGTTAACCTAACAAAGAATTGGGACTTTTTCCTCATATAAGGCTAATATAGTTTGAATTACATCCACTAAAAAGCCAGATAAATATAAAGGGAGGGGTAGGAGTAGTTTTGGTTTTAAATCCACAGATCTTCCAGCAGTGCCAACAACAATAATGATGATGTATGTCCGAGACATTTTCAAACATTTATTAGGAAATATGTGAGCCCAAATAATACACCAGTAACTGCCTTTGTTTTTTGTTTTTTTTTGGTTGTTGTTCTGGATCCTCTTTGAGGAAAACCACATTGCTTTTATTCTGCTTCAGTCTCTTACAACATGATGCCGAATGGGACATTTGGGGCAAACAACTGTTTAATAGTCTGTTTACATCAAACAAAAAAACTCCTAGAAGCATTTTTTTTCATAAACTTTAATGTACAGAACATCATATTCTCATCACCTCCATAGTCAGTGAATAACACCAGGTGGTTGTATTATGACACAGGTACAAAATAATTACAATCTAGATTACAAAAGTACCAAATGCTAATGGAAACCGCACAATAAAGGTCAGAGCTACCAGACGAGACGCATTCTAGATGCAGTGGTCATAGCGGTTACGTGAGCAGAACATTTGACATTTTCTCCTTATTTTTAATATGAAAAAACAGCACGGAAACAAAGAAAAAAAAAACAAGAGTTAATAGAGTTTAAAACCTATTTGTTTCTGGAAATGCTGCTGGAAGACAAAGAGCAGCGATGCGTGTATCAAAAACCTAACACCGAAGACGCTTCATAAAAGCAACGGCTTGCTCACAACACAATGAAAAGCTGAGATTGACCCACTTTGCTCGGCTTGTGACCCGTCTGAATTCACATCAGTGCACCGTCAGTCGTTGGTTCTGATCTCAAACTGTTTCGGACTCTCTGTTTGTGCCACTGAGAGGGAAAAAAGTGCTGATTTGCGTTTGTTTCAATTAAGAAAATAACTCGCACTTCATGGTGTTTCTTTAAGCCTATTTCTTTCACCAAAACCATTTTGAACGGAGCGATCTTGAACATTTCAGCTCATTTATCAAACAACAACTGTGCTCAACACAAGTTGACACCAAAAAATTGATTGTGATCTCTTTAAAAATGTTATGTGGACTGACTGATATATTCTGTATTTTGTGCCTTTGTAATTACAGCTTGTTTTGAATACAAAATGACTCATAAATAGAACCCTCCAGCAGAGATACTTTGGTTTGATCAGGAGTCCAAATCTCATAATTTGTAAGTAGGTCAGCTGGTTCAGATGGGAACAGAAACCTAAACAAATGGAAATAGGGTGAAATATTAAGACCTCAGAAAAAATAATTAAATTACACAAAATATTTGAGTATTTCTTTTGGATTATTTATATTAAAATTCATGAGTATGTTTAAGTACATTCAAAAAGAAACTGATATGCTATTGATTGTTTCTCTGTACAAAAAGGGAAGAAATTAGCTCAAAAGGGAAATTTTGATCAAATTTCAGTCTGGATTTTACTCATTTTATAATGCATTTTATAATACAATTCAAATTCCTATGGCTTTAGCTAAAATGCTTTATCATGTTAGCAAGGTAACACAATAGCATGTTAGCATGTGAGTTTTCAGTGCTTTAGTGAGTTCTCTAATGCACAGAGCATTAGTTGTACTTCTATAAAATCTACCTCAAGCAGAAAATTACGACGAATTTGAAGATCCGATGGTGATAACTGTTAAATGTGGATCTTCTATTTAGGGCTTTCCAGCCTTAAAAATCACCTATTTTGACATTTTTCGTCATATTGCAAATCAAATTAAACAAAAACTAAAAGTTAAAAATTTTACAAAGTGAAAAAAAAAAACCTTGGTTGAACATGAATTAATATAAAAATAAGTCTGGAGTCTTCTAATATTGAACATCCACACTCCCAAACAAATCTCACCAGCTAACATTTTAGCAGTGTATTTGGCTAGCTCACCAGCATGTTTCTGTGGGTCACGTCTTCCTGATAGCTATGAATGGGGCACAAACTGACAGTTGGGGGGAGAGAGTAAACTATTCGCTACCGCACCTACAAATTACAGCAATGCCATGCGTCTGAGCTGAGACGTGTGAAGGGTTCGTCCCTCCGCGAGTGTGTGCACAGCTAGCTAACGAGGTGGCTCTCTTCGAGGTAGCAGAGACTGATTCTAGCCAAGTACCGTGAATTCAGACAAAAGATAAACACAAACATCAACAATAGCACCATTGTCAGTGTAAATCCAGAGGGGAGAAATCCCTCCGCGGCTCTTCTCTATCCACATCCGCCCTCCGGCGTCTTTCGTCGATGAGCCTACGGCTCCTAAAGGGGATAAAATGGAAAAGACAGCTTCTTCCTTTCAAATCAGTCACATGTTCTTGCTCTCCATCAAGTGCTAGTCCTGGCGTTTTCTCCCACCCGCTCTGCTCTGGTCGACAGCTACAAGATCTTGCTGCAGACTTGGCAGCGGCTGACCCTGGAGCGTTCCTGACCGCCCTTCAGGGTCTCCTGCTCTGTCGGCGCGCCGAACTCCAGCCGGGGGTCAACTGTGGTCAGCCAGAAGCTGTACTTGTTGGCGAAGTAGTGGCAGGTGCCCCTGGCGCCGTTGCACTCGATGAACGGGGTAGAGCGGAAGTCTTCCAGGCAAGAGCCGGGAGACATCAGGGACTGACCGCCGCCCTCAGCGCCGGCTGCTGTGTGCTGTGGCGGGAAAAAGGGAAGGACAGCAATAAGCAAAACTAGATGAAAGTTTCTGTTTAGCCTCTGACATTCAGCCTGAGGCTTTAGATGTTGATGATATCAGTCTATACGGTCTACAACCAACTAGGGAATGTATCTTTGATATCATTGCTGATAAACAACCATGGATTACTTGTACTAAATATATAAATATCTGGGTCTTTCATGATGAGAGTAAGGTTGTCGTTTGTCACCGATTCTGTTCATAACCTTCATGGTGTTGAGGGGATTCGTTTTGGTGGCCTTTGGCCTTTGATTTTGCTGCTGGCCGGAGGGTCAAAGCCTCCAAATTCAACACCATTGTCCTGAGCCAGAAAAGGATCGAGCATTTTGTTCATGTCAGGGATGACCTCCTGGCCAACATGGAGGAGTTTAAGTATCTCTGTGTCTTGTTTATGAATGAGGGAAAAATGGAGTAGAGGATGCATTGGCAAAGCGGGCACTGCACCAAATTTCCTTATCCCTTCTTTAAATTATACAAGATGATTCTCTGATTAGGAAAGAAGTCCTCCTTCAGCTGGATATGCAAGAAATCTCAAGCATGTCCTCTGGAGGAAAGTCTTTCAATTGCCTTTGGTCTCCAGTTGATGACCTACCATGAGGAAGGAATATCCGATCCAAAGACTCCTCCAGCCGAGTGGGCAGGTAGGGATGGATAGGTCCTGACTGTGGACCGCCACCGCCTGAGACGGCGCCTCGCACACCGAACACCTGGACGGTTCGGACAAAACAAACAAAAAAAAAAGGTGAATGCTTGTTAAATGCCACACGTCTGTTGAAAGACGTAGCTGTGGTGGAGCACAGCACCTGCTGATGTAAGGCCGAATCTGTTCCTCGGCCACAGGCATCATGGGGATGGGCGCGGTCGTGGAGAGCCAGAAGGATTTGTCGTTGCGGCTCGCGTAGTAGCAGGTCTCAGACGGGTTGCAGTAGAGGAAGGGGATGGTGTTGAACCTGGGGAGGCACGAGCCCGGCTGACCTGGAGAGGTGTGGAGAGGTCCCACAAAGTTAACAGGCTGGTGGCGAACAAATCGAGATTTGTTACAAAAACACATTGCACGTTTGAAACAAGATCTAGAGAACATTCAGGTTTTAAAACCTCACAATATTTCAGCTATTACAGCCAATATATTTAGGAACGTAGCTGCAGAGTTTCAGTGAGAAATCGAGTCTTTACACACCAAGGTCTTGGTTGTGTGCCTTCTCTTGTCCCTCCACGTACAGCAGGCTGTATCCTACCCACAGTTGGGCCATGCCTTGGGGACACATGGGAACATCGGTGGTCTGGCTGTGCTTCACCAGAGTGTAGCCGACGCTGACGCTGCGGCCGACGCCGCCGGGAATACCGGGACGACCGATGGCTCCGGGAAAACCTGAAACGTGACCAGAAGGTAGCCAGGGTTTCTCTTTATGTACATGTCATCTTGTTTATATATATATATATATATATATATATATATATATATATTATATATATATATATATATATATATATATATATATATATATGTGTGTGTGTGTGTGTGAAGAGAGTAAAAAAATGTTTAAGAAAGATGCTGCAAAGAAAAAAGTATTTGTATCGCTCTCAAAATTACCGTAATTCGGAATTTTTTTCACTTGAGAGATATTTTATGTTTTGCCCTGTCAGTTTCATTTATTTTGGCATTAGATTCTATTCCATCAGATGTTTTGCTGCATTTATTTGAGTCTTTTGTGTTTTTAGAAAATGGGTGTGAAATTGTATAGCAAGTATATAAGTCAATATCAATGATGTAACAAAACAAACAAACTGACCTTGATCTCCAGTGATCCCTGGGAAACCAGGGATGCCCGAATCCCCAACCTGCCCAGAAAAACCGGGCGATCCGGTCCTGCCGAGCTCACCCCCAGCGCCTGGACGACCCTTTAGACCTGCGGCAGAGGAACAATTACCATTCACAACAAAAGTACATATTTTCAGATTCCTTTTAAATGTGGTTCTGTTGCTCAGTTTTGCCACAAATACTCAATTATAGTCTCACGCAAAAAATATTCGCATCAATAATAATCAGGCATTCCACAAGTCTGGCCTTAATGTAAACGTAACAGACATAAAACCATAAAAGGTGCTGCTGTGAGGTTCAGGGACACAGCACACATGTGGTAGATGAGAACAAAGACACAAGAAAATGATGTCTAGAGGAAAAGCACTGACTCCACACACCACACCACTTCCTGTCTCTTCAGCAGGGACTAAAATGGTACAACTTTCAAAAGTTACCAAGCGGGGAATTATATTTAATTTGGTTACAAATGCAAAGTTAGCATAGCTAAAATATTAGCTATGCTAACTCTAAAGCACTGACCCTGAATACTAGCTGTGCTCACCCCAAAATGCTGTACAAACTTAATAAGCACCTCAATTTCAACTAAAGTTGACACCAATGATATGTCAATGACACAACATGTGCTGCAACATAGCGTATGATCCTCCCAGGTCCAAATTTGTCATTACACACATCAAAATATGTGATGCGCTACAGGGAGTTTTGCAGCGATGCATTATGGGTACAGAATAAACGCCATTTGCTGCACTGGATCAATTGAAAGTTCACAAAACGGCCAAGTAAACGTAGAATTTATCTGGACAATTCCATTTAGGAGAAGCTAAATGCGCTTCACAAAGTTAGCAAAAGAGCTACACAAAAGTGGTCTGTGCCATTAGTGGGTTAGCGGGAGAATGCCGGCTGCTGGTTGAAGACAACAGTCCAGCACTTCATCTGGGTAATGTGTTAAAGATTTGAAGCAAACAACAAAGAAATGATCTGACATTGTCTGGCTATCACTGACCTGGCCGTCCGCTGAAACCAGGCTGGCCGGGCTCTCCGGGACCACCGGGTGGTCCGTTGTAGCCGGGGACACCAGGGTCTCCAACAGGTGCAGGTCGCGGTATGTAAGGCAGTGGGGCTCCTGGAGGACCCTTACGCCCAGGTCGCCCTGAAAAGAAGGGAGAGAGAGCAAAACGAATGAACGGATTAGCAAGGATGACGTAGTTGATAGAGAGGAACATCATCAGGAACTGAACGGTGTTCCCGCTCTCACCCGGTGATCCTCGACGCCCTTTGAATCCAAAGAATCCGGGCTCTCCGGGCAATCCTTTCGCACCCGAAGCACCGCCCCGTCCGTTGTCACCCGGAGCTCCTGAAAAGCGAAACCGCTTGCTTCAAGATTGAAGGCTGTGTTTTGTGGAGGAAGGACACAAATGCGGTTGTGCTGGAGGAGCGGGCAGCAGCCTCTCTTCACCTTTTAAGCCAGGGAATCCGGGGAATCCGGGACCTCCGGGACTTCCTGTTTCTCCCTTCGGGCCAGGGGTTCCAGGGAATCCTGGGAGCCCTGGGTCTCCCGTGTCTCCCTGTGCTGTGCCGGGACCCGGTGGCCCAGGAGGACCGGGAGGGCCCTGGAAACCTGGGAGTGGAAAGAAGAATGTCATGAGATCAAGCATAGGGAACAATGCAACTAGATTAAGAAGCTGTGTTTACCGTATTCTCCATCCAATCCAGGAAGTCCGGGGTCTCCCACAGGCCCCGGGAAGTTTCCTGAAGTACTCGGACCAGGAGGTCCGGGTCGTCCAGGGAACCCTGGCGCTCCAAAAGCTCCTGACATCCAAAACAAAAGCCAGCGTTCATACTTTCTTACATTTGAAAGCCTTTTTGGATTTTTTCTGATCTAAAACTCACCCGAATCTCCTCTCTGTCCTTTTGATCCAGGGAAGCCTCGTCGTCCAGGGAAGGAAACACCTCTCTCTCCTTTCTGCCCCTGCGCACCGCGGAGGCCTGGGTTTCCTCCTATCGTTGTACCTGGATGGAAACAGATCGGGTGTCATGTCTGCAAAGTGCTGCGTTTAGCAGTTTCACTGCTGATTTGCAGAGCCTTACTTGTTAATTCAATAACTGTAAGATTTTGGTGTATTTTGCTCCATCAAAATACACCAAATAGGAGGAATAGGAAATAAAAGCATAGCCAGCATAGCCACAGTCACATCAAGTAAAATGTGACAAACACTAAAAAAAGAAAAAAAGAACTCTCTCTTTAAGCCTGTAATGATCAATTTTGCCAGACAATAAATTGTCCCAGACTTTATTGCGATAAACGATAATATTGTTATTTTGAAACAATTTTCAAGTAATATAATCGCAATGGCATTATAACGCAACTAAACATTCTGACAGATCAGTAATCTTTAAATTCTAATTAACATTTAACTCTGGATCCAGATTTTAAATATCCAAAATAAATAAACAACCCAACAGAAAGTACAAATGAAATGAATCATGAAGTCTCTGTGACCAAAACTGTCCTTCAAAAAAGACGTGCCGGTTGAGAGGAAAGCATCCAACTGGACACTTTTGTGATCCAGTTTTTGGTAGAAAGAGAAAAGCAATAAATTAAGGAAATGCACCACGGTGCGATCAGAGCGAGGCGCCGCTCTGATCTCGATGTGAGGCTTTCATAAACTCTAACTGGTAATTATCTCCATCCACTCAAGTTTCCACTGATGTGAGAGCGTCCTCCTGGCCTGTGTGCGTCTGTGTAGCTATACACACGCAAGTGCAACATTGAGCAACTTACACGATGCATACCGATATTTTTGACCACGTCATTCAATATAATGTTTGTTCTCACACTGGTGGCTGCCTGACGTGACTGCATGGAACTGAGCCTAAACAAGCGTTTTACCGTTTTGATTGAATCACTGAATGGATCAAACTTTTCCTTGACACTCCAATTTATTGAAACTCTTATCTGGATGATTTTAGATTATTGAATAAGCTTTATTACTAATAGGTAAAGGACCTGACCAGAAGTGTAAAAGGAGCATCATTTAAAAAACAGTAAAGCATCTCTACATAGTTCATTTCTATGTGTATTTTAAATTGTGCTCTTAGATTCAAAGCAGGATTTTAGCTGGGTCGCTCCAAAACGTTTATGTTACTTCTGGTGCAACGGAACTTGTTGGTAAAATTTCATCTAAATCTACTAAAGGTAATTGTAATATTTATTGGTATTTGTGTTGAGTTTTGAGTCCTTTGAGTCCATCAAAGGAGATTAAACCATGAAATCTTTCTCTATACTAAATGTTTTGGTTGTGTGATTTAAGAGAATGTCTGGCGGTTCAATTCCGCTCCAAAACGTTTCACAGTTTGGATGCAGTAGCCTAGCTAAAGTGAGAGTTTGTGTGTTCTTGCCTGGGATTCCAGGCGGGCCTTTCGGACCGGCGAGGCCATTGAGTCCATCCAGCCCCGGCGCTCCAGACAAACCTGTGAAGAGCGTGTCGTGAGAGCGTCTACTAAAATAACCGCATCGTAAAGCTGACGTAACGCTGTCATGTTACCTTTAAAACCGAGGCCACCTGGACCTCCGGGCAGTCCCGGGGACCCGTCCGGTCCTTGTCTCCCAGGGAATCCGGGCTGACCCTGCGGCCCCGGGAACCCAGGTGGACCTACATGAAATTGAGTGACAACATGACAACTGTCCTCCAACAGACAAAGTACATCGAGTCGTCTTTCATCAGCTTCGTCTTCGGGGTTCGTGTCTCACCCATCGTTCCGGGACGCCCCGTGTCACCGGAAATGCCCTTTTGTCCATCGGAGCCACGCAGTCCCAGAAAGCCGCTGTCGCCAAGGGAACCGTCGAGGCCTCGAGGGCCTGGAGAAATGTTAGGTCACTGTTCACTGGGACACTTTCTTGATTTATTGAAACCTAACTCAGCTGCTCCACCAATAGAAGTTAAAGGACAAATATGAAGATGTTTCTTTTACTGTGACGTTTGAATGAAATGTGATCCGTTTAATCCGAATCCAAAGTCAAAATAAATACAAGCTGTAAACTATAGAAACCCCAAATGAGATGGACAGCCCTACCTTACAGTGAAAAATCAAATCTTACCCGGAAAACCTGGATTTCCCGGCTGGCCTTTCACTCCCGGTCCTCCAGGATAGGCAAACGTCTCTCCAGGTGGACCTGATTAACAAATGTCCTGATTGTTTATCGTTTTTATGAGCAAGACATTTTATGAGCACGGATTGAAGGAAAATTGCCGCTCACCTTTTCCTCCGTTTCGACCGAATTCTCCAGGACTTCCAGGGAATCCCGGTGAGCCGTCTTCACCCTGAAGGATCAGCGGTGAGAATTTCAGCTCCACCACCTTGATTGTGCTGGACGATTACATGAGGAACAGAAGTGTGTTTCCTCACCCTCGGTCCAGTCATGCCCGGGAATCCCATGATTCCTCCTTCCCCCTTTCTTCCAGGGAAACCCTGTGGGCCGGGCTGCCCGGGGAAACCCAGCTGTCCGGCCTGGCCTTTGCTGTCCATGGGGAAGCCGGGACGTCCCGGAGAACCCGGACGCCCAGGCAGGCCTGGGAGACCCTTGTCACCTGGAAATACAACGAGGAGGGATGGCATTTATGGACAATGGAAACTCAGTCAGCTTCAACAAAAACTGGTAAACACATTTTCTCAGTGTTGAAACCATTTCCTAAACTCACCACACATTCATACATTCATTCAAAATAGTTCCTTTTCAAAGTAGTTTATCAAACCACAGAAAGTCTGAATTAGTGTGTTTTCTGCTCTGGTATGCTCTGTGGAAATGTTTGCAGAGACAAAAACAGCCAGGTATAACTTCTGAAGTAGGAAGTTGTTCTTGGGTATTTGAAGATGTTTTTTTTCCTACCTCTAGGTCCAGTAAAGCCCTGAAAGCCCGGGGCTCCGGCGGCCCCTGGTGGGCCTTTCTGCACAAAAGGAACAGGGCCTGGAAGGCCCGGGGGGCCGGGGTTTCCTTGGTCACCTGTGGAGGGTAAAGGAACGTGTTTGGGTATTTGTGCCGCTCTCTGTCGATTGAGGTCGTCCTTTGTGTGATTTCAAGCCAAACAGTCATCATCCCCCTCCCTCTGATGTTCACCTTTCGGTCCAAACCGTCCAGGACCGCCAGGAAACCCATCTCTCCCACGGTCTCCGGGAAACCCTTTCCCGCCGGGAAATCCCGGACTCCCGGGACGACCCGGTAGTCCGGGGAAACCTATCAGTCCCGGGAGTCCTCTTTCACCTGCAGATTAGACAGAACCTTTTTTAATGATACGGGCCGGGCAAGTGAGGAATAGACCGTTAGGAGGATCTTGTCCTCCCTACCCTTTCTTCCCGGCGCTCCGGGTCTTCCAGGAATGGTTCCCGGGCCTGGCAGTCCAGGGGGTCCCCTCGGACCTGTTCCTCCGTTGACACCAGGGAGTCCCGGGGTTCCCTTCATTCCAGCGGGGCCCGGGAATCCTCGATCTCCCGGTTCACCTTTCCGGCCGCGGTAACCTGACGAAGGCGGAGGGTGGGGATGAGAACGGATTAGGCCGGGCTCAACTTCCGGGAATCTAAACAAATGATGAAAACTTAATATGCAACATATTTAGATCTGGAACAAATCAGTGCATAGAAGTAAAAAACTGATAAAATAAATAAAACTTACCTTGTTCAGAATACATCAACTTACCTCCAATGAATTAAGTTTACAAAGAAAATACAGCAGAAATCAATTCAACAATAACTTTGCGTCAAAGTACCAACACTCGCTTACAGCGTGGCAGACTGCAGGAAACAATGTAATATATTTCTTACATTGTTTTTTGTTTTTTACAGTCTATCTTTTGCCCCAGCTGCGCTACGTTACACAGACGTAAGCATGATGCGCTTCATTTGGATACAGAAGATATCCAGAGGTTTCCAGTGGTTAAGCAGTTATCGGAACAAGTGCGCAATTTCCACAGATGCACCAATTTCCCAGCAGGAAGTTGCATGAACACTCTTTGTTGTTTCCTGGGATGAGATTTTCAATGAAAAATGCATATTTTTGTAAATGTAAAACGTTAGATGCAACTCAAAGTGTATTTTATTCTGATTCTGGTCTGCTCTGCATCCCCAGAAACAGAAACACGGAGAAGCGGCATTCAGCTTCTACGCACCGCAAATCTGGAACAAACCTCCAGAAAACCGCAAAACACACAAAACACAGAGTTTCTTTACAATCAGGGCTAAAAACCCACCTGTTGTAGTGTTGATTCAATGGGACTTTGATCAACATGTTTAACGTGTATTTGCAGTGATGATTTTGGTGACGACACACATTTTAACTCAAGGTTTGCCATTTACTCCATCATCTTCTTTGTTTCGGATTGGTAGCTGATTCTGTCTCTCTGCTACAAACGAAAACTCTTAAGAAATCTGCCAACAAAATTCCTCAAACGCTTGTCGTTTGTTACATCTGAGCTCATCCATTATGGTCACAACCAAAGCTCTCAACTGGCAAATTAGATATTTCTAAAATCCCCGAAAAAACGGAATCAGTGCATCTGCGGCGATTACGTACTCGAAGCCTGCATTAGCGCGGCTCCGCCACCTGGGGTCTCCAGTAGTGACTGAACTGCCCCTCTAACAGCTAAAGTTTAATGTTCTTAAAAAAACAAAAACAAACAAACAAACAAAAAAAAAAACAGAACTTGTTTTCAGCACATCTGCAATGCAACGTTAGTAGTTGTCAGACTAAACTAAAATTGCCATGAGTTTAGATGTGCTGAAAATAGCAAGTCTTTTTAATTAAGAGTGCAAAAAAAAAAGCTTTGGCAGCAGCGATGAAGCTAAATAGTATTTGAGCAAAAGTCCATTGGTAAACAAACCTACTGAACGTGACCCAGCAACAGCAACAACAACAAAAACAAGATTTGGTACTGATTAGGTGTAAAACTGAAACATGTGGGTTAGATTTGGCAGCAAAAAACAAACAAAAAGAACAAAAAACAACATCACATACCGTTCCATACTCTTTACATAAACTCATCATGAAAATAAAGATCTGCTCATCAAAATAGTTTTTTTCTTATGTTTGGATATATATATAAAAAAATACAATTTTATTTTGATATCCTGAAAAATTGGATATCAATTTGGGTATAATATCCATTTATCCAACTAATGTTTACAATAAATTTCTGGAGTTTTTTTTTTTTGTTTGTTTTGTTTTCCGGAAACTGAACAGTCAATAATGACTCGTTAATATGATGACAGTTAAGCTCATGATGAATTTATGTGCACATCTTGGTGGAACGATAAAAAGCAAGCACAAACTTTCAGGGATTATTTTGTCTCGGAAGCTTTCACAAATAAAATATCCATCTTCAGTCAAAACCTCGAGTGAGTCTTTGAGTGGAGTGGGGGTGGGATGAACTCCTTTCTTTTTGAGACCACAACGTTCAGGTCAGTTCTGCTCATTCTGCTCACTGCAGACATACTTCAGTCCTGCACTTTGTTAGCTCTTCCTTGACGACTCGTTTAAAGCTGCAGTATGTATCTTATATTAAAAAATGTGTTTTTTGTTTTTTTAATACTTGTTAAAATTGTAATTAAGTTGTGAAAGTATATGACAAAAGATGATCTGTAAAACAACATTTCCTTCTCTCAGCGCTACCAGTACTAGCTGCTGACACAACCAATCATCAATTGCTGCCCAGCTTCAGCTCCTTTACTACAACAGAGACTGCCACAAATGCTAATTCAGCATAGCCACCGATGACAGCAAATAACGGTAAGTTCCCGTTATTTGCAGTAAGTTGTTTTTCCAAAATGACCGCATTTGGCATGCGATTGATTGACAGCGCTAAGACCCTCCTCTTGGCTCCGATTGGTTGAAATGATGCAGAAATGATGCATTTTTGCAGTAGCCTTGGAGGAGGTGGATTAGCTTGATTTGTTTTTTCACAGATTTTCTAATACCTTACAGTGATGACATGGTGACAGTTTCAATAAATATGGAAAAAAAACATATTTCTATAAAAGTGACATACTGCAGCTTTAAAGGGGCACAACTGTGACTTGCAAGAATATGTATTAAACTCCAGCGAAACATTGGAATAGTCAAAAACCTCTTTCAAATATCAAAAGATATAGATATATAAGATAAAAGATATAGATAAGACACCCTGAATTTCTGTCCCAATAAGACTTCAAAATAACCTCTTCTTGTATAATCTAAGTGGATTTTAATTGTATTTTTCTAGTCTGCTTATAAAAATAACACAAAGCGTTTAACACTAGAGCCATATTAACACAGTTGCACTCACAAGCTGCGTTCCCATTGATCACATAATAGCACAATTTGACACTTTGAAGATAAATTTGCTTAGCCACACGTTTGCACTGTCGCAAACCACAAAGGAAGTGTGAAGCGGGCGATGGCTTCATGCACGACTTTAATCACGTTTCCTATCTAACGGAAAAGCCGCAACTGCAAAATTGGGCTTTTTCGACATTAGCGGGATATCGACAAAGTTTTGCGCATACCTCTGATGGAGACGCAGCTGCCAAACACAAACTCACTCACACACTGACACAAAGGCCGGTAGTCGAGCATCGACATGCAGCCGGAGGAAGCTCGAGTCGAACCCGCAACTCCTCGGGTTGCGAGACGACTACTCGTCCTTTGGCAAACCGCTAAATTAGCTCGGGTAAACAACTTCTTTGGTCATTTTCGACTGAAACAAACACCCCCAAGGACAGACTTTCTAGTTTGTGCAGATGGACATTTGTTTGTCGCATGGTGGTAAATGGCCTGCAGGCAGTTTTAGGGTTTAAGCAGCAGAAGCATGCGGACAATTAAAGCAAAGGATGGAGAGGACAGTTTAAAAAAAAAAAAAAGATGGACAATGGATGGACGAGGAGAGAATATCTCACCTGGGCAGCCTACATCGAATGACCCAGCACCAAGAAGTAAAAGGTGGAGAGATGGAGAGGATGCATGGAGGTGATGGTGGTGGTGCATGTAGAAAAGGAAAGGATGGTAGAAGGGGTAAACAAAACAAAAAAAAGGAACAAGGAGAGATACAAAAACAAAAAGATTTGATGGGTAAAACGGAGAACTTCAATCCACAAGACAATAACATGCCGTCTGATGCAGGATGCAAAGGGAATACGATGAGAAACGAGAAGGACGGACGGACACTGGGGAGGCTGGAGGGATGAGAGGTGAAAACGTTAGCTGAGACCAAACCAGAATTTCTTTTTATTTCAATTCCACCTGAAAAGTTAACCTAGAGAAAAACTTTACTAAAAGAAAAAAACAAAAAACATCAGAATCCTTGACAGTGATTTGGAGATTTTTGTGTAGATGGAGGTAACATTGTTCCTCACCTGGTGGTCCGATGAGTCCTTTGCTGCCGGGAAATCCGGGTGGACCGGGGATAGGATTGGTTGCTCCACCTGGAAGTCCGGGAAGACCCGGAAAACCCGGCCGGCCATCCACTCCACGCTCCCCCTTCAGACCGGAAACACCAGGCCGTCCATCGAAGCCTGAAGATTGAAAAATATGGAGATATTTCTTTAACTTGCTACTGACATTAACTGCTGCAACTCCATTAATAATAACAGTAATAAAAATAGTAAGTAGGGCTGAAACTGTTGCTCCAATTAATGGAGTACCTCGATTATTAAAATTCCTCGAGGAAAATTTACCTGCCTCAAAGCGTTGTTAAATTATGTTTTATTATTTAGCACCGTGTTCCAGCCGGGACATTACTTGCGTTGTGCGGAGCTCTGACTTCCTACTCGGAGTTGTTGACGAAAGCTAACTGTTAGCAGCATAACGTCCAATTTTCAAGTTTGGCCCGTGGGTATTTTATTGATTAATGACAATGGCCGGGTTTTCATAACCCCTAACCCATTGACACTGGTGTTATGCCAGATTTACCAATATTTTATTTTATAATTTTTTTTTATTCGATTACTCGATTAATCTAAGATATTTGTTCACAACAGCCCTAATAACAATAACAATAATAATAAATATGTGAGTTTAGCATTCCAGTGGCTGCCTCTGGGACCCACCGGGTGATCCGGGTGTTCCTGGACTCCCTGGCAGGCCCTTGTCTCCGGTTGGACCAGGTACGCCATCCAGTCCTGGAGCTCCAGGTCTTACTCCCAGGACTTCTCCAGGCGGGCCTTTGGGTCCGGGCAGTCCTGGAAGGCCGTCTTTCCCCCTGGGCCCGTCGTAGCCAACTCCCGGAGTACCTGGAACTCCGGGATCTCCTCTGGGTCCAGGAAAACCTGCAGGAAGTGTGGAGCAGCAGGGTAAATATGAACATATTCCAGAAATCTTATCATTTGTAGTTATTTTCCATGCCGTTTCTTATGTGTAATTAAGTATTTGCTAACTCAATGCTGGTATTTGACCCTAAACAACACTCTCAAAAGACAGATTATCCAACTAATGAACCATGTTTGTTCATAGAAATATTTTTATTAATAGTCTTTTAAGGTTCCACTTCTGGTCAGATTCCTGTTCAGACATTGAGGGGGGGGAAAAAGAGCAAGTCTTTTTATTTTGTGTAAGTAAACTTCTGGTTTCAACTGTATCTATTGGTTATAGTTGAAACCAGGACAAAAGCTTAGTTTATCCTACAAGCAAGATCTAGCAACCTGAACCTGGAGGTTTTGATCCCTGACTGGTTGACGTATTTAGTCTATTTTCACTCGTTACTCACAAAAAATAAAGATGTTCAATGTAAATTTGCAGTGGACCTCCGGAATATATTTTTTATTGAAGTCTTTCTGACCATCTCGTGGACTAGAGCTCATGGTGGAACCCTACACAGCACCAGTTTACCTTGTGGTCCTGGTTGGCCTCCAAAACCAGGATCTCCCTTCTCTCCCTTGGGGCCATCAAACCCTCGACCTCCAGGGGATCCCGGGAAGCCTGGCTGACCTGCGGGGCCTGAGACAGAAACCGGGTCGACATGCAAGCCTCTCCAAAGACACCAACTTAAACAGCTTTCAAATGAACATAGAAATGATAAGAACTATTGTTACCTGGCCGTCCAGGCCCGCCAGGATAACCTTTGTCTCCAGGTTCACCATATATGATGCAAGGTTGCCTATCACCTGGTAGTGGTCATGTACAGGTTAGTACTCACGCTTTAAGTACCATAATACTCATTTAGAGAAAACAGAATGGGATTTATCAGTTAGAGTTCCCTTTAATTTTGTAAATAATTAAATAATTCTCGGCTTATCGTACCTGCTCATTTACAAAAGAATCATACGGCGGAAATCTACCAAAATAATAGCTCACAACTACACTGACTGATAACTAGAATCCCCTCGCATGTCAACAGTCACTCAGTCCGACTCCAGATGAATAGCTCCTCTGTTTTGCAGTGCTGGTTGTCAGTCGCTTCCATTCATGCTGTACCTGATAGGGTTAATTTCAGCTTTTAGCCGTGAGGGCAGGGAGGGCAAACATTGTTAGTAGCAAACGGTTTTGAGTTAAAGCTGCGGGGTCGAAAAAACGGGGAGCTGACTGGTTAAACGCTTTACGTCCGGGCTGGAGGACGGCGAGCGCTTTTTCTCCTCGTCCGATGAAAGTAGTAGTTAAAGTAAGCATTAAAATAGGCGGCAGATTTCGGCAGCTTTGATTGGAGAAAAAAAACATGAATGTGATTGTCCAGTGACTGCGGCCACCCGCTCCACTTTACCCCAAGTTCGTCATAGAAATCCTTTCAGCATCCCATGGAAATAACTTAGAAAGGAAGTTGTTGGTTTTGTTTGGCAGAAGACTATGTTATCCAGTAATCACCTGCTATGTCTGAGAAAAGTTTAAGAGTATTTTGCAGAAATGCTTCTCCAAGAAAATAGCGGTTGTTAGCTCAATAAAAGTCCCTTTAATGAAACTATAAGGGCTGCAGACACATTATAATAACATAGTACATCATTGTTTGAGTAATGGATGCCAATAACCAATCCATAGACTGGTTATTAGACAGTGAGGAGCTTCACCTTCCTCTGTTATTTACAAGTACATGGCTACAGCTTCATGGCTTCAAGACAAAACCTCCCCATTGTTATTAACCAACTTAGCTGTGTCCTTCGTTAAAATGTTAGACAAAAAAAAAGTAAACTTTTTTAAGATGAAACAGAACATTAAAAGCTTTTTGGCTTCCTGAGAACAAGCTAGCTTCTTTTACGAATCCACCAGTTCCTCCGCGAACGCTACATAATCTGTCCCCATTGTTACTCCGACTGGTGGTGGAGGAAGTTAGTTACCCACCCGTTCCCTCTCCGGCGCCAATAACCCCTCCACAGCTGTTGTCACCTGGACAGATACACATGCACAAGGAATGTGAGACAGATGGAGGGACGGGAGATAGGGAGAGATGGGGATGGATGTGTGTTTTTTCAGAGAAAGAGGGCCACAAAGGACGGCAGCATACAAAGCCAGACGAGGCCAGTAAAGCAATTCAATTGTTGTTTTGAATCATCAAACAGTTATAGGGAATCAGATCGACTCCACTACTTCAAGGCTAACCCAGTTAAGGCAGAAGCATACTGAGATGCTTGGTTCAGTTAAAAACAGACTATTATCATCATCAGCAGAGGAGAGAGAAGGAGGTGGGACAGTGAGGCATCGCCGCATCTGCCCTTCGGTTCCCTCATTCTCCCTCAGTTCCTGAGAGTGATAATTCAAGCAAAATCAATCAATGTTTAGCATTAGCATCCTGGGGTGAGAGCACTCATTCATACTGCAAATAAAGCCCAGTAAGTTGCTGATGTCTTGTGTTGTTTAGTCCCAGACTAAACAACACAATGCATCGCCGCATCTGCCCTTCGGTTCCCTCATTCTCCCTCAGTTCCTGAGAGTGATAATTCAAGCAAAATCAATCAATGTTTAGCATTAGCATCCTGGGGTGAGAGCACTCATTCATACTGCAAATAAAGCCCAGTAAGTTGCTGATGTCTTGTGTTGTTTAGTCCCAGAGAGGAAGAGATGAGTATCGGTCTGTTTCTTGACGAAAACCTGTCTGTTCCACGTTTGCTGTGCTAGCCTGATAAATTTTACTGACAGCCATTTCAATAACATATTCAGTAAATAACTGAAAACCTGATTAGATTTTATTATGAAAAATTGTGATTAGGGGCGCATTCATACCAGCCCTGTTTAGTCCACTTTAACTGAACCAGACTTTCATTTGTCTAGAAAGTCCAGCCCATTTGCAGAGGTGCGAATGCGCAATCGAACTCTAACGCAACTCTAGTCCGCCCAAAGACCTAGCTGTCACTTCAGTTAAAGTGAACTTTGTTGTGGTTCAAATGCATATGTGGACGCAAATGAACCAGAGACCGCTCCAAAAGCAGGAAGTGGACTATAGCGCAGGTCATTCTGGGTCAATAAAACCAAAACAAACGCGTGAGTCTAGAGCTAGCGAGAGAAATGACTTATGGTCTTTAACCAATGACAAAAGAGAAATCCTACATCCGCTAAAATCTGACGCTACTCCATTTTTGTTGACATTCCCAGAAGAAGGAAGCTGCGCTGATGTCTTCTTCTTAGGTTTTTGTGTCGCTTCTTCAGTAGTTCTTGGTGCAACGAAACCAGAGGTGGGAGTGTGAACAGGTTTTTCCATTAGTTTAGATCATTTGACCAAATGCAGTGTGAAACCAAACCAAACCAGATGAAAATGTAATTAAAACAGAGTCTACTGGTCTATGAAAACAGACTTATTGGATAAATTTTTTTTTCTTTTTTTTTTCTCACCTCCTCTGAGACTAAAGAAGCACAGCAGTTGTTTTGCATGTCAGTAATTACGGTATCATCATTATGCATCATTCACTCAACTAAAGAAGCTTGTTGATTATCGATTATTGACTGCAGATGAGTGAAAGCGCATTATTACAGTAGTTAACAGCAATCCGAGGCATGAATGGTAGGGATCTGCCTGACAGTGAAAACCTAAAACACGAGCCTCAACGTCTGCGTAGATCTTCGAGAGTATTAAACCTTCAACAAGGTAGACCAGGTGCTATGTGTCCGCTTAAAAAATGTCCTCGTGTGATTTAGTTAGTTAGACTGCACATGTGTGATCTAATCCGTGGGGGAGAGCGTGACATTGAATTCAATCGGCCCCCACTCACTTGTCATCACTTACCTCTCGGGCCTGGTGGACCTGGCTGTCCAGGAAACCCAGGGATCCCAGGCTCTCCTTTATCACCTTGAAGGCCCGGTAGGCCGGGGTAGCCGAATCCAGGATCACCAGGGGCACCGCGTCGACCTTTGGCTCCAGGAAATCCTGGGAAACCCTTCTCACCGATTGTGCCAACACCACCATCACCCTTACGAACAATCCAGAAATAATAATAATATTAATAATAATAATATAAAAAAATGAGCAAAAAAATTAAAAACAATGGAAAATTAGTCAAAAGTGAATTGAATTTCATTTTCTACAAAGACCACAAGTTCTTACCGGCGGTCCCGGGGGTCCAGAGAAGCCCGGCAGACCGTCACGGCCAGGGTTTCCTGTTTCACCTGTAGGTCCTCTGGGTCCAGGTGCCCCTCGATCTCCCTTCACCCCGAAACTGCGGAAGGACGATTCCCCCTTCTGTCCTTTACGCCCGTTGAATCCCCTCTCACCCACACGACCCTGCAGAAAACAAAGTTACCAAAGTTCGAACCTCATAAACTTGTGCTTATTTACAGGAAAATGATAGGAGGATATCGATTACAACATTAAAAAACAAATAATAATAATGAAATGTTTCTTACAGGGGCCCCCGGATTGCCGTTGAAACCAGGAGTACCCAGGTTACCGGGTTCACCTTTACGCCCTTGGAAGCCGAAGCTTCCTCTTGGTCCTTGAGGTCCAGGTAACCCGGGCAGGCCTCTCCCTCCTCCTCCTCCACAGTTACAGTCACCAAAGTCACCTGAAGAAACAAAAAGTAGCACCATGTGAGGAGAAAAATAAAGATTATTACACATATAAAGCACGTAATTATATAAGCAATCATTACGTCACAGTATTTGCTAACAAGGTCAAGGACTTCCAGCGAACCAACTTTTCGATTTTTGCCATTTCTCACGCCAATCTTGTAGCCCAGGTCTGACAAAACAAAATTTCATATTGACGGTGAATTTATTGCGCTCTGTTGAAGAGAAGTCCTCGCCATTGTTTTGATAGCAGTTAGCATGCAGCTTCCTACTCATATTAGGGCTGTGCGCTAGCCGTTAGCTTCTTGAAAACATCAGTGATAGACCCATTTGTGTTTTGAACAGCTTTACTCCATAAGCAGCTTGTCTTTGTTCAGCTGTTTAGTGACTCAGGGAAGACATTCAGTGGCGTTCTTAGTGCTAACGTTAAGCTAACCCACTGACTACGTCGAGGCCTTGCTTACAAGAGGAATTCATTTGTATTGTGGTAGCGTTTTATGGCTAAAGCTAGTAAGGCTGAATGGACAAGTCTTCCATTGTGGACATTTTCAGTCTGTTTGGGAATAAAAAGTTTGTGCGCCACTGGGTCACCGTATCTCTGTTTTCGAACTACAAACTCGGTGGAGTGGAATGTTCTGGAAGGTTCTTTTGAAGAGAACGCACCAAAACGAGTTCTGCATCTATTAGTAAATCACAATTTAACCCATTAAAAAAAAAATGTGGATACAAGTGAATGTGCAAAACATGCAAACATATCAATGGCATTTGGCCCTATAATCTGAGGAGATACACTGTGATCTTATTTAAGTCAGGCTACATATCAGCAGAATATTGCTCTGTCGATTTTTCTGGGGCTCTGGCATTTTATCAAAAAGACATAAACTCTCAGTTCAACCGAAAAGTTGAAGCATTTCTAAATTGATACTTACAGCATGTGGTGCAGTGATAAATGTACTGTTATGTCAGATTTACACAAAAAATTGGGCTGAAAACTAGACAATTACTATAAAATAAGGAACAGAAACAATAAAATATATATTTATGTGCCCAATATTACCAGCTAATACACTATATAGTAGATACACTCCACAAATGAGCAACACGAGAACCAGTCAGTCTAACTACAGTATCCTTATGAATATACATTTATTATACATATTATTTTACAGAAAATAAATTAATACGTTTTGAGTTTGAGAAAAGCTTGTTTTTGCACACCTCTAAAGCCTTTAACTCCCGAGTCTCCTGGAAATCCTCTCTGGCCAGGCGGCCCTGGGATTCCAGGACGGCCTCTTGTGGGGGCGTCTGCAAACACACACAGGCCAACTCAGACATAAAAAAAAGAAACTTAAGCTCAGCTACACTGACTTATGTCAGGGAATAACAACACGACAATGGATGACAATTAATTTGTATTCTTAGGAGGGAAAGAGGGAGACATTTACCCTCCGCCCCCAAGAAACAGGAAATCAAATCTAGAAATAACCCGAGGCAGTGCAAGGGCAGCAAAGTTTCACAGTGCAAAATCAGGGTTAGTTGGCTCTGGTTTTTCGTCAGGTTTGAGCTGCTGGTGCAAGATGAGAGGCTTCTGTTTGAAAGCATTGAATTTTTTTTTTTTTTTTTTTTTTTTACATGATATTGAAAGTTACAGCGCCCTCCATGATATTTATTAGCCATGGCAATGATGTGCAAAAAGGCCCAGTGGTATCTCCGTCGTCCTTTTTGTCCACCATCAGCCTTTTCCACCAATGGTTGTCATGGTTAAACCCACGCTCCAATGGCCGAATGTCCTTTTGACACGTGTGTGAATGAGCCAGCCTCCTTCACCTTGCAGCTAATTTAAATGACAAAGAACGCTCCAATTTACGTAATAAAAAGTGAAGTAGAAATCACAAAAAATATATCTATATTTTTTTTATTTTACACGTTTTTACGCCGGGGGTTGGCCATAAATGTGGAGGGCGCAGTAAAACACCAATGCATTTGGCAAGTACATATTCAGTGGTTTTACATTGATTTTAATAGCTGAGAACTGCACAATGCACACCGTGGAGCATTTTGGGACTTGCTTAGAACCATAGAAATACATACTGAACAAGTGTGCAAATTTTGTTTTTTTGTGTGTGTGTGTTCTGCCGTACATTCACTACTATGAAAATAAACACATAAATAAACAAATAAATTAGAAAAGTTGCAGTTTTCATTTGACTTCATTCACGAATCGTTTCCAAAGCAGCTCTCACGCCCCGAACCTTCATGTAAAACCAGTGAATTATGTTTACAGCGGGTTACACCTTGTGGCCAAAGACGAGAAAAGCAGCTTGGAGTAGAGAGACACTCCTATCCAAGTCTGAAGCTCGCAACAGCCTACACTCGCCACTTAATGCTACTCCCTGCAAAGAGTACAGCGCAAAATAAGTAAAAAGAAATCAGCATTTTGGTAGGGAAGTTTTGCAAGATGAAAGGTGATTTGAATGGTTTTCTTTTTTATTATTATTATAATTATTATTATCATTGGAAGAGCAGAATGTTGCCATGGCGCTGCATTAGGGTACCTGAGGAACTAACCTGTGGGCCTGTCAGGAGGATAGATATCACAGGGGTCCCTGGGCCGGCCTTAGACAACAGTAAAATTCAGACAGCTGTTATGGTTTAGAAGTTGCTCTCTGTCGTACCTTGTACTCTTACCAACGAGGCGGCTTTTAGTCAAAAAAGAAAACGTGTGCCACACCGATTTCAGCTGTGGTACAGCATCATGCGCACAAAGACAAATCAATCATACAATGACAACAACTTGAGCTTGTTACCAGCTGGAATAGTCCTCTTCACAATCTGGAAAGGGAGGGGGGAAAAAAAACAACAGCAAAGATTCAGCATTTTGGTCCGGTGGAGGGATACCTGAGCTGTCTCGAGGACCTGGAGGACCAGGGGGACCAGGAGGACCATCAGGTCCAGGGGGACCTTGGAAACCCTCAGGGCCGGGAAGTGGTATGCCCGGGTTTCCCTTGTCTCCTTTTGGCCCGGCGCCACCGGGAAAGCCCGGAGCTCCTGGAGGACCTGCGCACACGACATATTTGTTGTGTACAAAGAAGGCACACTTCTACTTCAGAGTCTTGACCAACACAGAGTAGAGCATAATTGCACAGAGGAAGTAAAGTATCTCATGATTTCCAGACTGAACTATCCAGGGACTCCATGCTTTTGCGTTCACCTTAAAATGTAAAACGGTAAAGTTTGCTATTTATCTGTGGCAAATATTTGTGCAGTAGGGTTTTGAATACGTAAAGTGAGAAACTGGAAAGCAGGAAGACCAGAAGAGGAAGCAAAACAAAGTTGGAGGGAAGGAAAGAAGGGAGGAGAACAAGACTTGGAGAGGAAGAAATACTCGAGGAAAAAAGGACAAAAGAGAGGAGGGTAGGATTGAAGGAAGCAAGAGAATGAAAGAAAGGTCATAAGAAAGGATGGAGGTAAGGAAAGAAGGTTTGTGGTTTTAGCATAAACTATTCTGTCAATCAATCTGGAGTGTGACTACATTTCCTAATGAAAGATCCTTCACCATACCTACAAAACCTCCTAAAGACTGCCATTATTACCAATGCGGAAAGCGCCTGGCGGTCCTGGAGGCCCGATGAATCCTGGAGGTCCCTGATCACCGGTGCTACCCGGAGGGCCGGAAAAGCCCGGGTCGCCTGGGGGTCCTGCAGAGAAGGACGAATAACATGAATAACCTGACGGATTTGTTCAACGTCAAGTCCAGGTTTCAAATCCACTATAGTGGTACCTTGAACAAAAGAGCCATAATCATTGATGTAACTTGGAGGTCCTGGGAGTCCAGTGTCACCTTGGTCTCCCTATGGGATGTTCACGGTCAAAACAGAGCAGAGAAAGAAGAAAACAAAATCTACTCTTCACTCTGATAGCCTAAAACACATGCAAAGCTAGCTAAGGGAATATTTTTTAGGGAAGCTAACTGTGGTTGTGGTTTCTATCGAGAGACAAATCTACAAAATCCAACAGTGAAAAGTGAATGAAGGATGTTAGATTCACATTTCTTTTACCTTGGGTCCAAGGAATCCTGGTTGTCCCGGGAAACCCAGTTCCCCCGTTGTCCCCTTGAAATAAAGAAAAACCTTTTGGTTTGACTTAAGAGAAAAACTTGACTGAGCTGCACAGTGAAGCATCGCAACATGTGAACAAACAAGACGCAGACGCTGTCATTGTCAAATCAACAGAGATTCATGAGGTACAGTGTGCAAATCAGCTATTTTCTGTTTTTTTTCTTTTCATTTTTTCTATAAGTTACACTCTATGATTACATATTGAGTATTTTTGCTTTGATATTCGTCATGATAATTTAACATCAACAACAAAGAATATTTGCAAGGTATACGTGGAAGTAAAATTTCACGTGGTTCAACAGATAAGCTTACTTTCGGTCCAGAAGGGCCAGGCGGTCCGACAAAACCCGTAGGACCCTGTTTGAAGCAGGGTCAAAGGTCAACAACAGACTAAAAGTTCAGATACAATTTTACAGCTTTTTTTTTTCTTTTCCTGGAAAATAGAAAGTAATGTTTAGGAGCCTTACTCTTGGTCCTGGGTATCCAAGAATGCCCTGCTCCCCGTCTTCACCTCTATAACCGAAAGGTCCCTGGATTTAAATGATACAAAGAAATGTAAATGTAATTTACAGCCATGGATTTATCACACAGTGGTCACCAAAGTTTCGACTTAGGTTCGGTGTTGCAGAAGTCTTTTTCAGACGAATGTACAGAAGTTCTGTGGTGATACGTACAGGTGGTCCAGGTGATCCAGGGTATCCTTTTATGCCCTTTGGGCCAGGATCACCCTGAGAAGAGAAACGGAAAAGGTGGTGGGATTGAAAAAAAAAAAACAAACCAAAACAACAACTTTGTTTTCCTGACAAAAATTATTTCTCAGGACATATTAAAAAAATATCAGTGGAAAGTTGATGATGTTACATTTGTCTCATTTAACTTACCTGTGGTACTCCACAAAATACACCAACACAAATAGCTCCACTGGGTGATTTATGGCTTAAATTAGTAACCCATGATTTTGTTTTTCTGATGGCCTATTTTTTTTTTTATCTACCACCTTTCAAAATGGGAAACAAAGGAGAACACAGACAGATCCATGTTGATTCTCATATTATGTAGGGAAATTCAGATTTTCAAAGGCTTTTTACACGTCTTTCCCATTAAATGTGGAAGGTGCCACATGGTCTACCAGTGTTCACCTGTAAATGAGAAAAACGTATTTCTGAATCCCCATATTAGCATGTCAATTAGCATCTCAGCAAACACACTGTGGCTGCCCGATCTCAGCTGATCCGCACCGCCTCCTGCTTCCACACAGAGTCTTAACATCAGAATGTCGTGGGATGAAGTCGAAGTTGCGTTTTCCAACCAACCTGCAGTCCTTTGTCTCCTTTGGGAAAACCCACAAACTCCACAATGACATTGATCAACGGCTGGCCAGGCTCGCCGGGCAAGCCCACGTCGCCCTGCATGGCGTGATCATGGAAGAGAGATGGCTGTTTACGCGCCGCAGTTCTGACCGTTCGGCGGCAGCGGCGAGTCAAAGAGAGGCAAGGCGTCGGGAAGCGCCTCCGTAGCTTCGGCGTGTTTGACAGCGGACGGACTCAACGGTGAGCCACAGAAGAGGATGGAGGGAGGAGAGAGGAGAGTCTGGGCTGACGGTAAGAGGCTGGTCTGTGACGTAAATTTGTCCAACTTAACTCATTTACTAGCATTCAGACTGAAATTCTAGTCAAAATAAATCTAACAGTTACAAAGTCGGCCTTCTATCACCTGAAGAACATCTCCAGGATTAGAGGACTAATGTCTCAGCCAGATCTAGAGAAACTCATTCATGCGTTTATATTTAATCGCATTGATTATCGTAACAGCATCTTCACAGGCCTGTGCAACAAATCAATCAGCTTCTGCTGATCCAGAAGCTGTTGCTCACGTTCTCACTAAAACCAGGAAGATAGAGACATAACAGCAGTTTTAAAGTCCCTCCACTGGCTCCCTGTAGCTCAAAGAATAGACTCTAAAATACTGTTGTTAGTTTACAAATCACTGAACGGTTTAGCACCACAATACATTAAAGATCTGCTGTTGTTGTATCGACCTTCCAGACCTCTCAGGTCTTCTGGTTCTGGTCTGCTCTGCATCCCCAGAACCAGAACCAAGAGAGGAGAAACAGCTTTCAGCATCTATGCACCACAAATCTGGAACAAACTTCCAGAAAACTGTAAAACAGCAGAAACCCTGACTTCCTTTAAATCTCAACTAAAAACACACCTGTTTAGAATTGTATTTGAAATGTAATATGTAACAATGTATTGTCTATTATATGATGCATGACTTTGTGTTTTTGTGTTTATGATGTAAAGCACCTTGAAATCCCTTGCTGCTGAAATGTGCTATACAAATAACATTTGATTTGATTTTGATTTGAGGTGATTCATCTTGGAGCTCCAAATTACAGACTCATAGATCCAATATAAATATCTGTATCGATCCAGATGTGGAGAAAAATTACTAAATTCTCATTCATCTTAGTTTGTGTAAGTCTGCAGCTGCAATTAAACAGCAAACAGCAAAAATGGTTTTGTTTGACCGAAACAATTCTTACGACAGCACATCGTTTGAAACTTGAAATTATCTGTTGGACTATAGTTTGTGTCAAACTTCGGTGGAGAGACAAAAGCTTCTCAGATGGACCACTTCCTGTACACATCTCTCCCCAGATCCTCCTCCTCCCTCATCCTCCCCTCCATGGCTGGAAAGTTTGCTGCAATCACTGCTCCGGTTTTTTTTTTCTCAACCTTGAAGACTTGCTGCTATGTTTATTTTCCCCACTTTTGGGATAAGATCATATCCCATCATATCTGTAAGTTTTACTGTGTGTGTGTGTGTGTCTGTGTGGTGACAGTGCTGCAGCCTCTGCCCTTCCCTCGCTGTGTTACCTTGTCTCCTTTGTAGGCAGTGACAATTTTTTCGCCGCTTAGAGACCGGTCACCGGGAGAACCGCCGGGTCCGGGAAGACCCACATCGCCCTGGAGTCCGAAATACACACAACACACCGTTAGCCAACCGGATGGAGAGATTGGTTTGTGGAGGGAAGAAGGAGAAGAGCAGAAGAAGAGGAGAATAAAGCAAAAGGAGGAAGAGGAAGGGGCAGAAGTTGGAAAAAAGGGAAAGTCAATTGGAGAAATGAAGAGTATTTATTATTATTACTGTGGCTCAAAAAATGACTTAAAAGGTTATTTAATTTGACAATTCAGTACACAGTTTACACTTCAACTTGGGCCTAAATGAACACATTGATAGTCCTCAGTGCTGCCAATTTGACTGCAAAACCTGTGAAACGTTAATTCTTTGGTCTGTGTTCAACCACTAGGCGGCCTTGCTAGACTTTTGGAACTACTTCATTCTCAAATACTTCATTCTCTAAGTTCTTTTCTTCTTCTCCTCTTCGGAGTAGCTGGTGTTTAAACCGGTGTATTATCGCCCCCTGAGGGAATGTGCCGAAGCTGTACAACTTTGGATGGAGTTTGGATTTTCAGCTAAGCTAAAAATATAAATAGTTGTGTGTGCTTTCACACAAAGTCCAGACACACAGAGGTGCGTTCTTCTTTATCTGTATGCTCTGTATTTTCAAGTTGTGGAAAAAGAGCCACTTTCTGCAGGAAGTCTCTTTCTGCTGAAGGAAAGTTTCGCCACGGAGCTAAAAATGTATGCAGTTTGAGGACTATGCTTATAGCTGTAGTATGTAACTTTTTAAACAATGGGCTTTTCTTTTACATGTTTGCTAAAACTATCTCTATATCCTTTATATTTGTGAAAAGAAAATGAACTCCTCTTGCCTCCTCCCTGTGGCTTTACTGCCATCTGCAGAAATGCACCACTCCCAGTCAGAAACAACCAATCAGAACAAGGAGGAGGATCTTAGCACTGTCAATAATGCTTGTCCACACTCATATTGTAACCCATGCTCTTGGCTACACTGCAGCTAGCACGCCACACAGGAACCTGTCCTGAATGCCCAGGCTAGTTAGCATAGTCACCAATGAACTCAGGTAATGATGTCAGTTTTTCTGTAACAGTATGACAACACATTGAGCTGCGCACACATGAGCATGATTTACAACGTCAAGACCCTACCCCTGGCTCTGATTGGTTGTTTCTGACCAGCTGCAGAGCATAGAGGGAAAGCAGAGCAATTAAATTTTTTTTTTTTGCAGATTATTTGTCTCATGTTATACTGTAATGATGACAGTTTTAACAAATATTTTAAAAAAAAACAAACAAACATATTGCTTATAAAATTACATACTGCAGCTTGGAAGTATGAATTATTATTAAAATTGACTAAAAAGTAAAGGTTGAAGCAGATCTGAATAAAAAAATGTCAAGTTTAATACAATCAATATTTCTACCTGCAATAAAATGACATTAACATAAATTTGTAATAGAGAAAAAAAACAACAGGATAGAAAAGAAAAGAATAGGATGAGAGCAAAACATTAAGAGATGTGCTTTTCGATTTTTTTTCCTTTTCTTATCTCTTAATTATGCATCTTTTAACACAGTTCTTCCTTTCCAAACATCACATCGTGGTTGTTCCCTGTCTCACTTTGTGCCCTCAAATCGTATTCAGTGTGTGAGGATTTGCTTGAACATCCCATACATGCATCGTGTGAGGGAGATGAATGTTAGTAAAGTGTGTATGTGTGTGGGTGGATGGATGGATGAGCAGGTGTGGGTGGGAGGGTGAATAGGGAGCCGGGGGGGAAATGTACCACCAAACAGACACACGTGATCGAGATGAGTAAGTGATTGGATGCAGGAGCGGGGAGCAGTGATTCCAGCAGTGAGTCGCAGCCCTCAGACTCTCCCCCCCACCCCGGAACGACAGCTCAGAAATTTCCGTTCCAATTTCAAAGAGCCTTTTCCAATTTCACGAAAACTTGGATGATTTCTTAAATGAGTCCGGACGACTGAAAACTCAGAGCTGCCGTTCCACGGTGAAGAAATGAAGTGCGAAGCCCACGAAACAACAAACAACCCTCCAAATCCGAAGCACGGGGAGAAAAGAACTTATTTTCTTTTCAACATTTCACTAGATTTGATCCCCTTCCACATTTGCGGAGGTTGTTTTTGTCTCGGAGGCAACCCAGGTGATTTAAAGAAACAAACCAACAAAAAAAAAAAAAACTGAATCAAGCAATGGTTGAGGTGATTTTTTAATTGCTTTTAATATCAGTTCGTGCCGATCAGAAGATGCTGGGGTGCAGAGTGTGTTAAATTGAGTGGAAAGATGGAGGAGGGAAGTTAGGCAGGTCACGGAGCCACCACCCGACGTTTTCCAGCATGCACAATGTTCAACGGAGACATTTCAGACACCATTTCACCCAATTAGACATGCAGGCAAACAAATACACACACACGCGCGCGTTCAAAATCCTGCTAACGTCTGATTTCTGATGCACTAATCTAAGAAATGTTGACAGGACAAACAGAACATTTAATTTGCATTTCTGAACTTCAGCGCTGCAACACATTCCACAAAAACTGGGGAGATTTCACTTTCATCAATCTGTAACGTTGCTTCAACCGTAAAGAGAGGGAGAGAGAAAAAAAACACACCAGTAAAATTATGTTCTGGCCTTCAGATCTGTAAGAATCTTTAAGCTTTTTTTTCTTTGCCTTACAGAAAGTGTTCAGTATCAGTCTGCACTCCCTGAAGCACGAGACATTTTTTATGCCCCCATGACTGCAGTTCAAACTCGTACAAATTTGGCCCTCTAGTGGACAGTTTTGGAATTTTCTCTGCATGTGAATTTCAGTGACAAATCTTTCCTTTTTGTTTGAATTTCATAGGAAGTAGAGCTGGAAACATCCAGCAACATCTTACTGAAAAATATAATAAAACAAAAATAATATTATTTCTAATGATAATTAAAAATTCTATTATTTTTTTTTTTATTATGTAGACTAAAAGATTTTCTACACCCAATAAACAGTGAAAGGAGAACAGCTTCCTAACTTTTTGGGTAACTTCTTTCTAAGAAAAAAAAGGTGCTTCAATTGTTTTCATTTGCAGTAAGATTGCACATGTACATATTTTTTTAAAAAGGCCTGTTATTTCTTACTAAATGTATATACTTGTGCTTTCATGTCTGTACATTGAGCGCAAACTGCAACCAAAGTCAAATTCATTGTTGTTGGTTAATAAAGCTTATTCTAACCATGCTTATGCTAAAAAAAATAATAATAAATGAGTTATTTTCTACATTGACACCAAGCACAAAATTCTATTCAGTTCAACTAAGAATTTAAAGGGAAAAAATAACCCCATCATGGTTGTTTCTTCAACCTAGATCTCAACTACCTCCACAGAAAACACAATCATCGATATAGGTTTTGCTTTTATTTTATGTCAAATCGAAATCACACGTTCCAAAGAACTTGATCCTCACCTTTGTGCTGTTTCTAAATCGTTTGTGTCTCAGTTTATTTGGAAAGTGCTGCAGGCCTGAAAAGCAGGATTTGTGTTCTTTAACTCAAATAAAACCAGCAAATTAGATTTTCTACTGCGGTTTCGACCACAGAGCTTAATGAAAAACCCACTTTCTGCTCTATTTGCTTTTTTATTTTATTTTCTTTCAGCAACTTTTTCAATTCAAATGTTTTGAATCCCTGAATTTATGTTAAAGCGATTCTGTGTGGTCGGAATCGCTGCCTTCTTAAGACATCCAAACATTTCCACCTAAGTTGACTTGGGTTTTTTTGAATCATTTTGTGCCTTTCGTCGTTCATGTCCTACCTTGTCTCCTTTCCCTCCTCGATAAATGTCGCCACGGCTGCCCTATAAACACAACGGGTTAACAACGGGAAGAGCCAGAGGCACATGTCCTTCTTTCTTATTAAACAGGAAACACCTTAGTAAAACAGCGATTAATTCCACCTTAAAATAAACTATAAAATGTCCTGGCACTGATCTAAGACTCACCTCTGGCCCTTGGGGCCCTGGAGGGCCTGGGGGTCCCTACAAAGAGACAAAAGAATTAGACTGATTAGAGGAATTCAGACTTGAAATTCAGAGATTACATTTTTTTTTTTGCCCAATTTTGTCGAAGTTCAAGATGCTGGTTACAAATGCACACCACATGTTTGACTTTTTTTTTTTTTTTTTTTGCAAAGTAAATCAATATTCTCTTTATCCATCCAAATAAAACTTTAATCCAGAGATAAGAATTGTGATGTGGCAAAATGTTTCCAAGAGGGGGATCGATGCTTTTTTCTCATCTGAGAAAAGGAATCAGAACTTTTTGATTGTAAGATCAAAACAAAAACTTCTTCAAAATCCAGATCTGTACAATAGATTTTAATTGCGTACAGAACTCTATGTTACCTACTACCTTCCTCTTTGAAGGACTGCAAATCTCCAAAATATGTTGCTTTGTAACATTCAATCAGCGGTTAAACTGCATTAAACTGCACAGTCATTCTGTGAAACTCGTGAAGAAGTCGGTCAAAGACGGACGGGCGACTCGGTTCACGTACGGGGAATCCGTTAATTCCTCTTGGACCTTGGAAACCCGGCGGGCCGGTTGGACCTCTGAGACCCTGCAGAGAAATCAAGAAGAAGAAGAAGAAAAGCTCACTGATGTCATTTCCCCCGAAGCTGAAAAAGTGTAACTAACATTGTAGATTTTTACATGAAAACATATTTAATATTTCAGGAGGGCAATTCTTCCCTTCTAAACAACTGTGTAAAGGAAAGGAAAGGCGAGTCTTACAGGTGGGCCCCTGGGTCCTGGTGGACCTGGTGTCCCCTAAATGACAAAATGGAAACACGGATAACAAAAAGTCAAACACTAAATGACAAGTGAATAGAAATTAAAAAAGGTCAGCTTGTTATTATCCAGAGCATGGGAGAAATATCATTGTTATTTCGAAAAGATGACTTGCTCTTTTGTCATATCCATTGCATCTACTCAGGTTTACAGAGCTGGCTCCACACCACCACCTGCTGGCCAAATGCAGACACTGCAGGTTGGCTCAGGCGCTCGCCTTGGCCAGTACAGTTTAACAGTAAAAAAAAAAAAAAAAAAAAAAAAAAAATATATATATATATATATATATATATATATATATATATATATATATATATATATATATATATATATATATATCAATGGACATTAATATGTGCAAAATTCTAAACAACAAAAAAATTATATTAAAATATGTTTTAGGGTTGAAACCTATGATGATTTCAGTAATCGACTTTCGTGATGTTCTTTAAAAAAACAAAGAAACAAAAAATATATATATATTTGTTGACTTACATTATAATAACCGAGTAATAATTGATTAAGAATCGCTTTGGTACTGCGTATGTTTGCTGAGTAAGGTGGACTTGATATAGACATGTTTCCACTAATTTCTGATCAATCTGTAAGCATGATCAGGATTTAATTATTTACTTATGAGACTTGAGGAAATGTTTTAGCTCACTGAGCTGTAAGCCTCAGTTTAAAATTTGTTTTAAAAAGTTTTAAACTTGATCTGCATGTTTTTTCATCAGTAGGAGGTCTGAGCCTGTGAGTCGCAGTTATTTTCTATATACGTTTATGAATCTAGATACACTATGATGACGAAGAAGTCGAAATGCTAAAATCTTGTTCACAGGATTAAAGAGGGAAAATATGTAAAAAACAAAATGAATGTAGCAGGAAAATATAAAATCAGAATTGAAGCAAAAGTGGAAAAGCAGACAGCTGGAATGAACTTTTACCAAATATAATCTTTATTTTTAAACCATAAAAGTTAACAGCAGTTGAGGGCAAAACAGAGAAGAATCAGGAAGTGCATCCTGGAGGTCTTACCTCACCGATGTAGATGGGGTCTCCTTTCTGACCTTTTGGCCCCGGTGGCCCCTGTTTTTTTGTTTGTTTTTTGTAGGCAGAGAAACGACAACATGACCCTCCTGCCATCGACACTATTAAAACAAATCAAGGAATGAAAAGCGGCGCTCACTTGAAACCCGGGATATCCTGGAGCGCCCGTGCCATAGCCGGGCAGGCCAGGGTCCCCCATGGTCCCGTTACAGCCGTCCTTCCCTGGCGGGCCCCTGCTGCCCTGCTGACCCGGGTGACCCTGCAGGAGGAGAGGAGTGGACAGGAACGGGTACTCAACCAACCTGTGTGCCATAAACCTCGACCACGTTCTTCTTTGTGTTTCTAATCCTCCGATGCTAAGAGTCGTGGTTCAGAACCAACATAAATGGCCAGAACTTCCTTTTCTTTATGTATTGTTTGCTCTATTTTGTGTGACTAACATCAGACAAAAACTGACAACGTGTTGTCATCCTGTTGGGAGATCATATGAATATAAAAAAAATCATTTGGTTTTGGTCAGATTTCTACATTTTGTTGTATGAAACTCCGTCGATAAAAAACATCACATTCAGTTCAATTGAATAAAAACAAAAATGCTGCATTGATCCCAAAGGAAAACAAGACTCATATTTTTCAAAGTTTTTTAAAAAGTTGTTGAGTCAGGTGGCAGTGGGAGGAAAGGATCTTCTGCAGTAGTTGGTAATACAGCGGCTCTGAAAACGTCTCTGACTGAAGACGTTCTATTTCCATGTGAAAATCTCATCCAGAGGATTCTCAGGGTTGTTCATAATTTTCTTAATTTTACGTGTTGGTTTTCCTTCCCCTGCGGCATCTCCTAGAAAATCACCGCTGGTTCAAACCGGACTGAATGTAAACTGGGATGGCCTTCAGTCCGACGTACTGAAAACACATTGAAAGAAACTGACGATCCATTTGTTTCTGATTTACTTACAGGCACTCCATCAGTTCCTCGAAATCCCGGCACTCCCATTGGTCCCTGCATTGGTAAAGACACAACGCATGATTAATTCATAATCAGAAAAACAGAGCAGCGTGTACGCCGACATCCCGGATGTTTGGATCTCCCGGATGTTTGGATCTCGTCCAGCTGAGGCTCAAGACAAGATATCGCCAACCGTTGCAACTTTTTGCTTTTTCACTGCCGTATATTCTTGTTGATAAAATGTGAATACATCACTGATTCACCCACTTTGTCTCCTTTGACCCCAGATGGACCTTTAACTCCGATATGGCCCTTCTCTCCTTTAGGCCCTTGAGGCCCTAGGCCCCCGCGTGGCCCATCCGGTCCGGGACGTCCGATCTCACCCATTTGCCCAGGACGACCCTGAGGAAAAGAAAAGAAAAGTAAAAACCGATGCAGCAATGTCTTGAGTCAAACTCAATCATTCTGAATTGATGAGCATCAGACATACAGAGAACATATGACAAAATAGTTAAATAAAAGTCAGAAGAAGCAAATGAGAAGATGGTGACTATTAGAGTCAAAATAATGGCTCACATTCTCCAGGGCAAACAGAAACAGCTCAACCGGAAAACTTTATTTGTCCTTCGAGTGTACACCACATTCTGTAGTGTACACACCAGTTGCACTGCATGTCCCACAATGCACTGCAACAGCCTCTCGGCTCAAGACGTCGGTGCGCTCAAGCTCCTCGTGGGGCGAATGGACCAAAGAATCTTGAGGTAAATTCAGTGTTGCCAAAAAATTATGTTGCAGATGAACTCATCCCTGCGTCTTGGTTGAAAGACATTAATAATCCAAGAGCAGAGAAAACTAAATGCGTTGTTTTCTTCCTTTTTTTAAAAAAAAAAAGTCTTTTTAAAACAACTTATTCCACTTTATGAGAAATAATACAATTGATTCAATATTCAAGACACCTCAATGTAATACACAGATACTATTGGCAGATAGATTCTAACGCTGAGACTGTAGCTTTGTTAATCACTAAAAAAGTCAAACTCTCTTTGATTTTGTTTTAAAATGACAGAACCCTGATTAACGATTTTCCACACACGTCATGCCAACTAAAATTAACTACTGAGCACATTTGGCGAGACGGCAAGAGAAAAAATGTTGCCACGTTGTGGCTTAAATTCTGGACCAATCAAACGATTAGTCACGATTAATCTGGTATTCAAATGACTGTTAACTGATTTAGTAATCAGTTAATTGTTAACTGGAGTATGACAACTCTGAAAAATGCACAGTTTTGTGAAAATAACACATTTTCATAGCATTAAATGAGCCAAACCTGTACAAATAGTACAGAATTTCACATTTAAGATAATAAAAAACCCAAAAACCTTAGCCAAACCGCCTCAAGTAATATGTAGCTTTAGCTTCACCTGATTCATATTTACTTAAGAAATACTACAGTATTGAAATTCAGGCAACAATATGTTTATTTTCTTATTTTCAAAAAGTAATTTTATTATTTGTTTATCTACTTTTTTGATTCTTTGATTGTAGAAACTATGAATAAACCATTATTACATTTGGTAACACTTTCAAAGAAAAATACATAGTGTTGGAATTGACCTTTTTTTATTGCAGGTAAATAATTTGTACTGCAGAAGGTTGTTATGTTTATCAGAGGGGAAGACAGCAACAATTTAAGTGATTAAATAAAAAATCTGTAAAATGTGCCGTTTATTATCTTTTAATTGATTTATTGTCAGACTAGTAGATAGATTACTAAAATAATTGTTTGACGAAAGCCCTAATTAAAAGTACCAACAAAGCTGTAATTCTAAATTTGTGTTTTTATTGGATTTACAAAAGGCCAAAATTTGATGTTGATATTTAATATTTTGTGCAGATATGGAGCTTCATATTTTATACACCGGTTAAACTAATAAAAGTAGCTCAACCACTGTTTAAATTTAGTTGTTTTTTTTTTTAACTAAAGAAATTTTTTTTTTTTAAGTGTCTAAAATCAATTTTAAATCTTTGGTTCTCTGAAAGCTGCAGTTACACGTCTACAGCCACAAGATGGCAACATAGGCACAATGAACTGGCAACAAACAGGTGTTGAATTAGAGGTTAGGAAGTGGAATCCCTCCATTAGGAGGCCGGACTCAATAACTCACTAAGGTACACACATTCACAGGACCGCTCAGACTACTGACAGCCTGCGATTAGCTCATGCTTTAAACAATATAACAGGGTAAGGAGAGAGGAAGCGGATCAGGATATGAAAACAAGTCTGAGAGAGACAGAGGCAGCGTGTCCTGCGGTCAAAGGAAAGTCAGATTCAGATCTGAGTAACAATGTTTAGTCATCAGGTAAAATCGGGAGCACGGCAGCTTTGCTTCAATTTACAAGAAAAATACGCTAATAAATCCCACTGACGAAGATATCCCACCATGCGTTACCTCGGATTGTAAAAGACTGCAGCGTGTAAGACGTTGACAAGGTATTTGCACAGCTGACATGCATGTAAATGCTTGTACGAGCGCACACGTATGCTTTTTGTCAATAACAGCACATACAGTGCAACTTTACATGTATAACCACAGAACTGCAGTTGTCTTTTGAAGCGCCAGTGACCCCTGATTAGCATCTTTTGTCTCGGAGTTAGAGGCCGCTGCTCGGCTGCCAGCTTGCGTGGCCTTAGGGGGTCGGAAGGGAAGCATAATGACAGGGCTGTGCCAGCTAAAGGAAGCCTGCCAGAGCTGTCTGGCCCAGATTTGACACTCACACCTGGTTTCACCCAGAGAAAATATGCAGAGCTTCCACCAGGAGACACTTTCTCTCACAACTCACCTCCACTGTTGCTGGCTTGACCTTAACACTTGAAGAATAACTTAAAGTCCTTCTCTTTTTTTTATTCCCTTTCATAGTCTTTCTGTATATCATCCAAATCTCAATGAAAGTCACCCATTTTTTAACTCCCAGTCGGCTAATCTTGTAAATGTCCCGACAGCCTTCCAGCAACTTCCATTAAAATGTCTGGATACCCAAAGGTTTGAGGCTGCTCATGGGGTCATCTTTTAAAAATGCTTTTAGCTTTTTCAAGGATCTTTCTCTCCAGTCATGGGTAATCTTGAGAG